>NC_135178.1:14788667-15097000 GCF_041146795.1 Maylandia zebra
TGTTCGCTCTTTTTCTTCAAATCGCTTAGAAACACGCTATTTAACATCATTAAAGTCCTGGTTAAAGCCAGGAATAAGGTTATGGTCAGGGCTAGGGATAAGGTTAGGTTTAGGACTGGAATACAGGGCTGGAACGTCTATTACCGCCGGAGCGTCATTGCACTGGATTCCAGCCATAACCCGCCGCGTACCATAAGAACACCGAAGGTCTCCTTTCGCGTTCCTCAGGAACGCCGCGGGACGTGACAAAACGTCGACATGTTACGCCTCGGGAGTGAAAACGCTCTGTTACAGCCGGGCCACAACTGCTTCTCTGGGCTACCTTTACAGAAGTGCTGCTGCTTTGCCTTTTTATGTTCTTTGTGCTTTGTCTTTTTTTTTTTTGCCAACTATCTTCTTTTGTTTAGGTTTTCTTCTGCCCATTTCAGTAACTGGCAGGGAATTAATTAGCTTGAGTCACTTTTTGTCTTGTTTGAATGTTTGATCTTTGCACATTCCTCTGGCTTTTTTAGGTTTAGGTTTTTAGATTAGCGTTTAAGCGCTGGGAAGTTATCTGCTCAGAAGAGAAAATGTAATTTGTTTTGTGTTTGTACATTTGGTTTCTCAACGTTTTATTTGTAAATTCTCATTTTTTGTGTTACACCACTTTTAGGAGGCCATTTTTCTAGCTGCAGATAACCAGTGTTTTTCTGCAGTAGTGCTAACCACAGAGGGTGTGTATTTGATTTTTGTTTTGGATACATTAATAATTCGTTTTCTTTTACTCGGAAGCTGAAGAGCTAAAGTGGAGGTGACTGGGCGTTGTCCAGTTTCCCTTATGTGAGGAGAAAACTCTTAGGAGGCAAGAAACACAGACTCAAAGATTTTACATGTACATGGGCGATGCCCCGACACGATCCGATCTGCACCAACGTGTGCACTATGTGTGTGTCACAGAGGAATCACTCTAGTTTATACTCGAACAACAATAGGCGTGGCATGTATAGAATTCAATAACAACTCCTTAAAAGGAAAAACCGTTAGCTTATCTGTTGAAACAGGAGGTAGCTGTTTAGCTGTCACAGCACTTATTTTCTGCACACAATGTCTCACTTCCCTTTCCTGCAGTTGTACAACTCATAAGCTCTTCTTCCTTTAAATGAAGCTACAAATAAACATAACACAAAACTCAAAATCTCCCAACACCTTACAATTGTAAAAGGTTTTAAGCTCCCACTTGCCACACCAGCATTCTAGTGTGTGTGTGTATGACATCATTGCTTCCTCACTCTTTTCCACATTTTCCCCTTCGTGTTGCCACATATTCATGATATATTTATTAACCGTACATACTAACATTCAGAAGGTGAAAGCTTACATATTAAACCTTTTGAGTTTAAAGTAACTGCTGTTAGGCAGCTAAAAGTGTTTAGGTGTGTTGAAGAAAAACCCTATGCCAAGTTAATAACTTTGACTCACAATAACTGTATTTTATCAAACAAATGAGGCTCACAGGGTGCTAAATTTGGCAGTTTTCTTTCAGAAGTCCCAGACTTCAAGATGGCGCCGAGTATGGCAGCCTCGTCGCGAGCTCCCCCATGCAACAGCTTTTTTCTGTGTTTAATTTTACTTTTCCTTCATTTTTTCGCGAGTAGCACATGTCTCCTTGTGTACGACCGACAAACCTTACTGGACATAAAAGACGGTCTTTCTTATAACTTTCCGGAGTTCAAGTTTTGCAACACGGACGCTCCGTTTGCAGACCCCCATTCATCTCACCTGAGACGCCTTTGTTCTCTGGCCCTGGAGGCCGCAAACGCCGACGCAGAGGGAGAAGATCTGGCGTTCTGGTTCGACTGAGACGGCGCACTAACAGACCACCGTTACCCAGTTTATTACTGGCTAATGTGCAGTCTCTGGAGAACAAGCTGTGCGAGCTTCGGGCACGGATCTCATTCCAGCGAGAGATGCGGGACTGCTGCGTGATCTGCCTCACAGAAACCTGGCTATCGGACAAGGTACCGGACTCCGCAATACAACTACCGGGGTTCTCCGTGCATCGCGCGGACAGGTCACAGGATCTTACTGGGAAAAGCAGAGGCGGTGGTGTGTGTTTCATGATCAACAACAGCTGGTGTGATTATGCGAACGTGCACCCGGTCAAATCCTTCTGCGCACCGGACCTGGAGTACCTGATGATTAAGTGCCGGCCATTCTGGCTACCGAGGGAATTTACAGCAGTGATTATTACGGCTGTTTACATTCCCCCACAAGCCGACACTGACGAATCACTCAGGGAACTGTACAGCGCGATTAGCAGTGAGGAAACCGCACACTTTTATCACGACAGGGGACTTTAATAAGGGAAACCTGAAGAAAGTCTCACCAAAACTCCACCAACACATCCATTTCAACACTCGTGGAGACCGGCTACTTGACCACTGCTACACCTCTTTCCGGGATGCGTACAAAGCCCTCCCCCACGCCCCATTCGGCCAATCAGATCACCGCTCCATCCTGCTCCTGCCCGCCTACAGGCAGAAGCTGAAACAGGAAGCTCCAACTCGGAGGGCGGTGCACCGTTGGACCGACCAATCGGAGTCTGTGCTGCGGGACTGTTTTGATCACGCGGACTGGGAAATGTTTCACGTGGCTGCTAGGGACATTGACGAGTACACAGACTCAGTCTGCGGATTTATCAGGAAATGCGTGGAAGATGTCGTCCCATCCAGAACAGTTAAATCCTTCCCAAATCAAAAACCCTGGATTAACGGAGATGTTCGCGCGGCACTGGTGGCACGGAGCACCGCCTTTGCTTCCGCGAACACATCGGACAACAAACACGCACATTACCAACTCCGGAAGACGATCAAAGCAGCCAAACGTGAGTACAGGGACAGGGTGGAGCAACAGTTTGACAACCCTCGGAGTATGTGGCAGGGACTAAACACGATCACAGACTTTAGAGGGAAAACCAGCACACCGCAGACCACGGCCTCTCTGTGTGAGGATCTAAACGTATTCTACGCTAGATTTGACACAGCGAACACCATGAGACCGGACAGTGTGCGCACCGCGGATGACGTCAGTGCGCACACTGTGTCTGAGGAGGATGTGCGGAAGTGCTTCAGGAAGGTGAACGCGCGCAAAGCTGCGCGGATCAGCTGGCTGGAGTGTTCACACACATCTTCAACCTTTCCCTCTCTCTGTCTGTAGTCCCAGCCTGCTTCAAAATGGCCACCATCGTCCCTGTACCCAAATCCTCCACCATCTCTTCACTGAACGACTGGCGACCTGTAGCCCTGACCCCCATCGTAAGCAAATGCTTCGAGAAGCTGGTCAGGGACTTCATCTGCTCTGCACTACCCGACTCACTGGACCCTCTACAGTTCGCATACCGCCACAACAGGTCCACTGATGATGCCATAGCCCTGACACTACATACTGCCCTGTCACACCTGGAGAAGAGAGACACGTATGTGAGAATGCTGTTTGTAGATTACAGCTCAGCATTCAATACCATCGTTCCCTCGAAGCTGGACAGGAAATTGCAGGATCTAGGACTGAGCAGCTCCCTCAAAGCTGGATCCTTAGCTTCCTGTCTGACAGACGCCAAGTGGTCAGACTGGGCAGCATCACCTCATCCCCCATCACACTGAACACTGGTGCTCCACGGGGGTGTGTACTGAGCCCTCTCCTGTATTCACTCTACACCTACGACTGCACGGCCACTAACAACTCCAACATCATTGTGAAGTTTGCGGACAACACTATAGTGGTGGGTCTTATCACCAATGGTGATGAGACGGCCTACAAGGAGGAGGTCAGTGCCCTGACCCACTGGTGTCAAGACAACCATCTCACCCTCAACGTCGCAAAGACAAAGGAGTTGATAGTGGACTTCCGGAGGTGCAGAGAAGTACACACCCCCATCACCATCAACGGCGCTGCTGTGAAGAGAGTGAGCAGCTTCCGGTTCCTTGGTGTACATCTGGCTGAGGATCTTACGTGGTCAGTACACATAAACAAAACAGTGAAGAAGGCGCAGCAGCGCCTCTTCTTTCTCAGGAGACAGAAAAGATTTGGCATGAACCCCCGCATCCTCAGGACCTTCTATCACTGTGCCATTGAGAGCATCCTCACTGGATGCATCACCACCTGGTATGGCAACAGCACCGCCTACAACTGCAAAGCTCTCCAGCGAGTAGTGCGGTATGGATAATTGGAGGTGAGCTTCCCTCCCTCCAAGACATCTACAGGAAGCGGTGCCTGAGGAAAGCGGGGAGGATCATCAAGGACTCCAGTCACCCCAGCCATAAACTGTTCAGACTACTTCCCTCAGGAAGGAGGTTCTGCAGCATCCGGTCCCGTACCAGCAGACTGAGAGACAGCTTCTTCCACCAGGCCATCAGACTGCTGAACACGTCATAGACACCTCACCTTCACTACTGGAACTTCAACATTATGCACTCCATACTGTACAGTAATGCCACTGTTTTGCACATGTCTCAACTCTGTATATTTTTATAGATTTTATTTATTGTTTACTCTATTTAATTTGTAAAATATGTGTACACACACACACACACGTAGAAAATATTTAGTATACACATCCAGAAATGCATATACTATTATATATTGTACATATATTTATTAGTTTCAGATGTAGCCATTCTTGTATTTTGCTTGTTTACGTTATTGTATTTTGCACAACTCTGTTGCATGTGAAGCTCGG
This sequence comes from Maylandia zebra, assembly GCF_041146795.1. Lineage (NCBI taxonomy): Eukaryota > Metazoa > Chordata > Actinopteri > Cichliformes > Cichlidae > Maylandia > Maylandia zebra. The sequence goes on from NC_135178.1 coordinate 14,793,382, forward strand.
ACACAAGAATTTCACTCACATGTACTGTACCAATGTACCTGCACATGTGATGTGACAATAAAAGTGATTTGATTTGATTTGATTTGATTTTGATTTGACTTAGAAACACTTTGAACCCATTGTAGCATTCCAGCCGGACTTTATTCAGACGGTGCACTCAATGATCATTATCATATTTCTCCAGCTTCTCGTGTTCCTTCTTCCTGATATTGCTGTCATTCGGAACCGCTACATCGATCACTACAGCCGTCTTCTTCTGTTTGTCTACCACCACTATGTCCGGTTGGTTAGCCACCACCATTTTGTCCGTCTGTATCTGGAAGTCCCACAGGATCTTAGCTCGGTCATTCTCCACCACCCTTGGGGGCATCTCCCATTTTGACCTCGGGACTTCCAGGTTATACTCGGCACAGATGTTCCTGTACACTATGCCGGCCACTTGGTTATGGCGTTCCATGTATGCCTTGCCTGCTAGCATCTTGCACCCTGCTGTTATGTGCTGGATTGTCTCTGGGGCATCTTTACACAGCCTGCACCTGGGGTCTTGCCTGGTGTGATAGACCCCAGCCTCTATGGATCTTGTGCTCAGAGCTTGTTCTTGTGCTGCCATGATTAGTGCCTCTGTGCTGTCTTTCAGTCCAGCTTTGTCCAGCCACTGGTAGGATTTCTGGATATCAGCCACCTCCTCTATCTGCCGGTGGTACATACCGTGCAGGGGTCTGTCCTTCCATGATGGTTCCTCGTCTCCCTCCTCTTTCTTGGGTTTCTGCTGCCTGAGGTATTCACTGAGCACTCGGTCAGTTGGGGCCATCTTCCCAATGTATTCTTGGATGTTCGTTGTCTCATCCTGGACTGTGGTGCTGACACTCACCAGTCCCCGGCCCCCTTCCTTCCGCTTAGCGTACAGCCTCAGGGTGCTGGACTTGGGGTGAAACCCTCCATGCATGGTAAGGAGCTTTCTTGTCTTTATGTCAGTGGCTTCTATCTCCTCCTTTGGCCAGCCTATTACCCCAGCAGGGTACCTGATCACGGGTAGGGCGTACGTGTTGATGGCCCAGATCTTGTTCTTACCATTCAGCTGACTCCTCAGGACTTGCCTGACCCTCTGCAGGTACTTGGTGGTTGCAGCTTTTCTAGCGGCCTCTTCATGGTTCCCATTCGCCTGCGGGATCCCCAGGTACTTGTAACTGTCCTCTATGTCTGCAATGTTGCCTTCTGGTAGTTCAATCCCGTCAGTTCTGACTACCTTCCCTCTCTTTGTTACCATCCGGCTACACTTCTCCAGTCCGAACGACATTCCAATGTCATTGCTGTATAGCCTGGTAGTGTGGATCAGTGAATCGATGTCTCGTTCACTCTTGGCATACAGCTTGATGTCATCCATGTACAGGAGGTGGCTGACAACTGCTCCGTTCCGTAGTCGGTATCCGTAGCCAGTCTTGTTAATGATCTCACTGAGGGGGTTCAGGCCTATGCAGAACAGCAGTGGGGACAGAGCATCTCCTTGGTAGATCCCGCACTTGATGGTGACTTGTGCTATGGGCTTGGAGTTGGCCTCTAGTGTTGTACGCCACATCCCCATTGAGTTCCTGATGAAGGCTCTTAGGGTCCCATTGATCTTGTACAATTCTAGGCATTCCAGTATCCAGCTGTGGGGCACTGAGTCATAGGCCTTCTTGTAATCAATCCAGGCAGTGCACAGGTTGGTCAGTCTGGTCTTGCAGTCTCGGCTGACTGTTCTGTCTACCAGTAGCTGGTGTTTTGCGCCTCTGGTATTCTTGCCAATTCCTTTCTGTGTCCCGCTCATGTATTGACCCATGTGCCTGTTCATCTTAGCCGATATGATGCCTGACAGGAGCTTCCATGTAGTACTGAGGCAGGTTATTGGTCGGTAGTTGGAGGGGACCGGTCCCTTCTTGGGGTCCTTGGGGATCAGGACCGTCCGACCTTCGGTTAGCCATTCCGGGTGTCTCTCGTTAACTAGCAGCTGGTTCATTTGTGCTGCCAGACGCTCGTGGAGTGCAGTCAGCTTCTTCAGCCAGTAGGCGTGAACCATGTCGGGCCCTGGTGCTGTCCAACTCTTCATACTGGAGACCCTTTCTTGGATATCTGCCACTGTGATGGTTACTGGACCCTGTTCAGGGAGGTCGCTGTGGTCTGCCCTTAGATCCTCTAGCCACTGAGCATTGCCGTTATGGGTTGCATCCTTCTCCCATATGCTCTTCCAGTATTGCTCCGTCTCCAGCCTTGGTGGTGCTGTTCTCTTATTGTTCCCTTGCCACTGAGAGTACACCTTTGCTGGTTCTGTGGAGAACAGCTGGTTTATTCTCCTGCCTTCTCTCTCTCTGGTGTACCTCCTCAAGCGGCTGGCCAAGGCTGTGAGTCTTTGCTTGGCAGTTTCCAAGGCCTCAGGTATGGACAGCTTGCTGTATTTCTTAGGCACCTTATTTGTCTTACCTTTCTGCAACTCCGTTAGTTGGCTAACCTCCCTCCGTGCTACTTTGATCTTGCCCTCTAGCCTCCTTCTCCATGGAGGGTACTGCCCCTTGTCGCTGTTCAACTTGTAGCCAAGCATCTCACTGATCACTGCTGCCGTATTGTAGATCAGCTTGTTAGTGTCGGTGATCGTGGTTGTAGGTATTGCCCGTAGTGCTGCATTAACATCATCTAGCAGACCTTCTGAGGGTACTTCACGTAATCTTGGTAACCGGCTACGGGGGATCCAGGTTTCAAGCTTGGCCATGATCCTATTTTTCAGGTCAGTTCCTCTCACACTCAACAATCCTTCTCCTATCGCACCTTCTCCTATCGCATATATATATATATATATATATATATATATATATATATATATATATATATATATATATATATATAAAACACCCAGCACGCCCCTGCGGGCGGTTTATCCTTCAAGCTCGGGTCCTCTACCAGAGGCCTGGGAGCTTGAGGGTCCTGCGCAGTATCTTAGCTGTTCCCAGGACTGCGCAGGACCCTATATATATATATATATATATATATATATATATATATATATATATATATATATATATATATATATATATATATATATATATATGTAGTATATACATTGGGTGAATGTGCAGTAGTAGCAGCAAGCAGGTGAATTCTGTACATTAATATGAATAGACATCTAATCTACAAAGTGTCATGGGTACACATAAAGGGATCAAATATATAGTCTCACTCACTTAAAACTTTTAATAAGTGGTACACCTTGGTGCTCTTTCTCCTTTAAGTGTGTGGTTACCGCACTTTACATTTCAGAGGCAGGATCCTCTTGGTCCCCTCCCTCCGGCCTGGCACATATGATAATCAACAGTAATGTTTAGAAACTGGCTGGTTCAGCCACCCACTACTACATGAAGTACCAGTGTTTCCTTTTTCTTTTCGTTTTTTTTTTTTTTTTTCAACAATACATTATTTTTACATTCTTTTTTAGGACAACTTGGTCCACACAGTTTGTCTTCATCATACATCTACATTTGGGTCCTCATCACTCCACAACTCAGCTGTTCAATAAAGAAATTATGAATTACATCAATCTACCTTTATAAACATAAATGAACTAGATTATTTCGATTTCGATTGTTATTTATTTTAATTAAGATAAAAAAAAATTAGTCTTTATCGGTCAGTGAGGTAACATTGAAGTGTCAGCTGCAATTACCCAACATCACTTGGACTATATAAACACATGCAAGAGATCAGTTAGCATATATTCATGCCAGAGGATGAGCCACAGGGAGGCACAAGTTAGTCTTTAGTCTGTAACTGCCCTGCAACTGTTTTTCCGGTAGAAGCACATCCAACAAATGCCTGCGGCTACACAAGAGCTCGATTACATAACAGAAAGTTCCTTGTTTCATTAACCTTCCTGGCTTTTTAGCTAACGTAAGCTAAAGTGGCAGTGTCTGTTTTTGTTTTTGACGCTGTCGCCGGTACGAGATTCCGGAATGGCACCACTTACCTCAACATCCAGCTGTGAAAGCTGCATCAACCTGAGCCAAAAAGTGATCGAGCTGGAACAAAGGATATCCACGCTATACCAAATCCAGGGGGCTGAATGCGAACTTGACACGATCCTCCTTGGCAAAGCTCAAACCACCGCTACTAGCGCTGAGCTAGCCGACACAGTGCACCATCCAGCTGCTGTGTCCCAAGATCCCGCCAACAGTCAACACAGGCTCTCAACTTGCGTCGCTGGTGCTTCTGCCAAGGACGAGAACTCCTGGTTTCAGCTAGGGGCCAGACCCAAGGCTCTGGTCAGCTCCACTCCACTCCAACCAGCGCCATGGACCATGGTTGAGACGCGTGGTGGCTGCAGAGGGGGCAGGAGGATCCGTCTCTCGCACCCTTACCCCTCCGGCGCGGTAGTATTGGAGAATAAATTCAATGTCCTGGATCCTGTGGACTTTCCTCCTCTGACCGCTAGCCCTCGCCATCCCGCTGTGTCGCTGAGGTCTGCGCCATCTCCACCACTACGCCCCCGGAGCCGCGGCGGGCAACCCGACGCTGTGGTGCAAACCCACCGCGGAGAGCTGTGCTTTACCCCGGCTCCTCGGAGAAGAGGACCCACGGCGCGGCTACCTGGGAGTCACTCACGCAGTCCGGCTGGCGCATCTCCATCTGAACACCCCCGGTGTCGCGGCGCGGGCGTCTCAGATGGCCAACAGCCCTCGGTGGCACCTCCTCTCTCCACGCTGGTCCTCGGGGATTCCATCGTCAGGAACGTGCGGATGAGGGGGGCGCTCACGCTGTCGTTCCCGGGAGCCACTGTTGTTGACATAGTGGACAGAATTCCCAACATTCTGGCTTCCCACCCACAGGTTAACCGGCTCATCATCCACATCGGCACCAATGACATCCCCAAACAGCAATCTGAGCTGCTGAAGTTGGACTTCCTCGAACTCTTCAGCCTCCTTGGTCAGTTGCAGGTGAGTGCTTTTATCTCTGGGCCCACCCCCAACTGTGGCAGAGGGATAGGCCGTTTCAGCCGGCTGCTCAGCCTTAACACCTGGCTTTCCTCTGCCTGTATCTCCCACGGCGTGGGTTTTATTAACAACTTTGATGCCTTCTGGGAGAGGAGGCATCTTTTGGGGGCAGACGGGCTCCACCTCAACGCCTGGGGACGCCGTTTGCTGTCCGCCAATTTGGCATTTGGCGTGCAGCACTCCCGCACATCGCCACTGTCTGCCACTGACTGATGTTCCCCTGGTCCCAGCTCCTATATTTGTTCCACTTTTAACAGTAATACACAAAACTCTGGACTAGGACCTTTCTCTCCCACAGTCAACACAATACCCGTCATAATCACAAACAGAGAGCAACAGAATTATCATAAATCCAGTAACTCCAAAAACATTAATAACCTCCGGCCTCTTCAAAAATATCAACATCCATTCAACTCTATTGTCAATAATCCACCAGTCTCAATCAGTATGGCACTTTTAAATGTACGCTCTCTGTCGAACAAGTCTTTTATTATTAATGATTTAATTTTAGATAATAAACTTGACTGTTTATTTTTAACTGAAACATGGCTGGGTTCGGATGCACCAGTTGTTCTCACTGAGGCCTCCCCACCAAATTTTAATTTCTCTTTTTCTATTAGAAGTGGTAAGAGAGGTGGTGGGACTGCATCTTTAGCCAACAACACACTCACCACCAAACAAATTTTATTTGATCATTTTACCACTTTTGAATTCCATGCTATTGTTTTCAGCAGCCCTCCAGTTTTATCTGTCACAATTTATAGACCACCTAAAGACAGCGCTGCTTTTATCAAGGAATTCTCAGAATTTTTAACAAACATACACTCAAAATATAACATGATCATTTTAACCGGTGATTTTAACCTGCACATAGATAATCCTTCTGACCCTGCAACAAAAGAATTCTTAAACATTCTTCACTGTTTGGATTTTATCCAGCACGTCACGCAGCCGACTCACAACAGAGGACACACTCTGGACCTGGTCATCAGCCATGGGCTGTCCACCAGCGTGTCCTCTGTTGTTGACTTGGCTGTCTCTGACCACTACTGTGTGTTTTTTAACATCACCGGTTTTATTCAGCGGAAGACCTCAGTGCGAACTGTGAGGAGGCGCTATCTAACCTCTGAAGTGGCTGCAAATTTCACCAGGGTTTTAGTCAAATGCCCCCCTGTGATTTTACCTGCACCCTGCGATTTGATTTTTAGTTATTTTAACAGCAAACTGAAGAAAAGCCTTGACTCCGTTGCTCCACTCACCACCAAAAAGATTAACGTAAAACATGCATCACCCTGGAGAAACGAAGAAGTCAAAAAACTCAAAAGAAATTGCAGGGCAGCAGAAAGGAGATGGAGGAAAAATAAAAATAATATCAACCATCAAATATTTTCCGAGCAACTTAAAATGTACAATAATACATTAAGGAAGTCAAGAAATTCATACTTCGCCAAAATAATCAGTAATAACAAAAATATGGTAAATGGCCTGTATTTGTATAGCGCTTTTCTAGTCCCTAAGGACCCCAAAGCGCTTTACACAACCTGTCATCCACCCAGTCACACACTGGTGATGGCAAGCTACAATGTAGCCACAGTCACCCTGGGGCGCACTGACAGAGGCGAGGCTGCCGGACACTGGCGCCACCGGGCCCTCTGACCACCACCAGTAGGCAACGGGTGAAGTGTCTTGCCCAAGGACACAACGACCAAGACTGTCCAAGCCGGGGCTCGAACCGGCAACCTTCCGATTACAAGGCGAACTCCCAACTCTTGAGCCACGATCGCCCGCTCAAAAATAATCCCAAGGTCCTCTTTTCCACCATAGATCATTTATTTAACCCTGATTTTAAAAGCTCCAAAAGAACCCCCACAGACTCACTCTGTGAGCAGTTTGCAGACCACTTCAGGGGAAAGATCAGCGCCATCAGATCTGATATTTTATCTAATCGCGATATGATTGTAAACACATCTGAGGGCTCGATTGTACCTGAGGAGACACTGGACAGCTTTGCCCTGGTTAATGCTGAGAATCTTCAGAAGGTTTTCTCCACAGTGAGACCCACCACATGTCTTTTAGATCCAATCCCCTCTTCACTCTTTAAAACACTTTATGGATTTTTTGAGGCTGAGCTTTTATACATGATGAATTGCTCTCTTCAGTTGGGTGTCTTCCCTGCTGCCTTTAAAACGGCGGTGGTGAGGCCCCTTCTGAAGAAGAGCAATTTGGATTGTAATGATTTTAATAACTACAGACCTGTATCCAACTTACCATTTTTAAGTAAAGTCTTAGAAAAACTTGTTTTTACTCAGATTACTGATTTTCTCAATGATAGACAGATCCTGGAGATATTCCAGTCTGGATTTAGGGTGAACCACAGCACAGAGACGGCTCTCCTAAAGGTTTTAAATGATCTTAGATGTAACTGGGACGCCCAAAAGCTCTCAGTCCTGGTGCTACTGGATCTAAGCGCAGCCTTTGATACAGTAGACCACGCTATTCTTTTAAACAGACTAAAACACATGGTGGGCCTCTCTGGTGCTGTACACAACTGGTTCACTTCCTATCTCTCTGACAGATCTTTTATGGTGAGTATGGATACATGCTCCTCTAAGATCCATAAAATGACATGTGGTGTACCTCAAGGGTCGGTTCTAGGCCCTGTACTTTTTAATTTGTATATGCTCCCTCTCGGCGGTGTCATCAGGAGGCATGGAGTGAACTTCCACAGTTACGCTGATGACACGCAGCTGTACATCTCCGTGTCTCCTGATGACACCAGACCAATGGATGCCCTTTTTAACTGTATCTTGGATATAAGATCTTGGATGGCAGAAAACTTTTTACAGCTTAACCAGGACAAGACTGAAGTTTTAATTGTCGGTCCTGAGGCTCAGAGAGAGAAACTCTTGTCTAAATTAGAGGCATTTTCACTATGTCCTTCGCTACAAGTGAAAAACCTGGGTGTTATTTTTGACTCTGAGCTTGGTTTTATCCCACATGTTAAACATGTAACCAAAATTGGATTTTATCATCTAAAAAATATAGCCAGAGTCCGCCCTATTCTCTCTCGGGCCAACACGGAGATGCTGATGCATGCTTTTATTACCAGTCGCATTGATTACTGTAATGCCCTGCTCTCTGGTCTTCCTAAGAAGAATATTTCAACTTTACAACTCTTGCAAAACTCGGCAGCTCGTGTGCTGACGAAGACCAGAGGGCGGGCCCACATTACACCGGTTTTAGAATCGCTGCACTGGCTCCCCGTGTGTTTCAGGATCGATTTTAAAGTTCTTTTATTGGTTTTTAAATGTCTTAATGGTCTTGGGCCTTCTTATCTCTCAGATCTGCTTTTACCATACGAACCCTCGTGGACCCTGAGGTCCTCTGGTACTGGCCTTTTGATTGTCCCTAAAGTCAGGACACATACTCACGGAGAGGCAGCTTTTCAGTGGTATGGTCCTCGTCTGTGGAACAGCCTGCCGGAGGAGCTCAGGGCCGCAGAGAACGTACATGTTTTTAAGAACAGGCTCAAGACCCACCTTTTTAATTTAGCTTTTACTTAGCGTTTATTTATTTTTTATGCTTATTTATTCTATCCTGTTATTCTATTATTAATTTAGGATTTACCTAATATTTTTTTATTTTATTCTTATTCATTTTTTAATCTTCTTACTCTATTTATATTTATATTTATATTGTATCCTGTTCTTATTTATTTTATCATTTTACCCTGTATATATCGTATTGCGTCATATCTCCAGTGTTTCCTCGGAGGGCGCTCTCTGCACCGGGGCTGTTATTGACCGTGGCTGCTGGGTCTCTGGGGTCCTCTCAGCCTGGTTGGGGGGCTCCTTGGCCTCCCTCCTGCTGTGTGCCCAGCCCGGAGGCTGCGGTCTGTGACCGGCTCCCGGTGCAGACTGCTCTCTGTTATAATGTTTCCTCACTTGGCTCATGCGAGCCCAGCCCAATTTTTACTCTTTAAGTGTGCGCGTGTGTGTATGTGTGTGTGGGTGGGGGTGGGGGGATATATGTGTATTGAGAGTGTGGGGAGTGAGTTGGAGGGTGGGGTGGGCTGCTTTTAACTATGTAAAGCACTTTGTGCTACATTTTTTCTGTATGAAAAGTGCTTTATAAATAAAGATTTATTGATTGATTGAACATGCACCAGCAGCTTATGTAAACAATATATTCTAATGTGTTTTTTAGTAGAGCAGTAATGAACTGTTGTCAGATTTTTTTTATTTGAGAAAAAAAAATACCACAGTTTTACACTAGTGGTGTGCGACACTGCAGATATTGGTATCGATCCAATACCAGGTAAATATAAGGCCAGTATTGCCAATACCAATACATATGCTGATACTTAAAATCTATAAAGGCAGCTTATGTAGGGGAGAGCAGTGTATCATGATTTAGAACATGAGGCATCGTAACTTTGCAAATTCTGAACACATTTCAATAACCATGAAATCACTGTGATTCTACAATAATGAGCCAATTCAATAAAAACACCTTTTTTTCTCCTTTTTAGCTTTTTCTGCCTTTTGAAACTAAGGGTTTTTGTTTTTTGAAAACCTGAACTGTAAATGTGCCGTCTCTAAAGCACAACTTACAGTGGGGCAAAAAAGTATTTAGTCAGCCACCGATTGTGCAAGTTCCCCCACTTAAAATGATGACAGAGGTCAGTAATTTGCACCAGAGGTACACTTCAACTGTGAGAGACAGAATGTGAAAAAAAAATCCATGAATTCACATGGTAGGATTTGTAAAGAATTTATTCGTAAATTAGGGTGGAAAATAAGTATTTGGTCACCTCAAACAAGGAAAATCTCTGGCTCTCACAGACCTGTAACGTCTTCTGTAAGAAGCTTTTCTGTCCCCCACTCGTTACCTGTATGAATGGCACCTGTTTGAACTCATCATCTGTATAAAAGACACCTGTCCACAGCCTCAAACAGTCAGACTCCAAACTCCGCCATGGCCAAGACCAAAGAGCTTTCGAAGGACACCAGGAAAAGTATTGTAGACCTGCACCAGACTGGGAAGAGTGAATCTACAATAGGCAAGCAGCTTGGTGTGAAAAAATCAACTGTGGGAGCAATCATCAGAAAATGGAAGACATACAAGACCACTGATAATCTCCCTCGATCTGGGGCTCCACGCAAGATCTCATCCCGTGGGGTCAAAATGATCATGAGAACGGTGAGCAAAGATCCCAGAACCACACGGGGGGACCTGGTGAATGACCTGCAGAGAGCTGGGACCAAAGTAACAAAGGTCACCATCAGTAACACACTACAACGGCAGGGAATCAAATCCCGCAGTGCCAGACGTGTTCCGCTGCTGAAGCCAGTGCATGTCCAGGCCCGTCTGAAGTTTGCCAGAGAGCACATGGATGATACAGCAGAGGATTGGGAGAATGTCATGTGGTCAGATGAAACCAAAGTAGAACTTTTTGGTATAAACTCAACTCGTCGTGTTTGGAGGAAGAAGAATACTGAGTTGCATCCCAAGAACACCATACCTACTGTGAAGCATGGGGGTGGAAACATCATGCTATGGGGCTGTTTTTCTGCCAAGGGGACAGGACGACTGATCCGTGTTAAGGACAGAATGAATGGGGCCATGTATCGTGAGATTTTGAGCCAAAACCTCCTTCCATCAGTGAGAACTTTGAAGATGAAACGAGGCTGGGTCTTCCAACATGACAATGATCCAAAACACACCGCCCGGGCAACAAAGGAGTGGCTCCGTAAGAAGCATTTGAAAGTCCTGGAGTGGCCTAGCCAGTCTCCAGACCTCAACCCCATAGAAAATCTGTGGCGGGAGTTGAAAGTCCGTGTTGCTCGGCGACAGCCCCAAAACATCACTGCTCTCGAGAAGATCTGCATGGAGGAATGGGCCAAAATACCAGCTACTGTGTGTGCAAACCTGGTAAAGACCTATAGTAAACGTTTGACCTCTGTTATTGCCAACAAAGGTTATGTTACAAAGTATTGAGTTGTATTTTTGTTATTGACCAAATACTTATTTTCCACCCTGATTTACGAATAAATTCTTTACAAATCCTACCATGTGGATTCATGGATTTTTTTTTTCACATTCTGTCTCTCACAGTTGAAGTGTACCTCTGGTGCAAATTACTGACCTCTGTCATCATTTTAGGTGGGGAACTTGCACAATCGGTGGCTGACTAAATACTTTTTTGCCCCACTGTATGTTGTTTAAATGTGCTGTTGGTTACAAATAAAACAAACCTGACAAATTCAGACGTTTTTTATAGTGCATAGTTGATGTATAATTTTTTTCATTTCACAAAAACAAAGTTATGATACAATTCAGTGTGAAAAGAGTCTCAAAATGTGATCTGTGAATATCAGGCGATTTATGCATTTAATGGCTTTTAAGTGAGTGAAAAGATTGTGAACAGTATCTTTAGAGATTTATCCAGACAGGAAAGCATAGCTAAAATGATTTGATTTATGAACTTGTGTATAGAACTGTGATTATTGAGTCAGATTTTTATATACAAATTTCTAAATAGTTTTGCTTCTGTTCAGATTGCCTGTATTTGTGTATGGATTGGAGCATGCATTTGTTACTAAATTTGCAAATTTATTAGTTAGTTTAGTTTACACTTATCGATCACATCATATGTGCTTTTAAACCTTTCAGAATAATTCCATTCCATCACAGTGGGGCATTCTCAAAATGTAACACGAGACTGCTTGTGTTGGGTCTGTCTAGCACAGGCCCACCGCTGGAACGAGACAATTTAAAAACACAGCAAAAGCATTGAACACCAAGTAGGCAAAGTTCTTCGTGTTACTCATGCATGAGGGAGACCTGCCTGGAGCCAAGTGTCGTTCCACCACTTGACCTCCGTCAGACTCTCAGCCAGGTTCCCCATAGCACCTTTTATTGTGGTTACATGAATATGCATAGGTTCATTCAAAAGGCACTTAGCCTAACAGATATAGCCACGTTTATCCTACCATAAAACAATAAGACAAGGTACGACTTCTTCCCATGCTCCCAGGATGTAGGTGTGCACACAAAGTTTGCAGACTATTAAGGATCAAACCTCTACCAATCTAAGACTAATTATAAAACTCTAAGCATATATAAGTAGATATTTCTAAGCATAAATGACAATCAACAATACAAAACCTAACAGCTTGTCTATTATGAGTGTTTTTCTTTGTGTGCAAGAAAAGCTATAAAAGCTAGAATGATGAACAGGATCTGGAGATTATTTTCAGTAACTTTTCTTATTTTTAAAACTTTTTACTCACTGAAACAAGAAATGAAGAAACACAATGTTTGTTAAATAATTGAAAGCTGACTTTGCCATTCCCACAAGATAGAAATGAAAGAAATACACATGAAGAAGATGTAGGTGACAAATAACACAATTGTTTTGATTCAAAACTTTATCAATCACAGAAATGTATGATTAATGCAAATGAATTTTGCACAGTAAATAGGCTCAGTAGCAAATAAAATGTAGTCTCTCCTCACAGTCATGAGCGTCCCAAACAGCCTTGTTCCCTCCTGTCACCTGTAAGGCTCCACACTTTATCTTAGCATGTGGACATGATGGTTTTCCTTCTTCACCCCAGGCCTCATAGTCCATCTCCTGCCCATCCACCCACAGCCAGTCCCCAGCCAGAAAGCGCAATCCAGTCCAGATGTGATCAGTGGTGTTATGTTTGCTCAACTCTTTCTGGATCAGCAGCATCTCAGTCTCAGACGCCACACTGGCCAGGTCATCATGGTGCTCCCTGCAGTACTCCAGAGCTTCCTCCCAAGTCTTTTTCTCCTTCACCACAATGGCACCGTAACAGAAGAAGGTTTTTCGATGCTGTAGATTTTCATCATTCCACATTTTATTCCACACACAGCCACCATCTTCATTCCCGTTAAAGTCATTAGGTTCACCTGGTTTCCAGAAACACGTGGATGCCACTCCACCTCCTGACCACAGCCATTGCATTCTGTTTGAGCTATTTCTCACGAGTCCTATCCAGATAAAGTCATTGACATTGCTGGAGCGCTGCTGAAGTTTGTTGGCATCCTTGTCGTTACTGACAGGGGCCAGGTCTGTGTAGTGCTGCCGACAGTAAGTCTGAGCTTTAAGCCAATTCATTTTGTCATTAACGTGAATGTACTTTGTAAAAGTTCCAAACAATCCCATCAGGAATAGGATGCAGGTGAAGATCTGATCCATTGTTGAATTTCTCTAAAGGGTTCAGCAGAGAAATGAGGATCCAAAGAGGTTTTATAAGATATTTGCTGGAGATGTGAGCTTTGCATGTCAAAGCATATTTACATGTCAGGGCGGCCCTTTTATCCATGCTGTAGTACAACACAAGTTGAATGAAACAGTCACTTCAGATGTGGAGGTTGAAAATTTGTGATTATTGATCATCTGAATTTCATTGAGCAAAAAATTTGAAAGAACCTGAATAAAAGTATAAAATTAATCTGTTTCATCAACTGACTCAATAGGAATGTATCTTTTATTTTAACCTTCAGCTACACACACACATGTCACAAGGAGGACATATTGGTAATATAGCTGTTTTAGGTTTTTTTTCAGTTTACCCAAAGTTAACAATACTTGGAAACCATTCATATGCTTAAAGAAATCCAAGGTTAATAGGAGAAGCTAGACAAACATCTTTTTTGCATAAGACAAACTGACGTGTTGTTGGTTCCCATTACACAAACAAATCACAGTTTTTGGGAACAAGGCAAAGTATTTTTCCATATTGTCATGTCAACCTTCTGGGAAACAAATGAACAGGTCAAGAGAATAAATCAAAAGAGGACTGAAAATGGTCCTTATATTTTTTGAGAGGGATTTAATTAGTTGGGTTTTTCTTGTATTTTCCTATTTTTCCCCTTTCTCTATTCTTTCTTGTATTCTGCATATTTCAGATCTGCCTTTCTATACATAATATAAATAACCCACAGCAGACCCCATGACAACTTCATGCTTTTCAGCATTTTTCAACAGTATTATTTCATCCTGAGGCTACGTCCACAGGTACTTTTGAAAACGCAGACTTTTCAATGCGTTTGGGCCTTTCGTCCACACATTTTTGATCACTCAAATCTTTTGAATTGAATGTCCACCCCTGCTAGGGTGGATATTTTGTTTCGAAGACTCAGTTTTTGCGCTTACGTGTGGACGAGGAAAACAGAGATTTAGTCACGAACGTGAAAGGTGTGCGTCGTTTTTGATGTCACACTGCGCCACAATATTGTTCACAAGAAATTTCTCCAAAAAAACAAAAAACAAACTGTTGCTGTTAATCTTACTATCTGCAGTTTTTACACGCTTACATATACAGTCAGTATCAGTTGCTGTTTACACTCTGGCTGCAGCTTTGCAGCTCACAGCCACACGTACCAACAACAGCAATAACCAGGATTCAGTGCAGACTTGTTATGCCGGCGAGGCGTGATTGCAGGGCCCTATTTCAGGAAGCCGGTTTAGAAAACTCAGAGTGAAAAACGATACTCAGGGTTGAGTAACCCCGAACTGTCCAACTCGGAATATTCGGTTTCAGAAAGGCTGATAACAATTAGTTCAGTCAACGCGGAGTTGCTTTAACCCCAAGTTAAGCGCGCGCACGAGGATACATAAAGCCCTGATTAGTAAAGCACAGATTAAGCGAGTCACCATGGAGACGGAGGGAAAGAAGGCGCGGTCAATCTATTTTACAGCGCTTGAGGCCGAAATTCTGATGGCAGCATATGCCGATAACATCCAAATTCCGCGGAAAAAAAGTAACGCAGCCTCAGCTGCAAAAGAAAGGGAGCATGCATGGCAAAACATAGCTGACAGAGTCAATGCGTGAGTGTTAATTTAAACATTGATCTAGGGATTTCCACCCATTTAACACGTTATTTTATTATATTTTATTTTATTTTTTATTTTATACATTTTATTTCGTGATGTGATGTGAGCGCAGGTGCAACCCAACAGGCCCCAAACGTTCCTGGCAGCAAGTAAAAATGAAATATAAAAATATAGTCCAAACAGGTAAGGTGTAATTGTATTATGAGCCATAGTGCTTGGTCTGTTTGTCCTATGTAAATCAATTGCAGTTAGAGGCTACATTAATTTCCCCTCTGTAAGCACTTATTGAAATTATCTGAGCACATTACAAGTACATATTTGCTTACTCTGTATGCTCAAATGTGACCCGTTATAGCCAACAGAAAAAAAAAGCGGAGGCCCGAAAAACAGGTGGGGGTCCTCCACCACCACCACTCACAGAGGCTGAGCAGTTGGCTTCCACATTTGTGATAATGTTGGCAGCATCACATATGATCTTCACAGTGCAGAGAACACAAATTAGCATCCATTACTATAATGAAATAATTTGTTAGTTTGAAATGCTACAGGGAACTATGTACCTGTACATTAATGCTGTGGAAAGACTTCCTGTTCACATAGTCTCCTTCATTTACTGAAGGAGCAATGATTGGAATGTGAGTGCCATCTATACAGCCAATCACGCCTGGGAACCGTGAGAATAAATGTAAAATTTAAGTAGTAGTTCAAATATCACCACATCATGGATTAAGTTTCGTTCATCCTGATACCTGCAATTTTGTGGAATCCCTCTTTGATAAATCTTGTGGGTCTATGACCGGGGAACACCACAAACGAGTACACGAGACGTTTCAGTGCAACTGTAACATTCCTGACTGCCCGACAGACGGTAGCCTTGGAAACGTGCTCAGCGTCACCAATATTATACAGAAAGCTCCCGTTTGCAAAAAACCGAAGTGCAATACAAATAATATGTACAGAACTGAGAGGATGTCCGCGATGTGTCACATGAGCAATATTAGGCCTGAGGATGTTATTCAAATAAATTATAGATTGTGCTGAAAAACGGTAACGTTCACACAGAAAATCATCAGGAAATGATAAAATGTCCGAACGCGCTCTAATCACTCTCTCCCGGCGGAGAGCTCTGCTTTGAATTTGGGCTTCAACATCTACTGGCTCTTCAAGGAAGGGGCACGCCATGTCTGACACTTCCTACAGTCAGGTTTCCGGAGAAAGTCAGGGTTAGTTGAAGTAAACCTGCTAGGGGGCAGGTTAGCTTCACGGAGTGTGTCGGCATAGTAACTCACTCAGAATGAATCTAAACTTGCTTTGTGAAACCAAAAACCCAGAGTTTTCGTTAACTCAGGGTATACTTACTCAGAGTTTGCACTAAACCGGCTTCCTGAAATAGGGCCCAGGTGCATCAATCTCCCATGCCACGGCATCGTAGACCACGCCCCACCATAATATAACTTTTTTTCATTCTTGCATGGCTTGTGGTGTCACTGCTGTGTAGTTTTTTTCTATGGACCATATTTTAGAAATGATTGTCAAAAAAAATATTCTCTGTTTGTATCCCCCAGCTCGCTTTTCATTCAGTTACTTCCCAAGACGCATCCTCCAACTTTTGTAAGTCAAAGTGATCAGATTTTATTATGTCATGATATATCATATCATGCACATTTGTAAACCTTCTGAGACTAACCCCCCTCCTAAAGCTTCTTCAATATGTGCGCCTTCACTCTGATGGATTAAGCTCAATATCGTGTGAAATGTTTTTTACTCAGTGGCGATTTACTTGAGTTCAGTTCAGTTTTATTTATACAGCGCCAAGTCACAACAATAGTTGTCTCAAGTTGGTTTACAGTGCAAAATAAAGACTCTAACAATCAGAGGACACTTAGCGACAGTAGGGAGGAAAAACTCTCTTTTAACAGGGCTGTTACATTAATGAATATACTCAGGGGATAAACCACTGTGAAAAATACAAACTTAACTGTGCAATATTCTTTAACTATGCAATGTTTCCAAGGACTATTTCACTGTGCGACAACCACATTTTTCACTGTTCACGCTTACATACAGCCTTGTGTATATACTACAGGTGGGCCATGTATATGGATACACTGTAATAACATGGGAATGGTTTGTGATATTAAAGTCCTGTTTGTGGCACATTAGTTTATGTGAGGGGGCAAACTCCTCAAGATGGGTGGTGACCATGGTGGCCAATTAGAAGTCGGCCATCTTGGATACAACTTTTGTTTTTTCAATAGAGATTGACAGACCACGTGACTTTCGCGCATTGCATTGTGGGTACATGTGGCAACAACATCAAGACACTGCATCAAACACTAGCATTTCCAGCACCGGTAATCATTAATTCTGCGGTTTTAATCCCTACTTTCATTTTATTTGCCCCAAAAACAGTTATGTACAAAACAACGGAGAACACGGCAGGTCCGTACAAAGACAGACTTGACGAAAAGGAAAAAAAAAAAAAAGTACGAGGAAAAAAATCAAAGGAGTGAAAGGGTCAGACCCATACGAGCATACAGAGTGGAGTAAGGACGATAGCGTGCTGCCCAACTTTCATCACGCACATATTTATTATTATATGATCCTGAGTGAAGTGTGAGTCCCTACACTCACAAAATGTTTAATAACTTCAGATCCCTGCAACAAGCCCAGGTCCAGTTTACTTGATTTGGACTATTCCATTTCACCGCTGTTGTTACATTTTTTTTCTTCATCTCCTGTACAGGCCAACGCAATCTATTTGTTGTTTCAGGTTGTAGTATTACACAACATTTTCAGATCTAATAGAAAAAAAGAGTGTTTTGTAATTAATTCAATGTTTCTGTATTTATAAATGGCATTATGTGAATGTGTGTGAATGTGTGTGTGAATGGGTGGATGACTGGATATGTAAAGTGCTCTGGGGTCCTTAGGGACTAGTAAAGCGCTATATAAATACAGGCCATTTACCATTTTTACCATTATTGTTTCACTCTATTATAGAATCTTACAAGAAACAGGCAAAATTGTATTCCATCATGCTTTGTTAGCAGCTTTGGTGAAAAACAAATCAACAATGAAAAAAAAAAACATATTCAAAAACAGTTATTCATCACTTGTTTCAATACAACACTTGGGAACATATATGCGTGACTTTTCGCTTTTCGTGGCTGTTTTGATATCGCTCTCTCTCTCTTAACCAATCGCTGTGGTAGCAGCTTTAAACTTGGTATGACCCAGGTTGATAGAGGGCGCCCAGTCTGGATCGCATTCCAGCATTTTGTAGGCTGGTTTTTCTATAAAACACATCAAAAAATTGGCAAACATTAGCCCGCAAAGCCACAGTGAACAAAGCAGCATAGCGCGACGAATTCAATTCAAATCAATATAAGACTTATTTGTAACCTACATCAGCAATTATGTTACGATAAATTACGTAATAACTACAACAGAAAACTTACCTTTGTGGAAATGTTTGGAGCAGACTAACATGTGAGCAGTGTTGGGGAGTAACGGAATACATGTACCGCCGTTACGTATTTAAAATACAAAATATGAGTAACTGTATTCCGTTACAGTTACCGTTTAAGTGATCCACTAATCAATTTTATGTAACATAAAACATCATTATAGTAATGTTTAAAATTAGGTTTTTCGTTACTGTATTTGCATTTGTGAAAATAAAATTTAGCTAAGATAACTAACAAGTTTATTATAAAGTAAACATCTTCTTTTTTTTTTGCCTTCGAAAGAAACAAAATACAACATTTTCCCATTTCACAGTAAAGTCTTTATATAGATGTCCAGCAATGAATCTACTGAAGTCTTTCCAAAATGTTCTAGCATATGAACAGATCCAGAAGAGGTGTTGCACAGTCTCAGGATGGCTTCCACAAAATCCACAGTTCACATTTATGTCCCTTTTGAACTTTGTCATGTAATGATTAGCAGGATACAATTTATGCAGTATTTTAAATGAAACTTCCTTCACTTTATTCGTTACCAGATACTTGTTAGGAATTGTCCATACTCTTTTCCAGTTAATGTCACTGACAAAGAAATTCCAATAAGAGACCACATGTGGGATACCACAAATGTCACATGACAACCTTTAGGGCATTAGAGTTGACGTCACGCCGCAATGCATTATGGGAGAGCAGCACCATTTTAGCAGGCCATGAATCACAACAAACACACTGTGTTGGAAGGAAGATTGCTACAAATCATACTTATATATATATATATATATATATATATATATATATATATATATATATATATAAAAAAACACCCAATACATGAGCGGGACACAGAAAGGAATTGGCAAGAATACCAGAGGCGCAAAACACCAGCTACTGGTAGACAGAACAATCAGCCGAGACTGCAAGACCAGACTGACAAACCTGTGCACTGCCTGGATTGATTACAAGAAGGCCTATGACTCAATGCCCCACAGCTGGATACTGGAATGCCTAGAATTGTACAAGATCAATGGGACCCTAAGAGCCTTCATCAGGAACTCAATGGGGATGTGGCGTACAACACTAGAGGCCAACTCCAAGCCCATAGCACAAGTCACCATCAAGTGCGGGATCTACCAAGGAGATGCTCTGTCCCCACTGCTGTTCTGCATAGGCCTGAACCCCCTCAGTGAGATCATTAACAAGACTGGCTACGGATACCGACTATGGAACGGAGCAGTTGTCAGCCACCTCCTGTACATGGATGACATCAAGCTGTATGCCAAGAGTGAACGAGACATCGATTCACTGATCCACACTACCAGGCTATACAGCAATGACATTGGAATGTCGTTCGGACTGGAGAAGTGTAGTCGGATGGTATCAAAGAGAGGGAAGGTAGTCAGAACTGAGGGGATTGAACTACCAGAAGGCAACATTGCAGACATAGAGGACAGTTACAAGTACCTGGGGATCCCGCAGGCAAATGGGAACCATGAAGAGGCCGCTAGAAAGGCTGCAACCACCAAGTACCTGCAGAGGGTCAGGCAAGTCCTGAGGAGTCAGCTGAATGGTAAGAACAAGATCCGGGCCATCAACACGTACGCCCTGCCCGTGATCAGGTACCCTGCTGGGGTAATAGGCTGGCCAAAGGAGGAGATAGAAGCCACTGACATAAAGACAAGAAAGCTCCTTACCATGCATGGAGGGTTTCACCCCAAGTCCAGCACCCTGAGGCTGTACGCTAAGCGCTAAGGAAGGGGGCCGGGGACTGGTGAGTGTCAGCACCACAGTCCAGGATTTGACAAGGTACATCCAAGAATACATTGGGAAGATGGCCCCAACTGACCGAGTGCTCAGTGAATACCTCAGGCAGCAGAAACCCAAGAAAGAGGAGGGAGACGAGGAACCATCATGGAAGGACAGGCCCCTGCACGGTATGTACCACCGGCAGATAGAGGAGGTGGCTGATATCCAGAAATCCTACCAGTGGCTGGACAAAGCTGGACTGAAAGACAGCACAGAGGCACTAATCATGGCAGCACAAGAACAAGCTCTGAGTACAAGATCCATAGAGGCTGGGGTCTATCACACCAGGCAAGACCCCAGGTGCAGGCTGTGTAAAGATGCCCCAGAGACAATCCAGCACATAACAGCAGGGTGCAAGATGCTAGCAGGCAAGGCATACATGGAACGCCATAACCAAGTGGCCGGCATAGTGTACAGGAACATCTGTGCCGAGTATAACCTGGAAGTCCCGAGGTCAAAATGGGAGATGCCCCCAAGGGTGGTGGAGAATGACCGAGCTAAGATCCTGTGGGACTTCCAGATACAGACGGACAAAATGGTGGTGGCTAACCAACCGGACATAGTGGTGGTAGACAAACAGAAGAAGACGGCCGTAGTGATCGATGTAGCGGTTCCGAATGACAGCAATATCAGGAAGAAGGAACACGAGAAGCTGGAGAAATACCAAGGGCTCAGAGAAGAGCTCGAGAGGATGTGGAGGGTGAAGGTAACGGTGGTCCCCGTGGTAATCGGAGCACTAGGTGCGGTGACTCCCAAGCTAGGCGAGTGGCTCCAGCAGATCCCGGGAATAACATCGGAGATCTCTGTCCAGAAGAGCGCAGTCCTGGGAACAGCTAAGATACTGCGCAGGACCCTCAAGCTCCCAGGCCTCTGGTAGAGGACCCGAGCTTGAAGGATAAACCGCCCGCAGGGGCGTGCTGGGTGTTTTTTATATATATATACACACATATATATATATATATATATATATATATATATATATATATATATATATATATATATATATATTCACATATATATATAATATATATATTGTGGCGAGCTCAGACAAGGAGGAGACGGAGGTATCGTTT
Source organism: Maylandia zebra (assembly GCF_041146795.1). Lineage (NCBI taxonomy): Eukaryota > Metazoa > Chordata > Actinopteri > Cichliformes > Cichlidae > Maylandia > Maylandia zebra. The sequence goes on from NC_135178.1 coordinate 14,814,611, forward strand.
GGTCTTGCTTCCCGTGAGCTAGCCAGGGAGCACAGCCGTTTATTGACATCTGCAGAAGAACACTGCCGCTAGCTAACTGCTCAGCGCGGCAACAGCACAGCAACAACAACACACAGGGCGCCCTCTGACCCCGGAAGGACACACCGTCGCAGCGAGAAGGCGTCACCCGTTACTATGGTAACATAAACAAAACATAACTGTACAAACAGAACCCCGAACAGCCCTGACCCGCTACACAGCCCCCACCTAAGGGGTCAGTCGTCCCCGACGACCCCATTGCCCCACACAAAGTCCTGCAAATGTCCAGGTGCCTTCTTTTGGCGCACCGGCCGGTCACGACCGGCGGGGGAAAAGTCACTCGGGTCAGAACATGGGGTGCCACCACTATCCCCTGCCCCGGCGTCTGCCGGAGCGAGCGATCGGTATGGTGAGAGCCTGTCCCGGTGCAACACCACCATGGGCCCGCTCCTCCTGTCGCAGGCAGTAGCGGCACTCAACGACTACGCAGGGCCGTCTGGAGAGGGCATCAGCATTGCCATGCTGTCGACCTGCCCGATGCTGGATCTCGAAGTCATAGGACTCCAGCCAGCGGGCCACCTGCCCTTCTGGGTGTTTGAAGTTCAGGAGCCAAGTCAGAGATGCATGGTCAGTGCGCAGGAGGAACCGGCAGCCGTGCAGATATGGTTGGAAGTGCCGCACCGCTAGCACTACGGCCAGCAGCTCCCGCCGCGTCACGCAGTAGTTCCCCTCGGCTCGCCCCAAGGCACGACTGAAGTACGCCACCACCCGTTCTCCAGCCTCGTCCTGCTGGGAAAGGACCGCCCTGACTCCTACATTGCTAGCATCAGTGTCTACAATGAAAGGTTGCCGGGCATCGGGGTAGGCCAGGACTGGGGCTCTGGTGAGGGCCTCCTTCAGCTGTGCAAAAGCAGCAGCACAGGCCTCCCCCCAGCCAAACAGCTGTCCCTTGTCAGTCAGGCGGTGGAGGGGGCTGGCCATCGTCACGAACCCCTTGATGAACCAAAGGTAGTAGGAGGCTAGGCCCAGGAAGCTCCGCAGTTCTTGGACGTTCGAGGGAGTCGGCCAGTCCCGGACCGCAGCCACTTTTGCGGGGTCAGTGGCGACACCTCGAGCGCTGATCACATGGCCCAAGAACGTGGTCTCTCTCGCCAACAGCCGGCATTTTGCGGGGTTGAGCCGCAGCCCAGCTCGTCGGATGGCACTCAAGACCTCGCTCAGATGAGACAGTGCACTGTCGAAGTCGCCACCGTGCACCAACAGGTCATCCAGGTACACAACGCAGCGGCTACGAGGGATATCCACGAGCACCCTCTCCATCAGCCTCTCAAACGTCGCTGGTGCATTGCAGAGCCCAAATGGCATGACCCTGAACTGCCACAGCCCCTGTCCAATGGTGAATGCAGTCTTAGGTCTTGCGTCAGGGGCTAGCTCCACCTGCCAGTAACCGCTGCGTAGGTCGAGGGAGCTGAACCAACTAGAGCCGGTAACGTAATCTAGGGCATCGTCGATCTGCGGCAGCGGGTACGAGTCCTTCTTGGTGACTGCATTGAGACGGCGAAAGTCCACGCAGAACCTCGGGCTGCCATCCTTCTTCCCCACCAGAACCACGGGTGCCGCCCATGGGCTATTGGACGGCTCGATCACCCCAGCCGCAGCCATCTCACGGATCTTCTCTTCCGCTACCTGCCGTTTTGAGAGGGGCAGCCGGTGTGGGCGCAGACAGATGGGCTGAGCAGAGCCGGTGTCGATGGTGTGCTGGACCAGACTCGTCTGCCTACAGGGAGTGCAGAATTATTAGGCAAATGAGTATTTTGTCCATATCATCCTCTTCATGCATGTTGTCTTACTCCAAGCTGTATAGGCTGGAAAGCCTACTACCAATTAAGCATATTAGGTGATGTGCATCTCTGTAATGAGAAGGGGTGTGGTCTAATGACATCAACACCCTATATCAGGTGTGTATAATTATTAGGCAACGTCCTTTCCTTTGGCAAAATGGGTCAAAAGAAGGACTTGACAGGCTCAGAAAAGTCAGAAATAGTGCGATATCGTGCAGAGGGATGCAGCAGTCTCAAAATTGCAAAGCTTCTGAAGCGTGATCATCGAGCAATCAAGCGTTTCATTCAAAATAGTCAACAGGGTCGCAAGAAGCGTGTGGAAAAACCAAGGAGCAAAATAACTGCCCATGAACTGAGAAAAGTAAAGCGTGCAGCTGCCAAGATGCCACTTGCCACCAGTTTGGCTATATTTCAGAGCTGCAACATCACTGGAGTGCCCAAAAGCACAAGGTGTGCAATACTCAGAGACATGGCCAAGGTAAGAAAGGCTGAAAGACGACCACCACTGAACAAGACACACAAGCTGAAACGTCAAGACTGGGCAAAGAAATATCTCAAGACTAATTTTTCTAAGGTTTTATGGACTGATGAGTGTGAGTCTTGATGGGCCAGATGGATGGGCCCGTGGCTGGATTGGTAAAGGGCAGAGAGCTCCAGTCCGACTCAGCAAGGTGGAGGTGGAGTACTGGTTTTGGGCTGGTATCATCTTAGATGAGCTTGTGGGGCCTTTTCGGGTTGAGGATGGAGTCAAGCTCAACTCCCAGTCCTACTGCCAGTTTCTGGAAGACACCTTCTTCAAGCAGTGGTACAGGAAGAAGTCTGCATCCTTTAAGAAAAACATGATTTTCATGCAGGACAATGCTCCATCACACGCGTCCAAGTACTCCACAGCGTGGCTAGCAAGAAAGGGTATAAAAGAAGAAAAACTAATGACATGGCCACCTTGTTCAGCGGATCTGAACCCCATTGAGAACCTGTGGTCCATCATCAAATGTGAGATTTACAAGGAGGGAAAACAGTACACCTCTCTGAACAGTGTCTGGGAGGCTGTGGTTGCTGCTGCACGCAATGTTGATGGTGAACAGATCAAAACGCTGACAGAATCCATGGATGGCAGGCTTTTGAGTGTCCTTGCAAAGAAAGGTGGCTATATTGGTCGCTGATTTGTTTTTGTTTTGTTTTTGAATGTCAGAAATGTATATTTGTGAATGTGGAGATGTTATATTGGTTTCACTGGTAAAAATAAATAATTGAAATGGGTATATATTTGTTTTTTGTTAAGTTGCCTAATAATTATGCACAGTAATAGTCACCTGCACACACAGATATCCCCCTAAAATAGCTAAAACTAAAAACAAACTAAAAACTACTTCCAAAACCATTCAGCTTTGATATTACTGAGTTTTTTGGGTTCACTGAGAACATGGTTGTTGTTCAATAATAACATTATTCCTCAAAAATAGAACTTGCCTAATAATTCTGCACTCCCTGTACAGTCTTTGTCACTGGCGGCAAAGATGTCCACATTCTCGTGCAGGTAATATATATATATATATATATATATATATATATATACATATATTAGGGGTGCAACGATACACAAAATTCACGGTTCGGTTCGGTTCGATACTTTGGTGTCACGGTTCGATATTTTTTCGATACAAAAAAAATGTTCATGCCTTTTTAATTTGTCATTTATTAAAATTATAAATATATATTTTAACTCAAAAGTACAGTTTTTAAATTTAATGTTGCTGAAACAAAAGTAATTAAAAAAATTAATATATCTCAGGGCTCTCAAAATTTCAAAATCCCTGGTAGCCCTTCGGGCAGGGACTCTTCAGTTTTTGGTAGCCCAAAATAAATGTAAGTAGCCCGAATAAAAAAGAGAGCAATTTTTTGATTGATGTTTTGTTTCCTTTACAATATTATACTTTAATGTATAATATTGTAAAGGAAACAAAACATTAATCAAAAAATTGTTGAAAAACAAATTACAACATTGTATAAAAATTACAATCATCAACTCAAATACTTGGTTCTAATTGAACAGAAATTTCTATGAACTTGTAAGAACTGTGTAGGACATGAATCAGTCTGTGTCAGATCCTGAATTTGAAATTTCCGCTGAAGTCACGGGTAAGAAACAAGTGGAACCAAGATCTAGGCCATTTGCTTTTTGAAGTTTGCAAAGACTGCTAAATTTTGCCAGTGGTAGTTCACTCTTTGCAACATAGTACGCTGTTATAAACAGATTTTTCAGGTTTATTTTTAGTATGTTATTTGCAATTGGTGTTTGTTCTGGGAAAGATATTGCAGACTGAGCAATAATGCATTTCTTGCATTTCTCATGGCTTCTAATGGGGGCCTTTCTTAAAATGACTGGTCCCAGTAACAAAGGCGCTTGTCGACTCAGAAATCGAGAGAAAACCAACAACACACCCGGCAGAACATTATGTTATTTACACGGGTGCACATAAGTGGTCCGCAGGTGCGCATTCGCTGTCAAAATAAAAGACGCGCACCAGATAAGAAGTTGCAACGCGCGTTTGCGTCCATATAAAAAGCACTGTTTTTGTCCGCTAGAGTGGGATTTTCACGGCACATTCTGCACCACATCTCTGTGCGTTCATCATTTGTTTGAAGCCAGCTCACCTCCTGCAACCACTTTTCCGAGAATACGCGCTTCTTTTGTGGTTCGGACTCCTTCTGACATTTCTTTGGAGGTAGAGGAACACCAAAGTAATTGCTTAAAGGAGCTTCTTCGACATCTTTAAGAGTTTTAAACAAATGTCTGTCCTCCTCCAGAAAATCTTATGTATGCAAACACGCGTTGCAACTTCATATCTTGTGCGCGTTTTTGGGGGGTTTTTTGACAGCGAATGCGCACCTGCAGACCACTTATGTGCAGCCCCAGTTATATAGCTCGTCATATTGCAGCCACAGAAATTCTTTTGTCCATGAAACCATAAAGCTGCACTTTCTTTTTGCCTTATAGTCTGATTTGTCATAACTTTTCCGTTTTGTGGTAAGCTTTTCTTTGGCTGTCACTTCTTCACCCTGACTTGTCTTATTTGGCTCTGCTTTTACACACACACACATAACGGTCAGCGATTCTCTGCGCGATCAACCTCTCATATGTTTAAGCTTGCTGCGGGAGATTTCACTTGTCATGTTTGCATAGTAAGCTAACGATTGATAAGACGATGTCAGAGGAATTGGTGCGCAAATTATCATCACTCACCAATCAGTGCTGTCGCTCTCTATACACAGTTCGCGCGATTGCAAAGTGAAAGCAAAAAACAAGCGCAAATTCAAATGCGATTTCAATATGTCACATATTGACAGTGGCTCACCGATGCCAATGACATAATTACCCAGCTACATTTCCGAAAGAATGCAAAAGCATTGACATATATTTTTCCTTCCTACAATAGCCCGACGGGCAGGGCAGAGATAGATTTTGGTAGCCCGACTGGAAAAATCGCTAGCCCCGGGACATCGGGCTAGCGATTTTGCAAGCCCTGTATCTGATTGAGGAATCACTCATCTTTGGAAAAGAGAGTTTATTACAGAGAAATGTCTCTTTCCAAAATAAAAGCTATACTATACGCTTCTTCTGGGCTATATTCTCAGCAGCATATTGTAGCGGGTCAGGGCTGTTCGGGGTTCTGTTTGTACAGTTATGTTTTGTTTATGTTGCCATAGTGACGGGTGACGCCCTCTCGCTGCGACAGTGTGTTCTTCTGGGGTCAGAGGGCGCCTTGTGTGTTGTTGTTGTTGTTGCTGTGCGGTTGCCGCGCTGAGCAGTTAGCTAGCGGCAGTGTTCTTCTGCAGATGTCAATAAACGGCTGTGCTCCCTGGCTAGCTCACGGGAAGCAAGACCAAACGACACCTCCGTCTCCTCGTTGTCTGAGCTCGCCACATTGGTGTCAGAAGTGGGATGATGGTGGCACCCCATGTTCTGACCCGAGTGACTTTTCCCCCGCCGGTCGTGACCGGCCGGTGCGCCAAAAGAAGGCACCTGGACATTTGCAGGACTTTGTGTGGGGCAATGGGGTCGTCGGGGACGACTGACCCCTTAGGTGGGGGCTGTGTAGCGGGTCAGGGCTGTTCGGGGTTCTGTTTGTACAGTTATGTTTTGTTTATGTTACCATAGTAACGGGTGACGCCTTCTCGCTGCGACGGTGTGTCCTTCCGGGGTCAGAGGGCGCCCTGTGTGTTGTTGTTGCTGTGCGGTTGCTGCGCTGAGCAGTTAGCTAGCGGCAGTGTTCTTCTGCAGATGTCAATAAACGGCTGTGCTCCCTGGCTAGCTCACGGGAAGCAAGACCAAACGATACCTCCGTCTCCTCCTTGTCTGAGCTCGCCACAATATTAAACATATCAGGTCCCCATAAGGAGAATCATGTGCTAACGGCTGTCTAAATGACTCGGGTAAAGTTTGTAGCATGCATGCTTGTTGTTTTTTGTGCTTCCACTTGTCTTTGCACTAGGATGATGTCGGCGTAAATGTGCAGTCATATTCGTTGTGTTCCCACTAGTGCTGTCAGCGTTAATCTCGTTGAAATGACGTTAACGCCACAACACGGCAAATCTCCGTTAACGAGCTACCCCTGCGTGGGGCTAGACGGCCAACACGTTAACGAGCTAACTGTGCTAACACACTAGTTCCCACCCATGTAATTGAGCATTGCATGGCACATCCAACATACTGTTTTACTTTAGTCCATGACGCGCTTACCTTCAGGGTCATACCTCACATGAAAACCAAAATAATTCCAAACGCCAGATCTGAATGAGGGTGGGGGAGGTTCAATTTGCCATGTTGCAAGGAGAGCTTAACTTCTGTCTCGCTAGCTTGCCCTGCGCTCTTCCTTCTGACAATGCTGTCTGTGTTGAATGCTCAGTGGATCTGCGCTCGACAGTGCAGCCTAGGCGGAGTAGTCGAACGCAGATTCACTGAGCGCTCAACACAGACAGCATCATCAGAAGGAAAGTTGATAAAATAAATTACAAATTTTGTATTGTTCATACATATGCGTACCGAACCGAAAGCACTGTATCGAACGGTTCAATATCGATACGAGTATCGTTGCACCCCTAATATGTATATGTGTATATATATATATATATATATATGTGTGTGTGTGTGTGTGTGTGTGTGTGTGTGTGTGTGTGTGTGTATAAACTTTGTATTTCAGTTTGTGATGATTGTGTTCTCTTTGTGATTACAGGAGCTGTCCTCACATACCCAGGATCTGAAGCAGACAGATCATCCAACATCTTCACATGTTAACTGCAAAATTAACTGATGAAAACAGTACAAAGGTTAAAGTACCACATGTGCTGTCAGTGAAAGCTGCAGCTCTTTTATTGATAAAGTTAAAGACAAAAAGTCAAAAGGATTAATCACCCCTATAACTGTGTCACTATATATCAGCATTAACAGGACCTCAGTTAGGTGTTTCAGAGAGCTGCTCATCTCAGACCTGCACATCTTCCGTTTTAAACACTCGATGTACTCAGCTGCATGATGAGCACATTTGATTTTCTCTGACACAATTAAATAAAACCTGATGAAGGTCAAAGGTCGTCACTTGTGATCAAACTTGTGATCTGGAATTTTTCACAGTTTTTTGAAGATAGTGTGTTATTTACTATAAAGTAATTCAGAGTTATTCATACCATAGTAACCAGAGAGGATCATATATTTTTAAATATATAACTTTCTACAGGACTGAATATAATATCTTTATGTAAAAGTCCGGAGCCTCTGGGGAGTAACTGAGTATTTATAACATTACACAAACCAAAGGTCTCCATCACAGTGTTCATGAAATGCTGGGTGTATCCATGTCCTGGGGCAGGCCTACGGAGGAGTGCTGAAGATTTCCCTGTGAGTGAGCTGCTTGTGAAGATCATGAGTCCTGCTTGATCAATGCGATGAGCGTCAGTCTTCCTGGTGTTTCTCAAATGAAGCCTCTCTCAGTGGGTCAACAGAACTTCTGGCACAGGACAGCTGTGATGAAAGAAAGGGAAGAAGTTTCTCCAAACCTCTGGACCCCAGAAACCCAGCTTAGTCCTCATGGTCTCCCTCACTAGTTTCTCCCCAGGGTGAATGTAGCTGTTGATATAATATGGACTCTCTGTAAATCGGCTGTATTTGTATAGCGCTTTACTAGTCCCTAAAGACCCCAAAACACTTTACACAACCAGTCATCCACCCATTCACACACTGGTGATGGCAAGCTACATTGTAGCCACAGCCACCCTGGGGCGCACTGACAAAGGCGAGGCTGCCGGACACTAGCGCCACCGGGCCCTCTGACCACCACCAGTAGGCAATGGGTGAAGGGTTTTGCCCAAGGACACAACGACCGAGACTGTCCAAGCTGGGGCTCCTCTCTGTCCAAAATGTGAACATTGGCATCCTCGAAAGAGTGTCCTCCAAGCGCATGGCACAACATAGAAGAGCCACCTCCACAGGACAAGACTCAGCAGTCCATCTGCATCTTAAGGATAAAGGACACTCTTTCGAGGATGCCAATGTTCACATTTTGGACAGAGAGGACAGGTGGTTTGAAAGAGGAGTGAAAGAAGCCATCTATGTCCACTGTGAGCGACCTTCTTTGAACAGAGGCGGTGGTTTACGACACCAACTCTCTGCCATCTATAATCCAGTTTTGAGATCCCTTCCCAGACGCCTTAACGCCCACTCACATCCTGGGCCATCTGATCTCAGGAATTCGCATGATAAGGTGGGGCCAGGTTTCACAATGAACTCACCCAAAACTCTGGCTGATTGGGACCCACACCCAGTTTCACACCTTGGCTCAGGCGATTAGAGGATCATCAGGGGATCCTTTTGTCCCTCTGTGGGGGGAAACTCCCACTAGGTTTATATCTGGGACTCTCCACCATTTGACCTTAGAACTGAAGAAGCTTCTCGGATGAGAGGTGAAACGTCTTCAAGTAACTTAAAGAAGTCCAGACGCTTTTCTTTGCAAGCTCCTTTGACTACGATGACCTGGATGACTGAGAACCTTCACAGACAAAGGACAGCATTACATTTTTAATATTAACAGTAACTCTGGGCCTCTGTGGAGTATATAGCTGATCTTATCGCTTTCTAAAAATGGATAACAAAACGTAAGGAGTGCTGAATCCTTCAATAATACAGAGTATTAGAGTATGCTAGCGGCTAATCTAGCAAACGAATTAACAACAGAGTGATTTTAGATGTTGTAGAACTATAAGATGTTAAGCTGTGTGTCTTTTTCATAACAGTGACATGGTTGTATTTACCTTAATCGAACGAGTAGTCAGTCGCGGTAAACCCATCAGCAAATAAACTGGAGCAGACGGGCTACGTAAAAAGTGTAGGGGGGCGTGGTTGAGGTCAGGTCCAGCGGGTGTGTGGGCGGGAGCGTGACACAGTCGCTCCACCTCAAGTCACTACTGGCAGACTCTGGCTCCAAAAATGCAAGATGGCAGCCTCCATATGCGGGGTATTTTGGCTTCATTTTTGCACAATGGGAGGAGGCACTGTCGCGTCGTCCATGTTTTCTACAGTCATTGGCGGCAACTCTACACTGTAACAACCATAAAGTGCAGGCCATAACCACTGTGCCAACGGTTATTTATGACCGTGACGATTGTTGATTTCATTCACGTTACAAATAACTTATTAGAATAATTAAAAAAAAAAATAATCCTTTTAGATTAATTCAAAACCTTCAACTAAAGAAATGCATTCATCCTTTTCCTCGCGCAATTATTTTTCGATCCATTAGATGGCGCAGTATCTTCACAGTAGGATTCAATCGCCGGCAAACTCCGGTAATTGAGTCACTGATGTTGGAACTTTACTGTTTTTTTTCTTGAAAATTACATAGTTAAAACTATCTTTTAAAAAGGAGAAAAAGAAGAAGATGCGTCAGGGGAAATAAAAGTTTCTGCTAATTTTATCTTACAGAAAACAAAGGTTCTTGTAGGCACATACATATGAAGAATAAAAACAAACCCCATGGTTGTTTAATATAATTTTTAAAAAGTGACTCAAATAAAAAACGGCTTAAAAAAACAACCTTTAAAGCTATAATCCACGTTTACGCGCCATAAAGACAGACTGCTGGATGACGAGACAAATTTAGACAATGTGTTATGGAGACAATTGGATCAGGTGATGACTGCCTACTTGAGCATCAGTGTTATCACTTCACATCCAGGGGTTTCCTGCCCAGGGTACCAAGGGCTTTCCATCCTCCGCACAGGATATAAGACCAGTTCCCACGCACTGGGGTGATCCACTGTGCATTTCAGCAACAGATTACTCTTCCAGGCAAAATAAATAAATAAAACCACAGGCTTTTGTGACGAGCACCATGCGCAATGACTAACTCCGTGGTCGGATCCGAGCGCTGCACAGAAATTTAGTCCGCATCATTCCCTGACAGCTCCCTGAGAGAGGCAGGGCTGGATTCACAGGTAGGCTGTGCGATCTCCTTCGAAGGATTTTCAAACATTACATCCTCACCCGAAACATTTCTGTGAGATTATTGCGTTTGGACAGCCCATTGTAATTTCTCTTTAGCCTGTGCAAGTTGAATGGATGCAGCATTTCATTCAGAAGACACGGGGAATAGAAATCGCTTACTAGGGAGCTCGTTTTATTGCCTGTTTTTATTAATTTGCTGGAACACATATCATGGGTTTTTATTAGCCTGTTATTTACTGAGTCGTTTGAATGAAGGGGAAGATTGTGAGGGAGTGTGCAGTGCACTCAGTATGCGTGCTGATAATTAACCTATAGCTTTCAATTATAACAATGAACATTTCAGTGAATCCTTTGTGTTTTGGGGGGTACATCATTCTGAAGACGTGATCCTGCTGCAGAATTTTATTTATTTATTTTATTTTATTTTTTGCTGTCATTCATGCAGAGCTGGTGTTGCACTGATTTACTACTACCTACTTTGGTGTTATGATTATGGACTAAGTTTATTCATGAATGGCTACACTCTAGGTGTACCTCAGTAGGTTCAGCCCCCCATCTCCCTTTATAAAAAAGATTTAATAAAACAAGACTAGAGCCCGGCTCCTCCTGCAAATGAAGTGCTTTGTTGTTGTAGATCTGATGTAAGAAAACAGACCTGGTAAGTCATGTGGGAGACTGTGTGGTTGCAGTCCCTGGGCGTTGCTGCAGGGTTTTTTAGGAGCGCACGCTGGAGGCTTGCAGACTATAGAGGAAAAACATCAAGCTGATCACTGATGTGGGGAGGGCTGCTTCTCAACTCCAGCTGTGACACAGAGCAGGTGAATCAGTTGACTACTTATTGTGATGTTATCTTTTACTGCACCCTAGGGCTCTTATTATTATTAAACCTGGAATGTCCAAGCAGTGTGTGTGTGTGTGTGTGTGCGTGTGTGTGCGCGCGCGCGCGCGCGCTGTAATGGGTTGGACTAGTTCATTCTTATTCTGACATTAATATGGAAAGAGGACAGAGAAAGGAAGCTGGGCTCTGCCTTCCAGTTCCACCATCTCCCAACTCCTCCTACAGACCTGAAAGCATGTGGATTAAATGGGGGAAGGGAGAAAAGACTGAATGAATGGTCTGAGCGATATCTGCAGTTGCATCCTTGCACATAAGCAGCCCCAGTAGTGATTGAACAACACCTTCATCCTGATGTCCCCTGTCTTTGTATTTTTCTCCCTGCCTGCTAGCCTATTGTTGTTTTCGAAAGAAGGAATGAAATTAAGAAAAGATATAGGAGGAGATCAGTTGTTTTCACATCTGGTCACATAAAACAAGAGTAAAAGAGCAAGAATGATGGGTATTTATAGAAAAGGTGGGGGGGGGGGGTGAAAGATGGAGGAATGAAGTGCTTTGCATGCTGCATGCATTATTTAACACACAAGCATACAAGGCAGCCATACCCTTCTTCTTTAACCACGTTACTTTACAACATTTGTAACAATGACCTGGTCTGCATGGGTCTGAAAATTTAGCGCACACACACACACACACACACACACACACACACACACACACACACACACACACACACACACACACATGGAGTTTAATCACTCTCATTCTCATCTTCTGATCTTGCTGTTACCATGGCCACAGTTGGTAAAGGTGCATGACTCCATGTTTTTCTGTGCTCGTCACCATCTATGCATGCAGCTTCGGGCCTAAATCACACAGTTTTTACTGTAAATCTACGCAGATTTTGTGTTCTGTGTTTAAATTCTGTTAGAGGAGATTTTATTCTGCCATTTGTGTCCAAGCTCCAGAGGGGAGTGGCTTCATCTTCTTATTCTCATCAGCGGTGGATAAGCATTGATTCACTTACTTATCCAAATGTGGTGATTCGAGCTGCCTAAATGGTGTGGCATATTGGAGAAAGCAGAAGTAATGAATGTGGCCTTTTAACAAAGTTCCCCCAGCAGAGTGAGGAGTTAAACATCCAAAATAGAATTAACACTAGTTTATCTCGAAAACCCCTTTTCCACCTTTCCACTACCCTTTCCAATCCCTGACCCTTATTTTACACTCATTCTAATCAGCGCTTTACATATGTTGCAGCTGCAATGATGGTCTTCAGAGTAACGCCTACAGGAAGCCTCCCGACAGAGGTTTTTCTCTCAAAAGTTGCAAAGAAGCTTGCTGTTAGTGTTGCAGCTTCCAGGCCAGAACAGTTTGCCAACACAGATTTGTTAAAAACACCCAGGGGCATTGTACCTGCTAGTTTGCTAGTGGGACAAGAGGGAGAGTCAGATATCCCACAGCTGAACCACATCTTCACAGGGGAGAGAGTAACGGCAGTAAGACTAAGAGAGACCTGACGTGTTTTCTTTCATCTTATGAACCATGTAGTTTTGTCTCATAAGACTACAAACAGACATTTAATACCCCTATCTGTTACCTCTGACATAAGATTTGAAGAAACCGAGGGAACGTAATCAGCCGGTGCATCAGCAGCCAGTCCCACCTCTTGCTTCTGGGGCATACAAGGATGAATCACCATCAGCCAAGCAAATCTGAAACTCACTGCAGGCTCTTGCTAGAGTGCCGGTAATCGAGTGTTCCCTCGTCCTGTAGCTGTTGACTGACTTAGCTTTAAAAGGAGGCTCGGATAAAAGCATTCTCTGCTATATTAGGAGACTTGTGATGTAACAGAGTTGGTGATAACTGTGATATTTAAAATGTGAAATATTTAAAGAATATTAATAATGCACACAAAAAAATAGTGCAGCACCAGTAACTATCACGTTGACACTTAAGCATAGTGGGTGGCAGTATTGCACTTTAACTGATGGCAGATGTTATGCCATGTGGAGTTTTGTTGTTGATTAAGCAACTGTTCTTTTTCTCTGTTTTTTTATGGTTAAGGTTTCAGACTTTCTCTTCAGCTCCCTTTGAGTCTAAAAGTTGAATCTGAATTATATGTAAATCAATATGCTGGTCAGATGGCGTTTTCAGCTAAATCTGAGGATTGCTAGGATCTGTTGGATGTCGACTGCAAATTCAGCCTTGTTGTGATTTCTGAATAAAAGAAAAAAAAATCTGCACCAGCCAGATTTAGGTTGACTGGATGGAGCCAACAATTATAGCAGGGTATCAGCATGATAGCTTGTTTGGTCACTGGATGGTTTTTCCTGTTTGTTCTCCAACGATGCGGGACCTGGATCCATGCCTGCCGAGAGGATGTAGTTGTGTGTATTTAAAATGGTACAACGCTCTCACATTTGAGAGGTGAAGAGTCCTCGCAGATGGTTCTGCAGATGGTCCCTGTCAGCGCCATTGTCTGAGTGAAAGCATGGATAATTTGTCAATGCGACAGACCTAAAAGACTAACATCCACACTGTTGCCCTAAACAGAGTTTCTCAATCTGTTCCACCCGATGTGATCTGTTCCTCCCCAAATCCTTGTTTGATAGTGGTCAGAGCATAAAGCGTACACTAATGCCTTAAGGAGAGGGTTTACACAGAGTGAATGGCAACGAGGGTGGGAGCTGTAAATAATTAAGAAATGCTGAGTGATGTGTTCCTCTTGCAGCAGAACATTTCACGGTGCAGTGCTTTATAGTGTTGCCCAGGTCCAACTTTCAGTGTGTTGCTATGCTGCCGTCTCACAGTCCTCTATGGAGGATGGATGGAGTTTTGTCATGCTACTGGGAGTGGGTGGCTACCTTTTGGTGGCTCCTACCCTCTCCCCACTCACTCTGAGACATTGTGAGAATTTGACATCAAGATCTGTTAAGCTACTTAGTTTATAAATCCAAATGATCATAAATTAAATTCTGCGATTTAGATTTAATTTATTTAAATTTGGCGTCGCTGTTTATTTAATGTCAAGTCATGATATGTTTCCTTTGATAAAATCTGAGAAATCAGATGTTTTAATTGCGTTAAGAACTGCCAAATATACATTACAGATGAATGGGATGCTTGCTTTGAAGTAAAAGAGTATACACTTACACAATATAATCATGCAATACCGTGCAATCAAAATAATGTGTCAGCTTTGCAATCCATTGAACAGATGTTGGGAAATTTCCCGTGATAAGTCAGCTCCTTAAACTGCAGATAAAAATGATAATAATAATAATAATAATAATAATAATAATAATAATAAAAATGAGTTGGTTATCAAATTACTGGACTCATCCTGTTGACATCAGGAGCTTTTGTTTATCCCCACACATTTAATAGTTGTTGAGAACAAATATGGGCTAAAGTGGTTATCCTGTCTTCCAAACTACAACATGCAGAGATGTGATTTTATGATGCGAATGACTGGAGCACATTTGACTCTTCCTTTTTACTTTGTGGTTGCAGGCGTTCCTGTTTCAGTTTTTTTTTCTTTTTTTACTGCTAAAGGTGGCAAGTCAATTACCATTCATGACCCTTACTGCACAGTGTACTCCAATCTTGTGTTTATAGCCTAATCAAAAATATAACACAGAACATTTTACAGCCTATAAAAAAAGACCTTCAGTTTCTACCTCACACGTCACCGCTGACTGCGAAGGAGCAGCTGGTTGTACTTTTCTGATCACATGTAGCTTACAAGTGAGTCAAAATGCTGTTGAGTAGTTCGTGTTTTGAAGAGAACTTGAGTGGTCTATAGACAGCTCACATATAGGCTTGTTTTTACAGACCATCCATCATTTTCCAAAAGTAGATCGTTTTCAACATTAAATTGTTTTCTCCATCATTCTAATCTCGTACTCAAATTCATCGAGTAGTGGTTAATTCTCAGGATGTGATAGTAGTTCATCCATATGCCGGCAATGCTGCTCGCTTGCGCCTTCCGTCTGCCCAGAATGTTTTACTTTGCTGTATTTAATTAGCATTTGGCAAAAAAGTCACTGTGTGAGGAAGTGAATTAAAAAAGAAGGCATGATGTTCCAGATCACCACAGGACTTGAGCTAAAACTTTAGGCCAACCAAGACCTGTTTGTGTTCTCTTTCATAATACATAACACAATCTGACTTACTGCCAGACCAGATGGTAGAGGAGGAAAAATCAGGATGAAGTAAAATATGTTTCGTCACTTCTTAAACCCTCCTTTAAGTCCTTCTTTTTTCTTTATGATTTTATCATAAAACTTGAAAGTGATTTGTTGTATTTTGCATTGCGCCATGTTTTTTAGCGATGACGTTGCCGTTCACCTTTCACAATAATCTTTGTTTCTTTGTTTGATGGTTTTGCGTGTTGAGTATGTTAGATTGTTAATAGAACCTCCATTATGCATTCAAAAGTTTTTGAACACATGAAATATAAATCAAAGGGAAACCAATTGTGTAAATCTGCATTGATCTCTGATTCTCATTAACCCATTTTACAAATATCCTTTGTGGAGGATGGCGAGGGAATTGTTGCCCTGGAATTCAAGTGTAGTACCTTGTAGTGTTTCAGTGTCATTATATTTAATACATTTATAAGTAGGACATGTAGCGGGGTGTCAGGCGATTGATAAAGCCCTTGGTTACGCTGCAGACAGTTGTCCTCTATCAAATTCGGAATAAGATAATACGTTTAGCATTTGGCAGTAATTTTGATTATTTAGTTTGTCTGCTTCATCAAAATAGATTTGCGAACCGTTCATGTTTCTTTCATAAATAATGATCAATGCCAATTTAAAAATTGCAGTATTGTTAGAGCACAAAGTGCTTGTATATTATTTGAGTAAATCCTTGCTTTTGTTTGCAGATTTCAGTACAGGAGGTAGCTTCGCTCTATCCTTACATCCCACTTACAGTGGCCCATGGTGAATCATTCCAAAGAAGCCCCACTGACTTGTTGTCACTGCCTGCTTTCCTCAGCTCTCCCTTCCGCAAGTACTGAAAACTCAAGACATTACTGTAAAAAGGTGCTTTTTCCCAGTCTGTTGGTTTTCCAGTCATATATTCTGCAGTAATGAGTCATACTCCTACTATTGAAAGATATACAACAACATTAATCTGTGAAAGTGCCTGACTGGACTCGAAATGGGTTACTCTTGCTGATGATTTTCTTGAACTGAAGAATGGATAGCTGTGTTTGCTAAAAGCTGATGCAAAACATCCAGGCTGTGCTCAGGGAGTTGTGTGTACGTAGACCCCTGAAGATGCACAGATGCAGATTTGTATTGACTAGTCTCTCAGGCCCTGAGGAGGAGACACAGGTTTCTAAATCGGTCCTCTCCACCCCCATATGAAATTCTCTCTATAGAGAGATCCCGCTGCATCCATGACTTATGGTGATCAGTCTTGAGTCGATGCTCTCCCTCTGGTCTTTCCTGCTGTCATCTCACACATGATCTGTTACTAGCTACTCCTGGCGGTATGGTGTGGCCATTTGCACAGTTCCCATTGTAAAGGTTTCATAACATTTTTGCAGAAGAATAAACAACAAATTAATAAATAACAGAGAATATGTGCTTCTCCTCAGAGAGGAATCCACCACCTGACTGAGTCATTTTTACCAGTTAAGCTGAGAAGTATAGAGGATGGAGTCTGAGGGTTAAAATTATGTCAGAAACAAGGCCCAGTATGACATTTTGGGCAAGACAGTTCATTATAATTGGTCTTGGATACAATTTTCAAAGTTACAGTACATTTAAAACCTTTTGAGAGAATTTAAACTACAACCAATGAAACCAGCACTACTTTCCAAAAGCTAAAGCATAACATCCTATAGTGACAGCTCTTTATGTGTATGTGATCCTTCAGACTATCTCCTGAATATTAATTGGTTTGTCACTTCAGCAAAGAACCCACTACTGTGATGCATTAATATCTATCCCGAGCAGGGAGCTCGGGCTAGTCTGAGTCAGTCGTTACCTTGCCCAAGTCTTAACGTAGCCTCCCATCTGTCTCTCTCCATCCACCTCTGCAGGACAATAATGTTCGACAAAAGTGCCGTAATTTATTTTGGCAAGTGAAGGAGGGCCGCACTTCAGAGTGTCAGTGCATAAAATACACGGTGTGGTCAGAGTTATGTCTGATCTGTCAGTCTGCTGCTGAAAAAGTGGAAAAAGACCAGGCTCCCTGAGGACTGTGCTGCTAGTGTTGGCTAGATGCAGGCGCTGCATCAGAAGGAAAAGCCCACACCCAGAGTGCCTATTGATAGCACAGCGAATTTCTTGAATCCTGCAGGCAGACGTACAACAGATTAGACCTCAAAAGGTATGGAGCCCGACGTTACGGAGTATAATATGAGCAGCTGAATGAGTGGTGCACCCCTCCCTTTTGCTACTGCTTTTACTCTCTCCAAGTTTCTACAATGCTGGATTTTCCTGCTTTGAAATGCTGAAGACAAGTACCACAGTGACTTCTCACTTTTCCTTTTTTGTCATTAACATTGTGCATTTTTGGCTAAATCCCGCCCCCAACATATTAAACCTCATAATCCAAAGAGCGGCAATGATGCATAAAGTATAGATAAAAACAGAATGCAACAATTTACAAATCATTTAATAGGCTTTATTTAAGTTTTTATAGTTAAAAGACAACATACCAAAGCTTCAAAGTGACAAAAATGATGATTTTTGCAATAATATATGGACATTTTGATTTTGATATACCAGCAAAACACTGCAAAAAAAGAGAGGCAACATCAACACTGTTTTGCATCACCTCATGCTTTAAAACACTCAACAACTTGGGAACCATGATGAATGATCGTTGTAATTTTAAGAGCAGAGTACTTTTCAGGTCTTCCCTGATATAGATCTTAGGTGCTTGAAAGTTTTACATCTCATAAAGCACCAACTGTTTTCAATGGGCAGGACTGCAGGCAGGCCAGTGTAGCACTTACACTCTTATTAAGATGACATGTTGTTAGAAAGCATGCACACTTTGGTTTGGTATTCTTTTGCTTAAATGAGCAAGCTTTTCTCTGACTACTCCCAGATGGGCTAATTACCCATGCTGTGCCCACCGATTCGCCCCTTTCCCATCACAGATGTAGCCCCTACAAATGGTCTCCACATCTTTCATTCTGAAACATTTGACCTGCTCGCTCTTTCTTAAACAATAATGCTTCTTATTTTACCTAATTAGTTGCCAGATTTCCACCAGGTGGTTTTATGTTATACACCACCTCAGTTTTGAAAAATTAAATGAAAATGTATTTAAATAGCCCAAAAGCTTCAAGGCTTTACATTGTAAAGACAAAACCCTAAAATAATACAGGCAAAAAACCCTCAATAATCAAACGACTCCCTATGAGCAAAACGAAAAACGTCCTTTTACCGGAAGAAACCTCTGGCAGAACCAGGCTCAGAAATGGGTAGCCATCTGCTTGACCAGTTGGGGGTGAAGCAAGACAAGACAAAAGACACACAGTGGAAGAGAGCAGATCACCATAACAATTCCTGGTATCTAAAGCACAAGAAAGGTTCTTAGTTTGTCTGGTTGCTTCAGTTTCGAACCTGCCAGTCTTCTCTGAATGCAGGTACTTTCCTTCATGACATACACTGTGGATCCAATCGCTCCATGTACTGTCTGGCAGAGGATTGATACAACCCTCTGTCAGTCGCAGGAGTGCCTACAGACACACACACACACACACACACATACACACACACTCAGAAAGCAGTCTTACTCGTAGGCAATTGCCTCAGTGAATTCTGTCGACGGTGTCGTATTATCTTTACCATGTCAGTCTGAGATTAAATTACATTGCTAGTGTATCATATGGATGGATGAACCACTCACTCTTTCTCACTGTCATTATTAGTACTCACTCTGTTCTCTGTCTATTTTTTTTGTTTTGTTTTGTTATGGGGTTTATTTTGCATCATGTACTGCAGTGACCGCAAAAGCTGACATTTACTTTAAATACTCTGATGACACAGCCATCCTTAGCATCCTCCTCGGCAACAGTGACTCTCTCCTTGTCTGTAAACAGTCCAGTTCAGATTCTTCATGGAGCGTCAATAAGTTCCAAGTGAAGTCTTATAAATAGTCTTATAAACATTAGTCTCCCCTGCCCCCATAGCACCCACCTCCATACCCAGCTTCACCAACATCCCTGGGGCCAAACGAGTTGATAACTTGATGGCATTTAAAAAAAAAAGGCGTTAACACACTATGACCAATCAGAAATGCTGTAAAAAGACTCTTAGTCATAGCTGTGGTGTCATTGCATAATTGAGCGACTCCTGCTGCACGTAACCATCTGTTTCTTTGATTTGTGCAGATTCACAAACGGGAAGCGATTCTTATGGCTTCACTAACAGCTGCTCAAATAACTGACCTTGCCACCCCCAATTTGCACAACTTTATCTCCACAGGCCTGACAGTGAAGGCGCATCTAAATTCAAACAAACTAGACCACTCACTTCACTTCATATTGCATCATTTCACTCTGCACCATCATGAACAAGAAGGCTCGTTTTGTCATGAGCGTCGTTCCCATTGTTGTATGCCCAGTAAGCGTCTCTCCCCCTACAGGAAACGCTTATGTCGCTGTAGCTCTGTCGTGTATTTTACAGATCAGTTTGTGGTGTTTCTGAAATGTTTTCTTGCATCCATTCACTGCTTGAATATTTTCCTGGAACTATATATTGAAACAGGCTTGGCAAGAGGACACGATACTGATTAGGCGGTAAATCTGGCAATGCAAGCCTCTTTGAAAGTTGGTGTATTTCTCATGCTTATGCAAATTCATTGGAAGCAAAGTGGATGAAGAAGCTAAAAGTTACTTTTCTGGGAATGATATTTGATTTTTGTAGATTCTACTTTTTTTTTGGCTTCTGATGGACATTTTAATTAACCCTGCGCTGTGACATTAAAAGGAAGTGTAGCTGGTGACTTTTCAATTTGATGTTGGCTCTGTCCTGGCTCACACATTTGTAGGAAATGACTTTTTTGATGAGAGAGCAATCCGGTGGCAATTAAGTTGGTGCTGCATAAGCACGAGATAAGGGTGCAGGAAAGGTAAAAGTGTGGCTCTGAGATATAGCTAGAGAGTTTTTATGACATCAGTTAAAGCTTGTTTGACTACCTCATGCTGAATTTATCCATGCCTTCTGTCTCTCTGTCTATCCCACAGACTGCAACAGAGCAGCATGACAGACACAGTGATGAGCAGCAGCTCAGATCGCTGGGTGTCCAATGACAGGCAGAGGAACATGCACGCTAGGTAAGCCTGATGCTCAGAACAATTTTTCTTCTAGTAAACCTTTCATATGGCCACATCAACACCTAACTGTGCCTTCCTCTTTTCACCTGCATCTGTCTGATATGTGATTTGTGACATAGTGATAAAGAACAGTAAGTAGATAAACTCCTATCTTATTGCATTAGGCAGCAATGTGCTGATGCAGTAAATGCATGCTCATTCATTCATTGCTCAATGCCTGCATGTAAATGTGTGATTGGTATAGTTAAATCATATAGTGCACCTTCAACTGCAGAGTATGCTTGGCTTACAGGGGCAACTGGACCATGCAGCCAGGCCCCGGTCCCGGTCCAGACCTCACCGATGAAGAGAAGGAGATTATAAACAGCGTGATCGCCCGTGCTGAGAAAATGGAGGCCATGGAGCAGGAGAGAATTGGGTAAGACCTGCAGTAGTTTCTCTTCTGAGACTGATTGCACACATATATTTTGACTTGGGATAATAATTGTTGACATTTTAAGTGAGATTTCACTCTGTGCTGCTGCAGGCGTTTGATAAACCGCCTGGACGACATGAAAAAGACTGTGTGTGGGGATGGAGTGTCCCGCTGTTTGCTGTGTGGAGAGCAGCTGGGCTCACCTGGGGTCAGCTCAGTGGTGTGCGAGGACTGCAAAAAGGTTGGTAATAAGTCAGCTCTTCTGCTACGATTCAGGCTAAAGGTTAAGAAAATCCAATAGGTCAGCCGTATATTTGTAATAACATTGAAAATGGCAAGCAGCTGGTAATCTTTATTCTAATCTGTTGTGTAGAACATGTGTACCAAGTGTGGCACACAGTGTGGCAGTCGGCCACGCGCTGTGTGGCTGTGCAAGATCTGCAGAGAGCAGCGAGAGGTGAGCGCTTTAAAACGAGAGATAAAATTACAATTAAAACAATAATCCATTGAAAAAGACGATAAAACATATGCTTTTCCTCTTTTCTCAGGTGTGGAAGAGATCTGGTGCCTGGTTTTTCAAAGGTTTCCCGAAGCATTTCCTGCCATCACCGATGCCATTATCTAAAGCAAAAGAGACAGGTGCCCAGGAGGCAGCAGAGCCCCAGAGGCCAAAAGCCTCTGGGCCGAGGGAGACAGTAACCCAACAACAAGCACCAGGTAGACACAGCTAGCTTCAACTTTAATCTATCTATCTATCTATCTATCTATCTATCTATCTATCTATCTATCTATCTATCTATCTATCTATCTATCTATCTATCTATCTATCTATCTATAACAGTTGGTCTATGTTATGTCTTAGGTCAGAATCAAAATGAGGCTCTTGCCTCTGAACAACAGGTTTCAGGCAAGTTCAATATCTATAACCCTTTTAAGATAGATCTGCTATATGAATGCGCTTTCCTCTTGCTTCCTGGCATCTGACAGTGTTCTGTTAAGTATTCTGTTTTTATGATGTGCTAGTGGTTCATTTCCTCCCCTTCGTCACCACCCTGGCTATTTTATGGTGGCCAGGTGTGAAGCTACCAAAGCAGGCTAACTAGCTTCCGCTCAGAAAGTGAAAAGTTGCACTTTTTGGAAAATTAATATTTCTAATTTTCAGTGTGACTTTTTCAAACACCACCTCTTCAGTCTCTTCAGATCAGCCTTTCTGATAATGCAGTCCCACCTCTCATTGCTCTTTTCCCTGCCATCAAACCTTTTATCTCCTACCCAAATTTGGCTGTGCCGCCCACTGTCACAGAGGAGGGGGGCATGAAGAGCTCAATTAAACTGTCGGAAGTCCCATGCTGTGGCGTGGAATGAGCCTCCAGGTGGTGCTGGCATGATGGGTCGCACAGCATCATTTCACACTTTCAGCGTGATTACCTGTGCAGTGTGAGTTCCCCGTACAAGAGAAGCAGTCTGCATAGCTGCTGCATGTATGGTTGCTGGCTGCCACAGCTTGTTGTAGCGTATGTAGGTCAATGCCTGTGCTACAAAAAAGCTACAACATCAAAAGTATCTGGAGAGACCGCGGAGTATTACAGAATCCACTGCAGTAGCAGCCTGAAGTGGTCTTATTATGCACTTTTCCCCTATGCGCAGTACGCAAGTTCTGAATAATGTGATTCATGCTTATTTTTAGGGCCCGAGCCACAGGGCCGTCCTGGTTACCCACCTGTGGCCCCTAAACCAGTTATGCGCATGGCCTCAGGCGGGGCTGGCCCAGAAGAGGCCGGGCAGGGCAGCCCAGTGGTGATGAAGAAGATGGTGCCTGTCCAGAGCACCAGACCACAGCCTTGTGCATCCACCAACGTGACGCAGCAGGGTGAGAAACAGCTCTTTGTGTTTAGAGAGAGAGAGAAATCCTCAGTTGTGTCATTTCTTGCTGTCTGAGACAACTGAATGTGGTTGTAGGTTCAATGGTCGGAGATGGAGGTGCTTACTCTTCTGGTGCAGTTCCTCCAGAGCAGAGAGCGCCTCCTGCAGTGAGAGAGGACAGGAGGCAGCCGACTGCCTACGGTGCCCCTCCTGCCCGACAGCAACCTCCCCCAGCTGACGAGGAGGAGGAAGTCAATGACTATGACTCGGATGAAGCCAGTGAGTACACCATCTGCTCACCCTTCTCATGGAGTGACATGACTGATGTGTATTGTTTTAAATTCCCTTTCTGTACAGTTTGATTTCTCTCCACTGATTTCAAGAAAATAACAAAAGATAAGGGTTTGGTTTTGGGGTTTTCTTTAAATCAGGAAGAACTTATTTCTGTAAGGCGTACAGTATTGGGGGTTGATTCCCTTAATTTGGCAAAATCTGTTTCCCTCGGGCATACTGAATCACATCTTTGGCTTCATTTCTGCAATTTAGTTCGCTCCTACTAAAATAATTCATGTGCACTTCATTTAATAAATTGCCCAGTAGTCCAAGCAAACGGTAAATATCATTCTGGCAGTGCCTGTCGAGCTGAGTTAAAAATGACAAATAAACACCGTATGTGACCAGAATATAAAAAAATCGTTATCAGAGGAAGTAAAGCAGAGAAACATGTAGAGCTACATAAGTAGCGATGCATCTAGTCACTGTTTTCATGTATCCCATTTTAATGATGGGGATGATAACCCGCCAGTCATGATTTTGGCCTCCGGCGTCAAACAGCCCTCATTCTGTCTCAGGGGAATTGGGTTTTAATTTATTTTATTGAGGTCCAGGACAATTAAGCTGTGCAAAAAAAAATTTAAGATACAGGAGGCGGAACATGTTATAGATCCCTTGTGTGGGATTTAGTCCCCAGTGTAAGCAGGGAACATGTCAGAAATAGCAGTGATTTTATGTGTCTGTTCTCTATGGGGATGTGATGTAGCCCAGTTGGATACGACTTCTTTACTTAACAAGTAACAGCAATTTCGGCATATCTTAACTTAATATCTGCATGTTTTGATTTTTAGTGATTTGTTACCAGTATAAATAATATGCATATTTAATCTTTTAATAAATTATAATCCAGTAGTGCTTATTTTCATCTATAAAAGTGATACGATCATATAGGAATATTGACCTTGGTCCAGACTAAAATACCATACTAGCACCATTTAAGGACTGAAAATTACATCCAGACATTCATATGCTTTTGCTTATGCTTGGCAATAAAACTCATGTAAAGAAAGTCTGAGTGGGCAGCATGCTGGTCTTTATTTTTTCCCTCCCTTATCCTTTGAGACTTGATTTCTTTTATATTATATTTCCCTGTTTTTAATAAGATTGTCCTGCTGTTTACATAAGGTAAATAGAAGCCTGAGAATGTTTCATGATGAAGGTCAAGTCCTTTTGTCCATCCCTTCAGTCCATTCTGGGCTGGTTTCCAATTCTCATTTTAATTTACAAGATGAGCGTTGTTTAATTACAAGACAATCTTTCTATATTTACACTCTTAATTGTTCAAGAGCAGACTTGCTGTCTCCCTGTACCTTCGTGTAATGATTGGTCCGGGATCTCTTTCAGCCACTCTGGGCTCTCTAGAGTTCAGTCTTCACTATGAACAGGAAAGCAACAGCCTCCACTGTACCATCCTCAAAGCAAAGGTACCACTATTCAGCTCATTCTCCCACACAAAGAGGCAATTTCAATCAAGTGGGTCATGTTAAAAAGGCCCTGAATGGCACTATAGCTTAATTGCTGTCTGTCGTTTGTGATGTGGTGAACACCCTGCCCTGTTTCTCCTCAGGGACTGAAACCCATGGACTCAAATGGACTGGCAGATCCTTATGTCAAGCTTCATCTGCTGCCAGGGGCTAGTAAGGTAAAATGCGTACTTTCCTACATTAAACTTTCACTTATTTTAAAAGATCTCCTGCTATGCAATAAAGGAAGGATGGCAATTTCAGGCCGTTTGATTTGATGAGAAACCTTTCTCCTAGCTCAAGCCTGACATCTTGTGGTTTAGTCTTACAAGTATGACTTGGAGGTTTAACTGTATCTAGAAAATTATATTTCCTTTCCTGATCCACCTTGAATCCAACAGTCGAACAAGCTGCGCACAAAGACACTGAGAAACACCCGCAACCCTGTGTGGAATGAGGCGCTCACCTACCATGGCCTGACAGATGAGGACATGCAGCGTAAGACCCTCAGGTGAACACTAAATTTCAGACTGTTTCACTTAAAGCTTTACTTTGCATCAACAGCCATGTGGTCACATGTCAAACTGAATCTGTCCTTGCATTTAAAGACATACCGGTCTGTATAATTAAGAGTTACTTAAAATTTTCTCAGGGTCTCTGTCTGTGACGAAGACAAGTTTGGGCATAATGAGTTTATCGGGGAAACCCGAGTGGCACTGAAGAAACTGAAGATGAATCAGAAGAAAAACTTCAACGTGTGTCTAGAGAGAGTTGTGCCTGTGAGTGAAACTCACACATAGTCAAAGAGGCCTTTGTTCCATTTGTCACAGACTCTTTTTGACCTGCTCTAATCTCGCTCCCCCTCGCAGACAAAGAAAACCGCAACAGCCGGCACAGCCAGAGGGATCGCTCTCTACGAGGATGAGGCAATGCTATTTCCACACATGTCTAAACATGATGGATTCCCCCACAAGTTTATGCAAATTTTTATCATGAATCCTACTGAACTATTTACCTCCTCTCTCTGTCATAGCCGGGGAAAGACGGCACAGAGGTAGAAGAGCGTGGTCGGATTCTGATATCCCTGATGTACAGCACCCAGCAGAACCGCCTCATTATAGGCGTTGTGCGCTGCGTCCATCTGGCGGCCATGGATGCGAATGGTTACTCGGACCCATATGTCAAAATGTAGGTAGAGCAAACAATAAGTACACTTCACTGCTAATGCATGCCGTTAGATTCAATTTTGCACATGTGCAATTTACAGATGTCTGAAGCCTGACATGGGGAAGAAGGGAAAGTGCAAAACACAAATCAAGAAGAGGACTCTGAACCCAGAGTTTAACGAGGTTTGTAAGAGAGCTCAAAGGGAAACTCTGCAGTTAATATAAATGAGCTCCTCCACAAGTTACCAACACATTACTGTGGTCTTACTCTGAGCAACCATAGACTGTATATAAAAGATTGATGTAGACACTATGACTTCACTCGTTGGTTTGTGAAGTCGGATAGAACTAAATCCAGGTTTGTTTCTGAGCATCACATGCTACCAGGCATACATCTGGCTCAGAAACCAAGGACAATGCTCATTTGAACTATAGCAACATGTCAATCTCAAAGTTACTACGTCCTCCATCATATCCTGCTTTATGCCTCATTTAATCATTGTACTCTAATTACGATCATAATTTACCTGAGGTTGGTAATAGGTACAAAGTAGGGTCATTTTCTCAGCTTTTCTTCTTTTTACACCACCTTCTAACTGTGGAAAGCCTGCTGGCCATTAGAAAGACTCCAGGCTCAAAGCTCTTTTGCACTGGCAAACCTGGAGGCTACATCCATCTTTTATATCAGGTCTATCAGAAATGAAAAAGGCTAAAGGCTGTCTCATTGTCCCTATCAAACTTCAGGAATTCAGTTTCGACATCAAACACAGTGAACTGGCCAAGAAGACGCTAGATATATCAGTGTGGGATTACGATATTGGGAAGTCCAATGACTACATAGGTAAACATTTGATCTGTTTTGATGCAATAAACGTGATATTCTCACAGGTTCTCCACCTGCCTTTCACACCTCCTCCCACTTCTCTTCTCACAGGTGGATGTCAGTTGGGTATCACTGCCAAGGGAGAGAGGCTGAAGCACTGGTATGAGTGTTTGAAGAACAAAGACAAGAAGATTGAGCGCTGGCACACCTTGTTAAATGAGAATCACGTTGCTAGTGATTAACCACTTGCCCCATCGCACCATACAGCATGTGCTCATACTATCCTTCCTAGCTGGCTTGCATTTATCTCCTGATCAACTTTTTTTTAACCATGTTCTTGTTTATTACTTAATCTTCTGTATTCACTGCTCCCGTTTGCCCTCTTCCCCGAGTTAGTATACTGTTCTGTCCCGTTTCCTTATAAACGATTCCTCTGCCTACACTGATACTTAATCTGCCTCTGGTACAAATCATGGCGCAAATGAATTAGAAATTTTTGTTAATGTAGCTGAGACATCTATCAGCAAGGCCATCACGCCTGTCAGCGATGTTACACGTTGTGCCGAACTTGACACGTTCTTCGCAAAGGAAAATGATGTTTGACTTGCACAGAACAAGAAAAGCAATATGCTACGGCATCTGTCACAACCTTTGCTCAAGCTTAAAAAAAGGCTCGACGGAGCTCACGCTTAAAATTTATTAGACTGTAAAGGTATTATCTTTGTTTTCTCACGTGATGACATCACGCTATAGTGTAACACTTGACCTGTATAAGCATGTCACGCCACACACAACACTACATGCAGCTGCACCTTCAGATACTTCAACTTTCTCAGCATATTGTATATTACCATGAAGAAATGTTTACATAATGATACATTGCTCAGGTTAGTATAGACATCTGATTACAACAGATGATTCATAAGTCAGTGGACCATGAGCTAGATCAATCTTCAATCAGTTGCTGTTAATTTGTGATTTAAAATTAGAGCACTTAGTTTAAACCAGGAGGTTTTTTTCTGTATGGTAATTTAAACTGTGAACTCTGAGTTTATGGAAAGTATTAACTATGTGTTTAGAGAAACTGAAAAATGAACCGTGATGTTTACTTTCCAGTTGATTTCTTTGTCGCGGTGAGAACTGGCAGGAAACAAACAAACAAACAAAAAGAACTTCATCCTGCTACCTCTACTCCTCTGAAGCTAGCGGTTCACCCTGACACCTCAGAGGTTTTCTACTGCAGTGTTTACATGGAATGCACAGAGTCAGGTTTCTTACAGCTTTCCCTAACAAATTTGGCTGCTCCGCTTAACAAGCAGAGAAGGCTGGACAGGTTATGTCATTAGTATGTGCAGCTTTACCTGCATGCACTGTGCTTGTGACTCTTGTGTGCCTGGGGCAGTCATGGCCCGCTTTTACCCCGATGTACCCTTTGCACAAAACAGCCTCCCCCACCCTCCTCGGTCTGCCACACCCCAATCATTCAAGGCTTTAGTGTGCGTTTGTTCAATGATTACAAAAAACCAAGGAAAACACACCTTACAAAGTGGATCGACCTCAATTTATACAGCTGTCTGCAAGTTATTCCAATGTCATAACAAAGACGAAAACAAAAAGATTCTATGCATGAAATGTCTTGTTGTTCAAGATACAGATACATATATATATGTACTTTGTAAGAAATCAATGCTATTGTAATTCCATCAATGTTTACACTTCTCCCCCACAACATTCCTGTTAATACTTTATATACAACAGGGCATATTCTGCATGACTATAACGACTATGGTGTAATCTGAATAAACTGGTTTGTTAGCATCCACAGGATAGACTAATAATCAGCTGAGCACACCATAATATGACCATGTCCAACTCTATCGGTAGCAGACTATGACATTAATCTTATACTTTGAACGAGAGGTCCTGTACATAAAATCTTTCCAGCGTCTTGTTTTCTCTGTAAAACCACTCTGCCCCCTCGTGGCAGTTATTCAGACGCCCTCCAGTCCCGCATTTGTGCTATTTCAGCCACAGTGATCGTCAAATGATGATCGGCATTTTGCTGTTTCAAAAAGCAAAACGAGCAGAAAACAAAAGCAGGCTTTCTCCTGAGCTACACCCACACCTGTCTTCTTCTTGTTTCAGCCAGTTCAGTGGAATGTTTCTTCTTTAATCTCTGTATTTGTACATAGATAGTGCATGCAACGGAAAGATGTATGTTTGCAAATAACTTTGCATGTAAAGATTTTGCAGAGAGTTTACACAGATCAATAAAGTCTAAGGAAAAAAACAACAAGCTTCTTGATGTGGAAAAGCCTTTCTGATATTAGGAGGAAAGATGCTCTCATCATATGGTGGTAATAAATGGAACAAACATGAAATTTGAAAGGATAAAAACTGAGGTGGACGATTGGACAGTTTATAACCACTTCAACTGTGCTTTATTGATGGAAAAGTATTGTTGGAGATATCCATTTGGGTTCATTGGTGACTACATTTGCATCAATCTGAAAACTGTGAGTCAACACATAAAAATCTTAATTTTTATTTGAATTAACTAAAATGTTTGGGGGGTTTTTCACGTCTAGTTTTATTTAACTATGATAAACTTGCTTCTAAGCGCTTTCTCTTTGAAGGGATCATTTTACCAACGTGTCCTCATCTGGTCTTCACTAGGATAGGTGTACAAGTACACACCCTCAAACGCAAGCACGAAATTGAGTATCAAGTTTCTCAGCATCGGAGGGGCATTATAAAGACCCTATGAACTTCAACCTTACTTCTCGAATGTTTCTTCAGGGACAGATGCCTTTAAGCTGACTGGACTACAAATACACTGTCATCATTTTTAACTTCAGTATCTTAAACCGGACCGACTATAGACCCAATACTTTGAGATGAAAAGCAGATGTGTACTTCAGTTTTTTTACTTCTTATCAGCAATCATTTTATCAAAAGCACAAGATATGGTCGGACCGGGTCTCTACTGTTTTACATCGATTCGTGGTAACGTACAGACGCGTATTTCCTTTCTGCACGAAGACACAGTCGGCGTGCGCTCCTTGTACCTCACCATCTGGTCCCAAGATATGAGACTGGTAACATGCACAGTAAACCTCAGTCCACAGATGACAGAAAGATATCACAGTCTCTGCAAGACAAGCAACACACGTGGTCAAGAGGTAAGCTATGGGTTTAATATCAGCAGCATATTATTGGCGCTGCAGAAAGCCGACTGCGCTCACCTCGAAGCTTCCAGTGCGTCACAGCTCACCATACGCACAAGAACAGATGAGACAGAGAGAAAAGCTCGGAGAAAACGCGCCTGGATCTTCCCGGGCACGTTGTGGTGCGGCAGTGGAAGTACGGCGGACGGATATGAAGAATTAGGTGAGACTGCTGAATTCTGGTTTTCTGACTTTGTGATTAAAACATATTTGGCCTGTTTGAGGTTTTCGAGGACTTTGGCGATAAGAGGAGACAAGTGAGTTGTAGTTCCCTGGTGTTTGTAATCTCCAGCAGTGCTTACAGAAAGCCTCGTGAAAGAAGATTTAAAATCCAAACCTCTCAAGCTGCTTGTCGCTAAAATCACCTCAATTAAAAGAACTAATATCCCTGTCATTTTCTAGACATACCAGAAAGTGTTCTCACTGATAGCAATAAGGATTTAAATTGAAATGAGAATAAAATGAAACTCACTTCGGCTTATATTACTGACCACTATGTCCCAATTAAAGCTACTTCTGGCTTCTCCCTTATTCAAAAGGGGAAACCTATTTCTTTTGCAGAACACAATACAGTCAAAAATGCTTGTAGTAATTCAGAAATAATGCCATTTCCTAGTTTGTCCAGCAGGGCAGCTCCACAGTGCTGGACCCTGGCAACTTTTAGCTAGGCTGAGATCATTACAGTTTTTCTCAGTTGCTTTGGTGCATTTCTCACAACAGAATTGATCTCTGCACCACTACTAAGGCTCTTCTCAAAACAATTAGTGCAAACCGCAAAACATGGTGGATAACTTGCAAAAGTGAGTCACTTCATCAAAAAGAAAAGTCAGTTGTTCAAAAGCAAGTCAGTAGCTCAAAATAAGTAGTCAATGCTTCAAAAGCAAGTCCCTTAATCAAAACAGATAATATATTCATCAAAAGCAAGTACTTATATCAAAGTGTCAGGGCTGTCACAATTACAAGTCATTACACCAGCACCTTTGGTCACAAAATCAAATGGTTTGAACATGTTCTCATTGTGACGGATTTCTTTGTAGGTGCTTCCCAATGACATGTCAAGTCTGGACAGCATGCATGGCATGTTGAAAACCATAAATTGTAAAGGAAAATTACAGTTTTTCTCAGTCGCTTTGGTGCGTTCCTCAGAACACCATTAACATTTGCACAGCAGTTAGTGCATTTCCCAAAACAATTAGTGCAAACTGCAAAACCTAGTGGATAGCCTGCAAAAGCACGTCACATGCACAGAATTGATTATCCATACCTCAAAAGCAAGTATCCATGTCAATGAAACTGTCAGTGCCATCAAAATGAAAAGTCTTGACACCATCTTTATGAACAAGATAGTCAAATGGCATTGTCATGTTTCCACTATGACAGTTTATAATTTCAGTGTTTCCCATTGCAAAAACAATTGGTGACATCTGAAAATGCTGACGACAGCACTATGGCCTACCTGTACAGCCATCTGAAATGTGCAGTAAAGTCACTGTAGATGTTATGGGAGTCTTGGGAGTAACTGAGACACTGAATACGTACGTTTCACATTTCCATTGTGTAGAAGTGTTTGTAATTACTTTTACAGCTTAACCAGGACAAGACTGAAGTTTTAATTGTCGGTCCTGAGGCTCAGAGAGAGAAACTCTTGTCTAAATTAGAGGCATTTTCACTATGTCCTTCGCTACAAGTGAAAAACCTGGGTGTTATTTTTGACTCTGAGCTTGGTTTTATCCCACATGTTAAACATGTAACCAAAATTGGATTTTATCATCTAAAAAATATAGCCAGAGTCCGCCCTATTCTCTCTCGGGCCAACACGGAGATGCTGATGCATGCTTTTATTACCAGTCGCATTGATTACTGTAATGCCCTGCTCTCTGGTCTTCCTAAGAAGAATATTTCAACTTTACAACTCTTGCAAAACTCGGCAGCTCATGTGCTGACGAAGACCAGAGGGCGGGCCCACATTACACCGGTTTTAGAATCGCTGCACTGGCTCCCCGTGTGTTTCAGGATCGATTTTAAAGTTCTTTTATTGGTTTTTAAATGTCTTAATGGTCTTGGGCCTTCTTATCTCTCAGATCTGCTTTTACCATATGAACCCTCGCGGACCCTGAGGTCCTCTGGTACTGGCCTTTTGATTGTCCCTAAAGTCAGGACACATACTCACGGAGAGGCAGCTTTTCAGTGGTATGGTCCTCGTCTGTGGAACAGCCTGCCGGAGGAGCTCAGGGCCGCAGAGAATGTACATGTTTTTAAGAACAGGCTCAAGACCCACCTTTTTAATTTAGCTTTTACTTAGCGTTTATTTATTTTTTATGCTTATTTATTCTATCCTGTTATTCTATTATTAATTTAGGATTTACCTAATATTTTTTGATTTTATTCTTATTCATTTTTTAATCTTCTTACTCTATTTATATTTATATTTATATTGTATCCTGTTCTTATTTATTTTATCATTTTACCCTGTATATATCGTATTGCGTCATATCTCCAGTGTTTCCTCGGAGGGCGCTCTCTGCACCGGGGCTGTTATTGACCGTGGCTGCTGGGTCTCTGGGGTCCTCTCAGCCTGGTTGGGGGGCTCCTTGGCCTCCCTCCTGCTGTGTGCCCAGCCCGGAGGCTGCGGTCTGTGACCGGCTCCCGGTGCAGACCGCTCTCTGTTATAATGTTTCCTCACTTGGCTCATGCGAGCCCAGCCCAATTTTTACTCTTTAAGTGTGCGCGTGTGTGTATGTGTGTGTGGGTGGGGGTGGGGGGATATATGTGTATTGAGAGTGTGGGGAGTGAGTTGGAGGGTGGGGTGGGCTGCTTTTAACTATGTAAAGCACTTTGTGCTACATTTTTTCTGTATGAAAAGTGCTTTATAAATAAAGATTGATTGATTGATTGATTGATTGATTACAGTTTTTTACAGACGCTAGGACACATTTCTCAATACTTAGGTCACTTTTGCAAAACAACTCACACAGTGAGCACAACAGAAGTCTATGTGGGCCAAACTGAGGATCAGTTATCATTGTTTTGGCACAAAATGCATTCAATGACTACATCTCTCAAATTTCATGAATTATTTTCTCACTCAGACACAACAACTGCCAAAAATCTTTGTACGTACAGGACATTTTGCATATACTTACATACTGTTTTCAAAACTGTTAAACTTATGGCCAAAACAATAACACAATGCAAAACTTAAAAAGACAGCAAAATTCAACAGCAATATTTTATTGAAACATATTTTAAATCTAAAAATGCAGTTTAACCAGCCACAGCTTATTCTCATTGTAGATGAACATCTACACAGGTGTTACTCCTTCAATTTTTCAACTCCTTCAATTCTGGCATGCCAGAAGATTCTTTCCTAGGTGTATTGCCCTAGATGGCATAAGATGTGATGTGGATGAGAACCTGTGGCCAAATGGAGAAGACCGAGTAGAATAGCATTACTATTGTATGTGTATCAGTGGATGGTGTGTATACAAATTCTTGTATTTTGGGATTACTTAGTGCAAAAAAATAAAAATACATAAACAAATATTAACGAATTCTGCATGATGTCTGATTCATTCCAGTAACATATATTGAAATTCTAAACAGAGATGTGTCCTTGTTTTACACAAGAAAACACTGTGTCATGCTATATGTTGTTAGTGTTTTTTAGGTCATTGTTTTGTGGGTGACAAAGTGTGTTTGTTGGCTGTCAACCTTTGCTAGTGTTCTGGAAGAATGAGTTTATTTGAGACCTGAATAAAGTGTTTTGGTAGTTGTAGTGCATTTTGAATGTGAAATGAACTGCTTTGCCAAGCTGACGGTCAGTTAGGAGAATTGTGTGAAGAGTTTTGCAAAAGTGACCTAAGTATTGTAAAATGTGTCCTAGCGGCTGTAAAAAACTGTAATCCTACAGAATTGTGCAAAAGAAAAATATGCTACAGTCACTTGTTCACTGTAGAATACATGTAAACATAAAATCACCCATTTGGTAGAGTTGTGCACTAATGTGAACAATAAACAGCACATGTAACAGTACAGTAAATCATTCTGGCACATCCGGACGTTCCTGTCTGTCTGGCCACATATTTTCATCTACATCACAACAGATGTTATCCCTCGCAATGCAGCGAGGAAAGTATCTCCTAGAGTGGCGAATCCATCCTCTGCAGGACCCTGCTGTGATGTCGTCACATGCTGCATCCATGGCTGCTAGCAGGGCCATTTGCTCATGTGGATGCCGGTCATAAACTTTCCACCTCCAGGCAGAGAAAAACTCCTCAATTGGATTAAGGAATGGGGAATATGGAGGGAGATATTCAACCAGAATTCTGTCATGTGCTGCAAACCACTCTCTGACCTGATGGGAGTGGTGAAAACGGACATTATCCCAGACAACAACATACTTGCTGAGTTGGCCTCCACCTCTCTCATTCTCAGGGACTAGGTCCCTGTAAAGAGTGTCTAAAAATGTCAGGAGATGTTGGGTATTGTATGGACCAAGAAGGGGGATATGGGTGAGGACGCCGTTGTCTGAGATGGCTGCACACATGGTAATATTCCCTCCGCGCTGACCAGGGACTTCAGTGGTTGCCCTCTGTCCAATGCGATTCCTTCCACGCCTTCTGCCTTTGGCCAGATTGAAACCTGCCTCATCAACATATATGAATGTGTGCAGTGTTTCCCTGGCTTCCAGCTCCAGTACACGCTTTAGAGAGAGACAGAAATGCAATGTCACAATATGCCTGTGTACAGTAACAAACAGTATGCATGCATTTGGTAAAACACATTGTAGAGTATGTGCTGTGGAATTGCAAGTGTACTGCATGAAACTACGAAGTACTGTAAAACAGTTTGCAGTGCAGAACATAGAAGACCAGCTTTACCTGCACATACTGGTGACGGATCTCCTTCACCCTGTCACTGTTTCGTTCAAATGGCACTTTATACAATTGCTTCATGTGGATTTCATTTTTCTTGAGTACTCTGTCAATTGTTGAAATTGAAACAGATTCAATATTGCCAAATACCATGTAATTCTCTATGACAGCGCTTTGTATTTCTCTCAGCTTTATTGCATTGTTTGCAATGACCATTGCACAAATGGCTTCTTCTTGCTGTGGGGTAAAAAGGGGCCCTCTTCCGCCTCCGCGAGGTTGTCTTACAATCCTATGTGGTGCAGAGTGAACTTTTTGTGAAATTGCAAATACAGTACAGTAACATGTGATGTGTCTGAGATGGCACAGTACAGTACAGTGTATTACTGTTTGCATACCTGCATACCTAAACTTTCACACGCCTCCTCATGGGTGACAGCTGTAATTCACCTGAGATCAATTGTTCAATTTCGGAGACATTTCCAGGAAAAATGATACAGAAAGGTATAGGATTTGCTTGACAGATGGCCAATATTTGGCATGTGATAACTAGTTCAACAATTTTGTGTGTGATGACTCAAGCAATGGATGTATGCCTATTAGTTTTATTGGGAACGACTATTCAGCATCCATAGGTATGATTACTTTTGACTGACATGACATAAGCAAATGGAAATGTCAGAAAGCAGCAGGGAAATGTATGGAAGCAACTGATTTATGTCCAAAATCATTTGCAGTTTGTTCAGAGGGAGGAGAAATTGCTACTATGATGTGCACAAATGACTGAGTGTTGTGGAGGTTGAACTAATAGTTATGAGAATTTCAATTCTGATCTGAGAAACGCACCAAATCGACTGAGAAAAACTGTAAGCGCAAACATGCTTACAGTAATTGTTACAGGACTATTATTCAAAACTCCTTTCTTTACAGCATTACTGTATTGTACCACAGCACACTATGCCACACCTGGGCCAAGTCTGCGCTTCAGTTACAGTACGTATATATGTAAAGATCTATAAGGTCATGTCCTAATGCAAGTCTCCTGTATGACTATGAAAGTGCAGAGCAAATTAGTTTGTGCTGAATAACTACATTACAGTATGCTCACCTGTTTTCCCAACAAAATGTCTGAATAATAGAACTTACAGTAGTTCTCCCAACATTTGGCTGCACCCTTCGACCAGCCTCGGCCATTGTGAGGCCATGGTTTATCACATGATCCACAAGTGTTGCCCTGATTTCGTCAGGAACGTGTCTATGTGGTTGGCCTCTTCTTACCCGGTTTTGTCCTCCACTGAGCCTCACCCCTCTTCCACAAGGCTGACGTTCCATGTTCTGCAGTTTTGTAGCTTCAGTATGCACCTCATGCCAATCCTGTCTGTTGGTTTACATTATATATATATACTTGTAGAGTAGGGGATACTGTAACGCGATTCACCTGTGACTGGGTAGAAGAGGCTTTTCATTGGTTGCAAGTAAGAGTAACACACACCAATTTTCATTAGTGTGAGATAAGGTTCACCTGAGAAAAGTAATTTATGGAGATTTTCATGGAAACTCCTTAAAAATAGGGTTTTCAAAATGGGTGTACAAATTGTTTGACAAGATGTTCAACAATTTTGAGTGCACTGACACAAGCAATGAAATGAAGACTATTAGTTGTAAGGACAATGACTATTCAGCCGGTACAAGTATAAATAATTGTGACATTCATGATAAAAGCAAGGAGATAGTGATGAATAGCAAGTCAAAAGTGACCATTCTTTAGATATTTGTACTTACTCAACTGCTTCATGTCCAAAGGCATTTGCCTTTGGACGAAATGAGCATGAAACCGCCACAAGGTTGTGCCAAAACGACTACATGTTGTGGAGGTTGAACTAACTATTGTGCAAAGTTTAATTCTGTTGTGAGAAATGCACCAAAGCAACTGAGAAAAACTGTAAACTGAGATGGTATAGGACAGAACAAAATAGACATTATTTTTATCAAACACTCTTATCAGCACGTATGCAGGTATGACTCCCACATAGGAGTACATCAGATGGCCTCATAGTCGATAACCTTTGCTATGTAAACCTATACTGAGTCAAATCTCAGGCCAGATTGTGCCCTTTGTTTATCATGTTTATCACCCTTAGATGCCAATATAAGAATAATGGATTTCTTTTTGTTTTTTAACTATAAAATGTGATATAGCTGTTTTACCCTCTCCCCAAAATAATCACTCATATACTTAGATTCCAAACATCTAATTAAGAGGTGCTTGATATTTTTATATGATAGTCACATCAAAAAGATGTGGCTCAGGGTTTTGTTTTGTTTTTAATTTAATTGAAAATCTTGTGACCCATACATTTTTAATTTTCAAATAACTGCCTTTGAAGTCTGCAGCTTTTTCTTTCAAATCAGGTATGTGATCTTTTGCTTGAAAAAAAGCTTTGCTTCCAAGCAAAGTGCCCTTTGATGTGTGATTAAATCCTGCACACAGGGATGTTTGAGGGTACAGACAGATGCTGCCGTGAGCACGACCACTGCCTGCAGATCATCCCGGCCTTTACGGTGAATTATGGAGTGTTCAACCGCAACCTCTTCACCGTCTCACACTGTGAGTGTGACCAAAGGTGAGCATCAGAACACACCCACCGGGCATCTTTAACACAGAGGCAGGATTCCAAGTATTCATCGCCTCAAGGGAAACTCCTGCAACCACTAATTCACTTTCCACCCCCTGACATCTCCACATACTGCCCTGGCTGGCATGGAAAGTCAGGTAAAGGCAGATTTGCTCAAAGGCTGAATTTATCAGTATTAATGCCTTCTTAAACTTCTGACTAATAAACTCGGAGGAAAGTTCCTATCGTGTCATGTTGGCAGGGTGCCAGTAAACGCAAACCGATTTAAGTAGACGAGCCCCGGGGCCATGTGACATAACTGTTTATAAAGGGGTAATAAATGCATCACTGCGCTCACCCCTCCAGATAAACTGATTTCAAGAGTGAACACGCTGCTCTGCAGTATTTGGAGGGCATTCCATTCCTTATACATATTATGTATGTGCTGTGATTTTATTTTGTAAAATCATCCAGTCTTGACAAGTCTGTGTGTACTTTTTGGTGTTCATCCCAAAGAAGCACACGGATGTGGTTATAAAATGTTTGGGAATAGTCAAACATGACGAAACACTTGCCATTCGTGTGTTTATTGACTGGACTGCTTTTTGAACTTTGACTCACCTCGTTCTTTTTTCTGCCTCTAACTAGGTTTCGACAGTGCCTTCTGGACGTGAATGATAGCATTTCTAATATGGTAGGCTACAGCTTCTTCAACATCCTCCGGATTCCCTGCTTTGAGCTCAAGCAGCAGAGGCGGTGCACTGAGATGTACTGGTGGGGGATGTAAGAGAGGCACAGACACTGTTGCTTGATACTTTGACTGCATATTATTAGACACAACAGTTGCTCAGTACCATAGAAAAGGGGTTGTTCTGTGAACAGTGTTGGTATGGTTGCTTTGGAAGCCTGAGTGGCAGATGCACTTCTGCAGCTTGTATTAACATGCCTTAAACTCTGCCAGTAGGTCTTTAATTTCCACTGTGTCACTATCGTTATCTTCCTCAAAAGCTAGGATCTATTTAAGTAAAGTAAGAAAATAAGAAATGATAAGAAATGTGCTGAGCAGAATTTTTTTTTAACGTTTTGAAAATGGTTCTCCTTTATGTTCTTTTGTTGTAACAAGTCTTTGTACTCTCTCTATAGGTGCAAAGTAGCCAAAGAAGCTCCATATGCTGTCTTCAAAAGCCCCCTCCCCTACAACACCTCTGATGCTGAGCAAAAATATGCGGACACTGACACCAACAAGTTACCAAGTAACAAGGAGCAGCATGTAACTCAAAGCCCCCCTCGCAGAAAGTCATCTAAAACTCAGCATCAGTGTAGATTCAGAGACCCACCCAGAGGAGACACTTTCCACCGCAGACGGACAAAAGCAAGAGGATGCAGAAGACGCCATAAACCTCATGGAGCACCACCTTCACAGTTGCCTCCAACATCAAAGGCACACGCCACTGCTTCGTCAGTGGAAACAGGTCTTTTAAAGATTTCTAAAAGTAGCTTACAGAGTAAAGAAAGCGAGAAAAGCCAGCATATCAAAGTGGGCCTGTCAGATTACTCCACACTGAGACGCCGAGATTCACCACAGCTCAGCTCAAATTCTGATCTGCAGAGTTCATCTACAGCACCATCACCTTTAACACAGATGCCAGAACTTCAGCCGCACCAAACAACAGCCGCAGTGACCAAAACCAACAAAAGTCACAAGGACGTTATCAAGAGAAACGGCTGCTGTGGACACAGGAAGCGTGTGAGGGGTGATGCTTTTCAGTCAGGCTGTGAAAGCTGTTTGGAACGAGAAACAAAATCTCATATGAAAACGACTACGGACAGATTACCAATCAAAGTGACTACACTGGGTGTTGAAAAGACAACAAATACACTCACATCAAACACTTTGATAACGGCTACTTTTGCAACACCCATTGCAGCAAAACTAAAAACAGCAGCCCCGCTTAATAAGGATGATGAGCCACAAAAGCAGGTGCACTCCTATCTGCTAATGAATAACTCAAACCAGGGGCTCACAGGTAGCACCACAGCCCAAAGCACCCATACAGAGAGAAGCCTTAAACAAAGTAAAATGTTGCATAAGATAACAGGTGAGTGCGTACAGCTGCTGACAGGGCTATAGCTGCAAGTTAAGCCATTGATTTTCCTCTTTCTTTAATTTTGAGCATCTGAAATGCAATTTAATATTTTAGTTGCTTTTAAAATTAATCATTTTTCACTTTGGTTGGAAACATTCATGTTCTTCTGGATCAATCCAAATTATTATATTTAATTTTAATTGTAATATTAATGGGATTGAGTTATTAATTACAAAATATACTCAAGAGGGGAGGTTAGAAAGTATGCAAGGTAGTGAGTTGAATGACTGTCAAGGCTATTTTTATTTGTTAGTATATCAGTTAGTTTTCCACATGAGCAGTTTGATTGTAGCTCAACAGAGAAATGTATGTGTTTAAAGAAGAAGTTCAGGATATTATTCTATTAATAATTACCAGGATGCTCAGCTGTGTTATTAGCTGTCGTTACCGATGGGACAGAATGCTAATCATCATTGTTGCTGACTACAAATTACAAATGCCAAAAAAAGAGGGCTAATCTTTACTAGAAAATAGCAGCATCAGTAACCAGCAAATATACCCAGTTCTGTAAAGAAATCTGAGTACACTCATAAATATATATGCACATATTTTTGCTCCTGTAGATAGCCAGCTCCTGTGTGAAAGCCTCAAACATCTGGACTACTGTATATTCAAAATCCCTCCTTTGAAAAAAAGATATGGCCTCCAGAACATGGAGTCGAAGACCGCCTATCACTGTGACTGCACCAGCCGGTAACAATTTTATTTATATGACATAAGTGTTGCATTATGTTTTGCATGTTCTATGTTCACATAATTGTATGTTATACACCTATGCAGCATTCAGGCGTATTCAGGCGGCTTATTTTACAAAGGAAGTTAGCTGCCCCGATCAAAGACTGGACAATGTGTTTTTTAATAAAGGTTTATTAATGATTAAATAATAATAATTATAAATCTGATTTCTACTGGGCCGAAGGTCATTTTACACACAGAAGTTAAAAACCAGGACGTAGGTGAGGAGCAGTATTTCTTCTGCAAGCTGTAGGACTTGACTGGGAGCCAGTGGAGGCACATGAGGGTGGGGGTGATGTGGGAGTTCTGAACATGGCTCAAATAGGCAGACGAGCTAGGACAGCATTTCAGTGGTCCAGGCGGGAGCAGGAGGTGATAAAGGCATGAAATGTAAGGAGGTACTGAGTTTAACCAAATTGCCCCTTAATAAGATTGCCCCCTGTTCTGCTGCTGTTTATGGCTGTAGAACAGATAAATAATCATGAAAAAAATTTACGATGTCAACACATTAAAAAGTAATCCTAGCTTCACAGCTTGGGAATTACTTCATTCACGATTGTTTTATTTAATACACCAGTAATCTTATCCCTGGAATTAGCGTTATGACACCGTCAAATGAGGTTAAGGAAATACGAGCCTTACACAGCTGTGAATTAATTCAACCGAAATCACCCCGATAATCTAATGACTGTAGCAGCGGTATCATTAAAGACCAGTGGAACTATAATATTGGTTAAAATAGGAAACCATCCAAAATAAGTACTGCGTTGCTGTTGCAATACTGGAAATAGCTGTGACTCTGTCTCCATCAGAGTCCACATTTTCTGTGATGGCAGGAGGGACGGCACACTGTAAGATGCATATTTTCCAATACCAAGTATTTGTTTATTTATAAACTAAAAGATTATGGTTTAACTTCAGTTGCAGGCAAGATTCCCTTTGGGTTTACACCAGAAAGGGAATCCTACCCAATGTGGGTGACATGTGGAAAGGGAGCAGCCAAAAAATACTTACCGTGGAACAGTCTTGAGCCACCACTTATTTCTTTTTGTTTTGTCCAAGGAATCAAAGTTTAATTTTTTTTAAATGGTCTTGAAGAATACTTTTGAGCAGGTGTTGTGACTACATATAACAGAACACTTAGAAAGAATCAATTTTAAGTGGTATCTTTAGACCACTT
The DNA here is from genome assembly GCF_041146795.1 of Maylandia zebra. Classification (NCBI taxonomy): domain Eukaryota; kingdom Metazoa; phylum Chordata; class Actinopteri; order Cichliformes; family Cichlidae; genus Maylandia; species Maylandia zebra. The sequence goes on from NC_135178.1 coordinate 14,855,953, forward strand.
GTGAGTAACATTTTTCCCATTTCTATTAATGAAAATCTTCAAAGATAACCCAGTTTAGCAGGACTAAAAAAAGCATTTTCGCACCAACAAGGTGATTACCAAAGCACTTTTCGCCAAATCTCAACATATTTCCACATGGAGGTTAATTCATGAAATCACAAACACCAAAATGTATGGACAGAATTTGATCCGCCATGCAGTACCCTTTGATTGGTAATGGTTTCATTTGTCATCATGACGATAATCCCAAACACATTGCCAATACAATAAAAGCATGCCTGGATCGAGGTATGTCATTTCTTGTTAGAATAAGGCACAGTGTGCATACATTCATGGTTTTAATATGATATTTGATATGTTTATATTGGATTATGGACTTTGCTGCCTACTACATGGTAGGAATACAGTATTTTTCTTCATAACTATTTATTCTATAAAAATGTAATGTTTTTTTTTTTTAACCTATATCTCTGAGATCACACGTGGAGAGATATAAATGATATTATTCCCTTTCTGAAATTTTTCTTGCTCTACTGTATGTCTAACTGGTTTCCTACAAGTGATCTTATTGCCTTACATACAAGAATTAACTTGTCACTTGTCCTTTTTGTCAATTTTACAGCTTGGCTGTTCAGATTGAAAGCCTCAAGCGACCAAGCATTCTGCATTCTCTCATGCTGCATTTCGTCTCTCAGCATTGCTTTACACTGCCAAACGAGGAAAAATGCCACGGCAAAAAAAGGTTTTAAGCTCCAATATGCTTATTCGCATTAATCTCTAACACTTTTCGGTTAAAGCAGTACCAGCCCCTTGTCTAATATGTTCACTCAGTTTGCCTGTAACAGATTACTGTGCTGAGTTCTCTTGCTGATATTTTTATGTCTTTTTTCCCTAGCTGTTCTAGAGGCTTCACTAAAGCCTCTGACCTACATCAAGTGCTTAAGAAGATAGAGGAAAAAGACTCTGCTGGGGTGCGAATTTCAGGCACTGACAGAAAAAGAGGGATTCCTGTTCGCCTTTATAAGCGATGCCTGAGGCTAGAAAGCGGAGCTGATATTATGGCACGGTTCAGATGACTGTAGAATAAGCTGCTATGTGCAGTAACAATAAATGTTATAAGCTTTAGATTTCACGCAGGCTTTGCTCTTTCTCCCTGATGGTGGAAAATTGCAGCATTTTAAGAAGTAAGGCCCTCGACTAGCAAAGTATGGTCTTATAAATGTAATTACATTCTTATAAATGTAAGTTAGCGTTTGCATGTGGACTTGCAAATGATTGGATTGTGGAATGAAAACATAATTAAATCATTTTATTGTTTCTGTTTGATTTTGAATTGATTTTAAATTCACTCTGTCATCTGCACTGTATATTGTATGACTCAGTGAGGGAAAAAACTAGAATAAAGAGATAAAGATTAAAGCTACAAACCCACCAAATCATGGAAAAGCATTGAGTCAGTAAAGGAAGAATTCAACATTTTAATTATTGTCATGTCTACATTAAAACTTCACAACTTCCTTAGAAAGAACAACAGCTGATTTGCCTTCCCGCATGCAGCAGCTGTAAATCAAAAAATTTAAGTGCTTGAATATTCAGCCACTGGCTCTTTCTTTAGAGGAATAAAAGTCAGTAGAAGCAAGACAGAATGCATGTCTATGAATGAGATGGAGTCAGGTATAACAGTGAAGCTACGAGGAGCCAGTGAAGGTGGACAAGTTTAAATACCTAGGGTCAAGAAGAGAGTGGAACTGGTTCAGGCTGGTTCAGGGGTGGTTTGTGACAGAAGGAGGACACCTCAGGCCCTCCAAGGTTTGGAGGCCTATCTCCACCCACCACCACTTCCCCTGCCGGTGGCGGACTCCCTCAGGTGTCGGTGTGTTGGTGGTTCTTTGTGTCTGGGGGTGGGCGTCCGGGTACACACCGGCTCACTCCTTGGCGGCCGCTTGTCGGGGCCTGGGGCCTGGGGCTCGCTCGGGCCCCTTTGGAGGTGGGGTGCCCCCGGCCTCTCGGCCTAGGGCTCGGTCACTCAGGCGCAGCTGGGGGCCGGCGGAGCTCACGGGCGCGTCACTGCAACTCCCCCTGACTTCTGCTCCGCGGCTGCTGGGCGAGCCCTCATCTGGGACTCTCCTCAGCTCTTACTGGGACAGTGGCGCGGCTGCCCCTCTGTTGGTCTTCCATGGTCTCTTGTGTTCTGAGGGCCTCTGGATGTCTGGAGTTTTGATCTCCTCCATACCCGCTTCACACCCTGGAGGACGGGGCTGTGGCCCCCCCACACTCCCTAGCAGATCATTACATGAAGAAACCTTTGGAATGCAAGCATGCTGATCCACACAGGTATGCACACATGGGTATTCACAGACGCGGACTAAAGCTTTCTTGGCTGCTGCCTCAAAGCACACTGTGCGCTGTCTATCTTGCGTGCTGCACAATATCGTTTATTACTTAGTAAATACTGATATCTATGACTAGCTAGTTTATTGTGATGGTGCTTTGTTTTCTCTATTATTATGTTGCTCTTTGTTGTTTGCTGTCTCCTCTGTTTGTTTTTGTTTGTTTGTTTGTTTGTTTTTTCTCCATACAGGTGACCCAGGAGTTTTTTTTTTTCTCTCTCTCTTCCCCCCCCTTCTCACCGTCTCTTCTCCCCTTTGGTTTTCTTTCTTTCTCTCCCCCTCTCTCTCTCATTCATTCCCCCTGTCCTATTTATTAAAAAAAAAAAAAAAAAAAAAAAAAAAAAATGACAAAGGATGAACTGAAGCTCTGCCATCACGTAATGTCGCATACTGCTGTTTCTGATGTCATTTAAAAAAAAAAAAAAAAAAAAAGAAGGATAGCAGCAAGAGTAAAGGGGAAGGTTTACAAGATGGCAGTGAGACCTGCTATGAGGTATGGTTTGGAAACAGTGGCACTGACAAAAAGAAAGAAGGCTGAGCTGAAATGTTAAGACTGTCTTAGAGGGACAGCTTAGATTGGGAGGTCTGGAGACAAAGAGGCAAATCTGACATGGTTTGGACATGTGTAGAGGAGGGCTAGCAGCTATACTGGACAAAATTTGTTGTCTCCAGCCAGGCAGGAGGAAAACAGGAAGACCACAGAGAAAGTTCATGGATGTAGTGAAAGAGCACATTCAAAAGGTTGTTGTGACAGAGGAGGATGTTAGGGTTAGGGTGTGATAGAGGAAGATGGCACTAATAATAATAATAATAATAATAATAATAATAATAATAATAATAATAATAATACATTGATTTTTTTTAAAGATCTTTAAATTAAATAATAAATGTGCCTTTGTCATTTCACAGCTGTGATAAGATGTGGTTTTAGATACCAAAATAAATGACTTTAGACAGCTTTTATTTTAGCACGCGGTGCATTCTGGGAGCGGTTAGTTGGCCTTGGAAACATGGCGTCGCACTGACAGCTTGGTGACTCTCATTATCTTCTCCAGGCACTGACAGATACCGGGCCATTAGTAGAGCTGCTTGCAGTCGGGTTGTAGCCGTGAAATGAGAGTACTACAGGTTCACTTTGCGTCTTGAAAAGACTGTCGTTTAGACGGTGCGACGCAATAACGGATTTAGCACGGCTGTCACGCCCACTCTGCTCGGTAACGCTATAACGATACCGTACGGTAAGTTAGCTCCGCTTCAGCTAACTGAGCCAGACAGCTAGCAGCCGCTGTTAGCATGACCAGAGCACCCATGTAATGTAAAGAACACCTGCCACTACAACTCGCCCGCTGACTGGCACTCGTCAAGTTAGCTTGTCTCCCTTGTCAAACACTACCATTAGATAAGACCTCGGCGCTGACGGCCGTTATGTTATTGTGAGTCGCTATCAGGCTAGCTAGGGCGTTTCTGTCATTCTGTCACTGAATTTTTAATGTTCGACCCCTTTGGCTACGCTGTCGGAGGGGAGAGCGATGGGCTCCGGGGCTGTGGATTCGTCCCAGTGGCTTTCGGTGAAGGAGGAGACCATTTTTCTCCACGACGGTCTCATTCGGGTCACAGATCTGGCCGAACTGCCCAGTGAAATTGGAGTATCGGAGCAGGGGGACACCGAACAAGAGGTGGGTAAAAGCCATCGCTCTTTTTTCCAGCTCAGTTTCTCTCTCACACACACACATGCAAACAAACATAAAGAGCTGTATACAGGAACATTTGTGTATATATGAGATCAGTGTGTCTTTTTGTTTATTTAATGTAAGAATTAGTTTTGACTGTCACCTGAAACACACCCTCCGTAATAACGGTAGTGCAGACGTTTGCAAGTTTCCTGTCCTGCTAAATTTACCATCAAGGTAACCGAGAGCCGTGTCAACTCAATTCCTGCCCCTTCCTTCAAAATATAACCTATTACAAACATGGTAAATTTCATTTCTAAAATCTCTAATGTTACGTAGTGTCTTTCTTCTAGTATATTAATGTGGAAGTCATATTGATTTGGTACTTAATATTGTACTCAGTGTTGAGCTAATATGTCAATTAGAGGTGTACTTCAGGTATCAAGCTACACAGCTCCTACTTTTTTTCACTTAAACACATGCATGTATGCCTTTATTTTTCCTGACTAGATCTTGGCTTATTTAGTGCATAGTAAACAGATTTAGTCTTTGTAAAGGTGACATAGCTGCTCTTTCCTTGAGAAGTGTTTTTATGGTCATTGTCAAACGCAGGGGAAAAACAGTTCTCATCTCTCCTGCTCTGAATCTTGTTCTCGAAGCACAAAACAAGCTATGTTTTGCAGACTCTATTGTTTACCAAATGTTTAAGCTTTTAAAACGACTTTTATTTTGAAAGTCTCATCCCATAACCGGAAGAATCAATGTTGTTAGATGACCAGAAACTTTACAGTGATTCTGATGGAAACAACGAGCTAACACCGCATATTTACATACTCGATATTTCCCTACTGTGCCTTGTTTTGAATCTAGCAGGATCCACCAGACCGTGGAGAATATTTGCGGCAGTCTTCATGTCACATGTTCATGAGCTGGGGTCTAATTTGTGCTCGGAGTTGCTTGTTGATGAGTAGTAGACTAACAGACAGTGATGGTTACTGGCTTTAAACAAGCAAACTTCATGATAAAGTGGGAATAGTTATGAATTGTGTGCTGAACTTAACCTTTACAAGAGTTCATACTTGCATTTCAAGGCTTTCACTTACAGATGCTTTAAAGCATATTTCTGTGTTACACCTTAATGCAGCTGTTTTTCTTAGCTTTATAGTGTACATATTTATTATTGCAATCTGCACTATTCTTACAAAATATCAGTTTTACATCTATCTATCTATCTATCTATCTATCTATCTATCTATCTATCTATCTATCTATCTATCTATCTATCTATCTATCTATCTATAACATTTTAATTAAAATGTATGTTTCCAAATTCCTTGCTTAGATCTTTTGGATCTGAAAAAAAAAGATCAATAAACTGAATATTTGTTTATATGATGTTATCTTTACTCTTGTACTAATAGCCACAAAACAGGTTTGTTTTTGTGAATGTTTAATTACAGTCACAATGGGCTAGGCTTATATGAAGAAAGGCCACCAAATCAAACTCATGAATCTGTACATGCAGCTTTTATGTTTTCTGTTAGTTCAAACTATGTCCCAAATAGCTGCATTACCAGTTTATCCTTGATCACCTGGTTTTGGGGTAGGCCTTGGTAGGCACCAAAACTTTTCAAATACAGAATAGTCTCTGCATAGTGGAAGAAGCAGTTTATTAGCACAATTCCACACACCATGTTCTTAACACTAGAGGTGCCTGTGTTAGAAACACAACATTTCCAGAGCCTTTCTTTACTACTGAGTTCTCAGGATTCCAGTTTGGAAAATGTTTGTAAGAGTAGAATGCTTAAACTGAGGACTCGGTAAAGCTTCAAAGCAAAACTTTACTTTACTGTAAAATAACCATTCATAATGACCCACAGCAGGGTTTCTTATGATGGACATTTTATGGTAATAAATTCTTCAACTTCCATATTAATTATGAATTAGCACTGATATTGAAAAAAAGAGTATGGTTACATAATGTATAGCGTGATTCATCCTTAACATAAAATGCTAAAACGTGTGTTTTATCAAGCAAAGCCAAAATAGATGAGCTATGTGTAGTAATGCGAACTTTGTATTTATAGTGGGTAGTCCCACTAAATGGTACTAAAACATAAAATAAGAAGGCATTCTTGCGTCACTGTTAGGCTCTCAGTTTGTTTGTTTATTTATTCTTGGTAACATTCAGATCCTCCACATTTAAGGCATGTGTCCAGTTTTAAGACTGGCTCGGTCATTCAGTGCCGTTATCGTAGGTGTTGTGATGCTGACTATTTTTATCCGCTTGCAGCAGTTTTTGCAGAGCAAGGTGAAGGCCCAGCATCCAGCTATGGGGTGTTACTGTAACATAAGCAGCGTTTCTGAAATTGAATCAATACAAATTGTGCCTGCTAAATGCTATAATGGATTTTTTTTTCTAGTCCATGATTCATGTGTAATCAATATCTGAAATGCTGCCTAAGTGCACATGAGGCACATTGTTTCACTTGTGATAGGATATGTGCTTTGCTATCTCTGACCATTACCGCGTAGTCCAAAGACTTGGAAAAACAAGAGCTCCTTCTGTGGAAATGATTCGTAGCTAACTAGGGAAATGCTTTATGACCAGATCTTCATAAACCAAATGTATTTCATAAGTCATGTATATACCCCACTTTTGAATGGCGGCGTTTTACATAAGAACAAGATTTTTCGTATTGTTTTTTTTTAAAATTGCCAAATTGAAAAAGATTTTAACATCTTGCTGTCTTTGCAAATAATTCTTAGTTTTTCGCCAGTAAAATTTGGATGTCACTTGTGTGTAACACAGCTGTGTTATTTAAATTTACGTCAGTAAGAATAAAATTCCTCACTGCTCTCCTCTTTTCTTCCATAGTGTCTTTTCTGTATTCTGATTAAAAGTTTCTGCTGATAAGGAAGATTTCATTTGTTTGTAGCCAGCATTGCCAGGAAACAAAAGACTGTCTCCCATCTCTAAATAATACACTGTTTATTGTTTTCTAAAATGGTCAAGAAAAAAGTGAACAGTTTAATACCTGATTTTTTTCCTCTCTCCCACTACCTTTGCCCTATAGATTCTAACATTTGAGACCAAGAATCCGGTAGAGCTTGCCGAGCGTCTGCGTGCTGTCTGTGGGAATCAGAGCAATGCATATGCCCGTCTGCTGGAGTATCGTCTCAATGCCCTGCGTGGCCTGTGGGGGGCGCAGCGGCAGCTGGCCCTGGAGGAGCAGCAGGAGCGAGAAGGGACTGGAGGGGCTGATGAGGAGACCTTGGCCTTGCTCAAAAGACAAGGTCTGCTCCAGCAACCCGAGCAGGCGCCCTTCACTTCCCGTGTCGGCCTGTTGCTGGTCTTTCCCCTTTTACAGTCCCAAACTCGCAGTGACCCAGCACTCTGCGGTGTCACAGCAGAGGTACTGCTAGCTTGCCTCCGGGACTGCCAGCCGCTGAGCCTTAGCAAAGAGCCCGCTGACTGCCTCAATGGCCTGGAGGGACTGCTATGCTCCTGGCTAGAAGATGGTGCCCAGGAGTCAGGCCCAGTGCATGGACACACTCAGCCGCAGATCCTACAAACGCACAGACAGAGGGAAAACGCTGCTGCTGCACTCGTGGCACTTGCCTGTGCCAGGTGAGACCATCCGTTCCTCCTTGCTGTTCTACCTGCATCCTTCTTAGGATCATTCTGTTTTTGTCTTGTCTTGTCATTTACCATTTGTCTTGTAGACAGTGTGCTGTACTAATGGTATTCACTGAATGATTACATACAAGATCTCATTGAAGTGCAAAACCTGTGAAAATAAGCTATCAAGAAAAAACAATACTCTTCTTAAGTGGCAATTTTTGTTATCAGGCAATAACATTAAATTATTAACTTTTTTTCTTAAGAACCACACAACGCACTGTGGTAATCTTGCTTTGATATTTGTAATGTAAGATAAAGAAGTAGTTGAGATTTTGGTATGATTTTAAGCTTATGGATATGAACAGACTTTTTGGCTCCATGAACTTGTAGTCAGAACTACACTCTGTTGAAGTAAGATAGTAGTGCTGTTGGAAAACAATACTTCTTTTTTTCTTCTTAGTTTCAGTCATTGTTATTAACTTCATTAGGCAGCACAGGGGGGCCTTGTGTGTAGGAGATAATTCGTGGCAGCTGCTTTCTAAATACTGATGTTTGGTTTAGATGAGGGCTCTGCCTGAGAATAGCATGCAGAAAGCAGGACAGGGCGATTGACTTTAAATTTACCAGGTTTTTACCTGCACTATTTTCACATATGTCCACATCGGTTTCAGTAAACTTCACACAGAGTTTGTACAAGGGAGATAAAATGTAAAAGACATTTAAATGGATAGTTCTACATGTACTCACATCAGGTATTGTCTAGAAACATTCAGGAAAACAGCTTTAATGAAGCTGTTTTGCTCTTCATTGTGCCTTGTTCATTCTCTAGAACTCTTCGAAAATATATCAAGACTTTACCTTGTTTGGTGTTTTGATTGGATAGTGGGGAGCTCTGTCTTACATTCTGGTTCATAATCTCCCACAGGTGTTCATTTGATTTGAGATCTGGTGAAACTTCTGACTCATATAAGTTACATACTTTCATTCAGTGTTCCTTTGTACCCTATTGATGTGGAGGCATTGTTATCCTAGAAAAGACTGCTCACCTCAACACACATAAACACAGAAATATTATATTATAGGCTAAATGTGATAACTCAGAGCACCTTTATTATGATTTAAAGTGACCTTTTCCTTTCAGGGGACAGGTGGACCCAAACAATGCTTGTAAATTGCGCCGTTACCCTTACCCTTTCAACTTGTCAGACATATTCATGTATTCTTGCGTGCAAAGAACAGAAGCAAGCACACAAAAATATATCTGAAGAAGCTAATCTTTAATCTGGTTTGTTTGTTTTTTAGTTTTTCTGCACAGATGAGCAGAATATCCTTGTTTGTTTAGTTTTTGTATTTGTGCCTGAGCTCAAGCTTCTGTTGGTGACAGCTGATCTTGACTTGTCAAAACCAGAACTCTCCACTCTTTGTTCACCTTCTGTTGAGGCAGAGAGCTCTTTGTTGTGGGGAACTATCTAGCCCTGATGCTTTTTCACCCAGCAGTGGAAGCTAATTAAAGGGCTATCAGCTTTAACCACCCTCTCTCCCCCCCTCCACCTCATCTGGAGTTGGTTAGTAAATTCTCTGTATAGGAGGGCTATGTAAGCAAATGGACTGCACAGGACGTTGATATCAGCTGTTTAGATGTTTACATAGTATGGCATTGCGGGGTTCACTTTCATGAGGCTTGCATTGATGGTGTCTCTCGGTCTTAGTTGTTGATTTTAATACTCCCAGTAGCACTATTAAATGTTATTATAAACATACGAGTGATAATTTCATAGCTTAACCCTTTCTCTGGTACAAGCATTGGGTTTTAGTTGATTTCGTAGACTGTTTTTAGAATTAAAATACACACACCTGAACGTGGTCCATAAGTTAATTAATTCTTGACTGAGTAAAATCTGTAAAAGTTAAGAAGATTGCTCAATGTGGCATAATCTCTTTTAAATTTTTTAAATTTACATCAGATCCTGCCCATAATTCATGCCAAGTTATTATTCCTCTTGCGGCTCCAGGAAAGATTAACAATGAGTTTTCACTTGTGTTTCACGTTGAGCTCTCTTGAATAATCTGCCAAACTCATTTCTAGGGGATCCCTGAAGACCTTCATCCACACAGTTCACCTGCTGCAGAAACAAACTGATCTGGGCCACCTCCCTGTGTCAGACGTACTGTACAGGTGAGGGAAACTGTTTTGATTTAACTGAAAGACAATGCCTAATAACTTCCCCAACATGTAACTACATTATATTTCTCCTGTTCAAGACTTTTGCTCCTGGAAGGAGGCCCGGGGTCTCCATCCTGCCTCTTGGGGGGAAAACACTGTGTTTCCTGGGGTTTTGAGGACATGCTGCCCACACCAGATAATTCTGCTGGAGGAGCAGAGAGTAAAGGTAGAAAACAATTTCAGAAAAAGTTTTTGTGATACTTAAAATGAAAAGATATAAATAATATGCAGCCATGGTTGAAAGTTTTTAGTTCTCTGGAATGTAAGTTGTGGAAAAGATGCTCCTTGTCTCACTTGCCATCATAATACTTCCTTCCTGTTTTATTTATTCACTGAACTTGTTTGAAATGCATCTTAAATCCAAGCAATTATCAAGGGTGGAAAGACCATTGTTCCTCTTTGGGTTTCATTCGATGTCACATATAGAGAAAACATTTTGTCTTGAGTTGAAACTAAAGATCTTAAGTGGATAAAAGAGAGGAAGTGGAGTGATGTCTCTCTGTCTCACAGATGACTATCTGACGTGTGATGGAAGCTGAACAGGGCATACTGTACATCTATTTTTATTGAGCCATAAAGTAAATCTGAGCATTTATTTTTCAAGCTAAATGGATCTGTTCATTTTAAGTCTTTTTTTTTTAATTTTTTTTTTTTATCAGATCTCTGAAGACATCACTATTTCTGAATTTGCAAAAGTCTGCAAAACAAAGACTTGGTCCACTTTTTTTGCATCCTAATTCTCTTGCCTGGTTTTGTCCACTCTTTTGTTGATCCCTGCCCCTACAGGTTATTCAGCTGTCTTTGATGTTTCTTTCATTTACCTCCTACTGAATTCCATTGGTGCCTGTGTTTTGCAGATACTGACCTGGGACGCTGTCTAGCCACAGATGGGCTATATCTATATACCACTAACTCCTCTGGGAGAGGACTCAGCAAGCTTGGCTCTGGTTTACATGGGACATTGAGGTAATGTGACACTACCTCTAGCCTCCATTCCTCTCTCTTCAGCATTCAGAGAACAGAGGGAAGAAAGAATGAAGCAAAAAAAAAAAATCACAAAAAATACTTGTGCACTGAAAGGCATTATTTCCTAGACATTTAAAAAACATTTCCTATTGTATATAGTTATATTCTCTCATGTTACTGATTTATTTGGTTTATTTAATTTAATGATATTGTAACGAATTGCATACTTTGCTGAAAACTAGATCCTCAAATAATGTTTTTTAGAGCTGATTGAGCCCAGAATTTGTCCAGAGACATTATGAGGGTATACATGCATTATTGGTCAGCCAGCTTCTGAAGGGCAAAGCACACTGTGACCTTACAAAACAGATATTTGGATTTCAACTGCAACGTAAATGGTTGTAATTCTAGCTATTGTTTGCAAAGCAGCTTGTATGAAAGAAGTAGCACGCATCAGGCCAGGGTATTGCTAACTGCATGCTTTAAGTATCTTTGGGGGTTTTTGTTATTTGTTTTTGGGGGGTTTTTTAATCGGTCTCAGAAATATTACCTTAAAAAGCTAAAATTCCCATTTGAGAATTTGATTTAAATTAGAGTTAAAGACAGATGCTTTGAGTGCCGCCTTGCAAAAAGAGACAGAGTTGCAGTAAGCTGCTTGTGTCCTGATGGGAATTTGTACTGACGCTGATCAACCCATGCTGCTCGTCTCACATTTTCTCTTCTTACTGTGGCTATTCACAGCAACACTCAGTATGACAAGTAGCTTCCCAACAGTTAGACAATATGCTGTCAATAACTTGTCAAAGTCTACTCTCATTAAGGTCAACAAAGCAAAGTGACTGCGTAAAAAGAAGGAAGGCACACTGTCAGTTTTTATACGATCAACACATACCGTACATTTCTGGATTCTTATTGATTGTAAGGTTTGATTTAATTTGTGGTAGCTACAGGATTTGACCAAAAACTCACAGTTGAGTGACAAATTAAACAATAAACCAACAAAATGTTTTAGTGAGCTGCCTGAGCATCTTTAGTATGACTTGGAATAAACTCCAAATGCAGACCAAAGGAATCAGTGCTATGTGTTTGTATAGGGGATTTGTGTATTGTCGAAATGAAGAGTTGGAGCCCGGCTGGGTGGTGTTCAGCAGCGGCCGCCTCCTCCACCGTCCCTCATCCTTTGATGCCAAGCCACATCAGCTGTGCCAGGTCATTGATCCATTCACCCTCCAGGTACTGTCTACTTTCATTACTCTATTTTAAGATGTATGTGGACTTATTCTGTAAATTCTGTAGATGGGATGTATAATCTCAACAGATCATGAAGTTCTTAGTGGGAGAATGTTTTTCTTTATTCATCGCAGGTACAAAGGACACAGAGGGGTACTGTTTAATTTGGTATCTCAAAATTCAAGTATAACTAATACCTAAGGCTAATTTTCACTCTTTTCTCTTCAGGTGTGCCAGATTGTGCCCATGCCAGCCCATCACTTCCCCGTGGGCAGCAGCATGACCACACTGCACCTCTGCTCAGACGGAACCTATCTGTACTGGGTGTGGTCCCCAGCCAGCCTCAATGAGAAAACACAGAAAGGCCACTCTGTCTTCATGGATGTCTTTCACTTGTCGGTGAGTATCTCGTGCCCTGCAATATAGTCGCAGCAGTATTTATTTTGTCTGTGTCTTCATTAAATCTTTGATGTCTTCTCTCTCCTATACATGGTGCAGACACAGACAGGGTTGTGTGTTGCAGACATCTTGCAGGAGAGGGTTATCCTTACTCGCAAAGAAGGCGAGTCCTCCAAGTGCTTGAATGAACTTCTCTTAAGTCGAATGTCACGCTTCCGGGCCTCCCATTCTGCCACATTGGCTGCTCTCACAGGCTCTGCAATCACCAACACTGTCAAAGAGGAGCAGTCTGGTAATGGTAGAGAAACTATAAATATCCAAAGTTCATACATGCTGTGATTCATTTGGATGATGTGGTTTTTAAAATATTTTGTTGAATCCTTTTGTAGCGGTCAATACTAGCTGTGGACTCCCTCTAAAGACTCTGAGAAGGACCCCGATGTATGTTTGTGGCACCTATCTGGTAATGCTGGTTTCACCTCCTGGTGTATCTGGGAGCTCTGCCACACGCTCCTTGTTTGGAGGTACCAGCAGCCTCTCCTCACTTAAAAGTAAGCGCATGCAAACACATGCACAGGCTCACTGCTAAATCCTGATTATGTTGAGTTTTTTGTCACTTGTTTTTTGGTTACTTTTTATTTATTTTATTTTTAATTTTAGAAAGTCTGACACTAAGCTTACTAGCTGCCTGTAGATATTCTGTATAAATCTTATTAAATCTGATGTTCCAAATAAGTATTAAGCATCATTTATGACAGTGGCTAATTGCTGGTGAATACACAGCATTTAAAATAGTAACATCTTGATGGGTTAATGAGTTAATGTTAATGGTTAATGAGAATTTTGGGAATGCCCCACCCCCCACTGCTTTGTATCATAATTTAAGTCATGAGTTTATTAACTATTGCTCTTATGTTTTTCGTTCAGTTTTGGCCTCCAGTCTGGTCTTTAACCTGGCTGATGGTCAGTTCAGCAGTCGCGCAGACCTCATTGATGCTCCTGGCAGTTCTTTAGGCAGGGGAGCCCAGGTGGCAGGGCTAGGTGAGCTGAAAACTTGTCACATTTTACTTCTACTTACGTGCGGCAAATATTCACGCACTACATAACTTTTACTTCTGCATTCTTTGAAGGAGCGTGTTATGATGCACTGAACAACTTGATCTGGACCTGCTCCAGTGATTACATAGATCAGTGGTGCAACCCCGGGAACCAAGCCTTTCATCATGTGTGCCATAGACTCGGTGTCAGCCACGTCATCAAAGAACCCAAAGGTAGGTGATGTAAACAACAAGTGGCTTGTTTTATAAGATTAAATCATAAAAGTGACAGATCTGCATAATTTGTCCTTTAACAGAGGAGACTGTGGCCACTGGCGAGGTGATCAACCAGCTGCTTCATCATGTAGGTGCTATGTGTATCCACCAGCTCAACTTGCTGGCAGCCAGCAGCAACAGTTTGCCCTTGGGGGCCTTACTGGGAAAACAACACCCCATTGAGGCCCGTCACTTCAGCAGCATCTGTGACATTATGGAAAAGGCCATGGTCAATGGTGACACCTGCATCATCCACTGTATCTTAGTTGTGTTTCAGGTGATTTTTGGGTGCAGCTGAATTTTGCCAAAAAAACCTTTAGCATTTTCTGTGTGATTCTAACGTTGTTGTGTATATTTTCTACCATTTACAGGTAGTGTTTAGGTTTTTCAATCCTCAGTCAGAGCAGAATAGGGAGAGTGTGCGCCGTGCAGGACTCCTACTGTGGCAGCTGCTCATGGCTCCAGTGGACCAGATAGGAGCAGAAATTCAGAGAGAAGTCTGCTTGGCTATTAGGTAAGTTACAATTACTCAAAGACAGAAGTAATGGTTGGATTTGTGATCATGATTTCATTTTAATGAACCTTTTATTTTTTATTTTTTTTATTTTATTTTTTTTTACCTCTTCTCTGTAGCTCAGGCCTCAATATTTTGTATCAGGGGGAGGCTGAACTCAACAAACTACTGAAACTGGTTCTAACCGAAGGTGATTGGCAGCTCAGGCTTTAATTTAAGTGACACCTCCTGTATTTTATTCTCATTATTTCTCACATGGTGTATGTTTTTTACCTTTAATATTCAGGTGAAAGAAACAGTGGATTGTCTCAACTTCGGGATGTCATCCTTACAAATTTGGCAGAACAGTTGCAGAAGAATAGATTTGGAAGTGAAGAGGATGACCACTACAGGCAAGTGGCAGCCTTGTGGCAACAATACTATCTTTTCTCTTTAGATCTGTGTTTGTTTAAAGTTGTGGAAATCTGTCTTCTTTTACAGATTGAATGATGAGCTGCTGCATTGTATCCTCAAGACTGTAGTCCGAGAATCCTGCCTCCTCATCACCAAATGTCAGACTGTCGCCCGAGATGACTTCCAGAAACTGCTCTCCACTGTGCCAGTATGAATATCAATTCAGCAGCACTTAAATGCTATCAATCCAGACTGGAAGATTGCATTCATACAATTTAAGATGGTTTCCCTTCTCTCTAGGTGGTCTCACCTAGTCTGCGCTACCTCATGGCTGTTCAGAACCACCTCCTCAGTAATACCATTCTTATCCGTCCGGATGATAGTGATGACAGTGACAATTCCCTACAAGGGGAAACAATGAAGGTACAGGTAAACATCCCCTTTAAATACCCCTACCTTTTTGAAAGTGGAGTCTGTGTGTGTGTCAATGAGAGACCAACACACCAAATGAAGCAATGGCTTTTGAAGTTCTTTAAGGGTAATGCTGAAGAGTTTGTGCGCAGTGCAGTTTTTTGTGATGTCATTTATTATTTGTTGAAAAACGGTGTGTTCATACTCAAGGTTACTGATGACAGCAATGAAACAGAACAATCTAGAGTTTGTTTTTAATCTGTTGGCATGGAGTATGTATTAATAGTTACATATTGAGTGAATGTAATTACTGAAAATCTTGGAAGCAGTGTTACGTAAGTGTGGGCCTACTCTGTGTCATCCTCAGGAGCTGCAAAGCAGCATCCTGTCCTTAGCAACCAAAATCCTGGTGGGATGTGATGAAGTATTGGAAACCCTACAGCAGGTCACCACTGCTCTGATTAACAGCGACATAGCTGACAGAGAAACCAGGTGAACTTTTAAATACGTTTGCTTGATTCCTTTAAAATCTTTTTACCACTTATGTTGGAACATTGCACGAAGACATTTGAAGCCAGTTTGTATCACTGTAAGACCAGAATGTACCTGTCAGAAATTAAACTAGACATGAAATTCGCTTTGTTGGGTCTTGTGTACTATATCACCATGAAAGAAGATTTAACTGAACCTGATTAATGCTGATCTTGTTAAAACAAAATGGAACAGTGAGGGAGGTGGTATTTATTAAAGCAGGTTCTTAGAATCACTGTGCCAGACTTTCCTCTTCTCATCTTGTTTTTTTTTTCTGCTAACAGCAAAACTAAAATTTTCACTTGTTTTTTATCTTCATTTTGTTAAGGTTGAAAGGCTTGGAACAGATTACCAAGGCCACTATGCTTGGGCACCTGCTGCCGGTGTTGCTCACCTCTCTGATGCACCCAAACCTGCAAACCCTCACCCTCGCTGATGCCCTCATGCCTCAGTTGGTGCAGTTGGTGCTCTATACCAGCCAGGTCAGTTTTGTCAGTCAAGGAGGAGATGGTTCTTGTATATTTCCTTGAGTAGAAAAAGCAGCTGTTATTAAGTTGCTTTTTTCCACTCTGTTTTTCAGACTGCCTTGTTACTAAAGACTCAGTCTCCGCTTTTTACTGAAGAGTCTCTGCCTGCTGGTGGCTCTCTGGGCCAGGGAGCAAAGACATGCACTGCTGATGACAAGTGAGTTTTCTAGATTTCACCATAAGAATTAAGCCAGGGAGTGTTATTCTGCATAATAAATATTTTGAAGAGGTGATTTTCTTCATGGCACCGGCTGTGTCTTAAGCTCAAATTTTAAAATGACTAACTTATTTGTATCATAGAATTCTTGATGAACGTGAAGAGCCTGGCTTCCTGACAGGACTGAAGATCCCTGCTCCATGGGCTGCTGGGAAAACAGTAGAGACTGTGCATCCTGTAAGGGACAATTACAAATTCAAGGAGACCGTACACATCCCAGGAGCCCGGTGCCTGTACCTTCGCTTTGATTCTCGCTGCTCATCACAGTATGATTATGACAAGGTAATGACTCTTCCTGTGTACGAGCTGGAGACACAATCATACTTCACCTTTAGACATCTTTTTGTTCAGTTTCTGAAGAATGGTATTGTGGATTTTTTTTAAACAAATACATTCTCTATTATTATAGTTGGTTATCTATGCCGGTCCCAACACCAATAGTCGTAAAGTAGCAGAGTATGGAGGAAACACTCTGGGTTATGGCAGTCGCAGTGTCCTGGGAACAGGATGGCCCAAAGACCTTGTGAAGGTAATAAAAGCAAGTATGAATTATTCATTGATAGATGTTCATAGGTAGTTTGAAGAGCTACATTTTGCTCTGTGTTCTGCTTTAGGTTGAAGGAGACACAGTGACATTTTCTTTTGAGATGAGAAGTGGACGTGAACATAATACCCCTGATAAAGCCATGTGGGGGTTCTCCTGCACTGTCAGAGCTCAGGTAACAATTCAAATGTCGTCAACATCTCTCTCTATATAATTTATTTATTTATTTTTACTTTTTGAAGTAGTCTGAAGATCCTGTATATCTTTTTTTGTTTTTACAGGAGTCATCAGAAGATGTCTCTGGAGGTCTCCCCTTTCTGGCAGACCTTGCGCTGGGGCTGTCAGTGCTGGCCTGCTCAATGCTCCGCATTCTGTATAATGGGCCAGAGGTGACAAAAGAGGAGGAGGCCTGCCATGATTTGCTCTGCTCAAAGCTGCTGCAAAGGTAACGGAGCTAAAATAAAATGTGTCCCATTAATAGTAACTAAATGTGATGTCCTACATGTAAGGATTACTACATATTCTTCTTCGGTATCTAGTTGAGTCAAAGCTGAGCTGCTAGCAGCCTAAAATGAGTAAAAAGAAATTTCCCTCTAGGTGTCAGTGGCAGGTGGAAGCAAATGGTGCCATCTCTCCAGCCCTCACGCCCAGTCCTTCACCTCTGCCACTCACTATTGAGGAGGATCGGGAGTTCACTTACCCAGCTGACGTGCTCATCCCACCTCCAGGCCTTATGCCAGGGACCTACTTTGACTTGCCCCGAATTCGCCTTCCTCCGGGCATCATGTCTAGGCTTCGAGAAGTGTCCGGAAGGGCTCGACCACAATTCCGCCCAAGCATAAAGTAAGAAATTAATTCTTTCAGTCTTGACAGAGTATGGCATCTATATACTGTACATGGATTTGTCACTCTCCCTAAATGGTTGAGACAAACACCCCACTAATTTAGGGCTTCTGGTTTTTATATATTCTGAAGGAAAGTCAAGAGTCACAACAGAGTTGATATTAATATCAAGGTTTTTGTTCATGTTAATTCACTTCACAATAATTTTTAGCTTGTTCTTTGTTTTTTGTAAGGGAGGTGATAAGACCAGATGTTATGGAAGAGGTAATAGTATCTTGCGTGATCAAACATTTGAGCCTGGTGGATGCGCTTCAGTCACTCGTCAACTACCAATACCGCGAGGATCACACAGAGGAATATGACCTGCTCTGTAAGATCATGGCTGAGACCTTTAAGAAGATTAATGCTATGGAGCGGCAGCTGCAGGTAAGTTTATGCTGACCATCAAGGTTTTTTGAAAACAGTATTTTATCGATTAATTATGCTTGCAACAAGTGAAAGATATTGTTGTATTTTCAGTTTTTGTTCATGCTATTAAATAAGAGGTTAAGATTAGAATTCTTTATTTGAGCAGTTTTAATTTATTGGGTTAATTTATTAAGCCAATTTTCCTCGGGATGAATAAAGTATTATCAATCAGTCAATCAATCAATCAATCAATCAATTGTTTAAGTTCAAATAAAGTTAATGTTAAAGAGTACCTACAAAAAAGAAATAAGAATATCTAATCTTTCTAAAAAGAAAGAGTACCTATAAATAAATAAACAGACAGACCTTAAGACAAAAAAGAGTGGAAGACTAATACTGTGTCTAATCATTTCCTGTGTTGCTTTCAGAGTGTAGCAGAATTGGAACAGAAATGGCAGAATGAGGTAGAGGAGGCCCAACAAGGAAAACTGGAGAACAACACGCCATTTTTTCACGACTACCACTTCTTTGAGGTAGACTGCCACAGATACACTAATTTCTGTAATCAACCAATGATAAGATCTCAGTTATTTAAGTCTGTTCTTTTTTATCTCTTTTTGGTTTTATGTCTCTCGTTTTTTTTTGTTTTTGTTTTTGTTTTTTTGTTTTTTAACATCACCAGAACAAAATGAAGGAATTGGAATTACTCTGCTCACTGAAGGAGGTCCCACTTGATTTTAGTGATTTGGAAAATGTTGTCCTTGCTTTGAGGCAAGTATTAATTATGTAGCTCATTTACACTTTTACAGGTCAGTTCGTTTTCTAACAGTATTTATTTGCAATAACAGGGAGAAGTTCTTTCAGGAGGTGAACAGTAAACACATCAGAAGTAGCAGCCCTCTTGCTAAAACTAAAACTCTGGTGAAAAGTCTAATGAACCGCACTGAGCTACTGCTCCATGTCACCATCGCTCCACATTGCAGAAGTCTAACCAGCACACCTGCTGGCACACCAGGCCCAGGTAAATGCGTATCTGTTTGTCTGCCATCTTTTGTTACAGGTGTTGTTTCCAAGTGATGCTTTGCTGGTTAGCAGGACTGAAATTAAAGATTTCTTTCTTTGAACTCGTGGTTTTCAAATTTTTGTTGTGCCCAAGGCACATCAACGAGAGTATAACTTTTGATTATACTGTCAGACAAAGACACGTTCAGGCTATTTGAGTCAAGCATCTTATCAGATTTTTTTTTTTTTTTTGCGTGAGTGTTGACTGCACTAGCATATGCCTTACATGTATTACCTTTTCAAAGCTTTTCATACAATCTAACCAACTGTCTTGCTGCCGCTGGTTCATACCCAGTGTGTGATGGCTTTTTATTATCCTTTGAAAACAAGTACATTCAAAGTACTGCACCTGAAATTTAATAAGTCACCCAGAAGTGTTTGTGAAGTATAATGCAGTAATAACATATGGTTATGCAACTCACTGACCACTATTTGGAAACCACGGCTTTAAATAGATGTTTTAGACCTGTGATTAAAATCATCTACGCTCCTGAAATATTAAGATTTAAGCATATGGCTACTGTTATGTAACTCAGACTTGGGATGTTTCTCCATTGGAGAAAAAAAAAGCAAAGTTTTTATAGGTATCTGTGTTTCTGTGTAATTAGATGTCAGTAACTGTTAAAGTTTGATTTTCACCCAGTTCTTCTTCTGTTTTTTCTCAGCCTCTCAGTCTGTGTCTGATGCCAAGACGGTGATCCCCATGGTGAAGCAGCCAGTCTTCTTGCGTAGCATGTCTGCACCTTCTGACTTGGAGATGATTGCTAACCAAGACTTGGAGTTTACACATGCGCCACAAAGGTATTCTTCTGTCTGTATTAGATAAAAGGAATGCAAGTAACTTATAGGAATAAAGAGTGTTTGACTGTATTTACAAACCTTTTTATCTTCAGAAGGCGACACCACCCTACTAGTCATCGCAGCAGCTCATTTACCCTGCTGCAGTCTTTGGCCATAGAGGACAGCCGAGACAAGCCAACATACAGTGTGCTGCTGGGACAACTCTTTGCCTTTATTGGAACTACACCTGATCAGGCTGTAGGTTTTTCACTCTTGCCAGTGCTTTAAATTTATTGTTTGGCATAGATGCATTCAAATAAATGGATGGAATTCTGATTTGCATTAAGGTAATTTGTAGCTCTTTTGTTTGTAGGTCTCAAGCAGTAGTTTCCTGTCTGCTGCGCAGACACGTTGGCGGCGAGGCAGCACACGAAAGCAGGCGCTTGTTCATATGAGGGAGTTGCTCACTGCTGCTGTTAGAGTTGGTGGAGTCACCCACCTAGTAGGACCTGTCACTATGGTACTGCAAGGTGGACCAAGGTAAGACTAGAGGAGGAACAGCAAATGTAAATTTGAGTGTACTCTGATTATGCACACTGATGAAATATAAGAATATATATATTCTTGTAGTTATGATTTTGAGCTGTCAGGTTAAACTATAAACAAACATTTGGAATTGTGTTTTTTTTTTAACTTTTTGTTTGTGTGCCATCTGTGCAGGATTGAGGAGCTGACCTGTGGGGGAATGGTAGAGCAGGTGCAGGAGGCCTTTGGGGAGACCATGACGTCTGTAGTGTCACTATGTGCACGCTACCCAATTGCTTGTGCCAACAGTATTGGCTTACTTTGCACAATCCCTTACACCAGGCAAGCAAACCTATTTTAACTTATCTCGTTTAATATTCCTGCAACCAAGGCCTTGATTGCTTACCCTAATTTTTTACTTGTGTTATCATAGGAGTGAGGAGCAGTGCCTCGTTCGCAGTGGGCTGGTTCAGCTTATGGATAGCCTGTGCAGCTTAAGTGGGCAGAGGGAATGCAGTTCAAATGAAAAGCAGACCAAAAAACAGAAGGTGGCCACCATGGCTTGGGCAGCCTTTCAGGTGCTGGCCAACCGATGTATTGAGTGGGAGAAGGTGGAAGGTATGAAAAGTTTGTAGATACTTTGATCAAATTCCTAAAAGGCTTTTTTTTTCATGCTGTAAGATGAAATATTATGATTATTGTGATGATGGATTAACAGTCTTTGCTTTTACTCTTCAAAGGTGGATCTACAGATGCAGTTCATTCAGGTCTGGCAAGACAGGTATCCAGCCTGCTGACCAATCACCTGGCAAGAGCCACAGAATGCTGTGGGAATCAGGCAGCCGGCAATGATGCGTTACAGGATGTGCTCAGTCTGCTCAATGATCTTTCCAGGTAAAGTTTATCTCATGTAATTTTTCTGTGTGTTTTGGGTGTTCATGGTAGCACTGTCATAATGTAGTAGCTAAAAGAAATGATGAGAAACCATGATGTGTAGAAACACTGAAAAACTTACGTTTATTTATCTTAGCTTTTGGTGGATCAAGATTTTTAGCATGGATCATGGTGATTATAACTGGGATATAAAATGAGATAAAGACTGTAATAAATCTAATAAAATATAATAAAATTCATAATATATATTGAGGATATTAAAATGTAATTTATTTTTTCTTAGGGACAAAAGCAAAGTGAATAAATATTACTGATATACACAGAACTCTAAATATCACATTGCTATATTAGGGCACCAATCTGCAGTGACTTATTAAGCCAGCTGCAATACCAGACACACCTGGGACTCGAAGCCAATGATTGAGTAGTGCACTCTAATGGAACAGCTAGCGGTAACTCATGGTGCAGAGAGAAGCTGAGAAGCCACAGAAAGAGTTAATAACAAATCAGCAACTATACCAAGAATTAAGTCCTCAACAGTCAGCCTCCCTGCAGTTCTTGCAGTTCTACAGCATACTGTAATAACAGCCAAACAAGAGCATGTGAGAGACAGAGAGAAAAAAAACTCCAGTTCACTTTGTGGTTTTGTTTATCGAAGTGAGTCTCCAAGTGTGTGAGAGAAGTAGCTACAACAGTAGAAAAATGAATGCTGGTAATAATGGTCACCTTACCTTAGATGATCTGAGGCTGAAATGTAGTAGTTACTGAAAGAGAGGAGAGGCATAAAAAACTGGTATTGAGACTGACTCTATAGCTATATTGGCCTTGGATTGTGCGCCATGTATTATCATGTTTTTGTTTTTCTAACACTTTTTTTTGGTTATTAATTATCACCTGTTTTTGTATATCGCAACACCGACAATTCATACAGTGTATGTTTATGTTTTAGGAGCCACATAGGGAAAGCCATCCTGAGCCAGCCAGCTTGTGTCTCCAAGCTCTTGTCTCTTCTGCTCGACCAGAGGCCCTCACCAAAGCTAGTACTTATCATCCTGCAGCTGTGTCGTGCTGCCCTGCCGCTCATGAGTGTGGAGGACTGCGGTAATGTGGCTCTGCCCTCGTGGAGCTACTCCATTAACACGCTAGATGCTGAGCAACAAGATGCCAATGATCCAGCCTCACGCATTGCTGCCTTGCTGCTAGCCAAGCTGGCAGACTATGTAGTACCAGGTTTGTCTCTCTTACCTAGAACCTCTAAATGCTGTCCACCATCTGAATAAAGGCAAAAATGGTAAAGCAACTATACTGGATGGTTATAAAATTGTCTTCTCCTTCTTATTCCTATATTCTATTTGCCAGGCTGTCAGACTCTTCTCTCACCCAGCTCCTCTGAGCCAGACACAAGTCTCTCTCGTGCCAGTTCCAAAGGAGCTCTCAAGTCTGATGATGTTGGGGAGGAGGGAGAGGCAGTTGATGGCAAGCTTTCGATTTTTATCCACAAGAGAGAGGACCAGTCATCTCATGAGGTTTTACAACCACTCCTTAGGTATGATTTCACCTCATATCTTTGTTTTGGGTTTACATTTGCAAGCTTACTCTGGGTGTTTCTGACTTTACTGTTTCTCCACTCTTTCCAAAATGTAGCAGCTCTGAGGGGCGTCCCTTTCGACTGGGCACTGGAGCAAACATGGAAAAAGTTGTAAAGATGGACAGAGACATGACAAAGGTAACTTAAAAATAACTAAACCAGAACCATAAAGTGCCTGTTTTTTTGGTTTTTTTGTTTTGTTTTTTGTAACTGCCATCTTTATCTCTGTCCTATTTTAAATGTTATTTAGAGTGGATGCTGTGAGGTGATTACAGAAGAAGCATCTGCTGCCCTGAGGAAAGCCAACAAGTGGGCCCAGTCTGGTCTGATAGTGAGCGTTGGTCCACCTGTGGAGACTTTAGCCCAAGAGACTGCTGGGGGCATTACTCCTGGCGACAAGAAGAAAACTGCTCAGACTGCTGTTTGCAGAGACAGGAATGCCGAGTTGGCCAGGTGCTGTTTCTGTGATTTAGACATTTTATACAAAATGAATCATTTAATATTTGCAGTCATATTTGCAAGTGGATACTGCCAGGTTGTAGGTGTATGTTGCAGATACATATTCTGATCTTTGGTTGTAACATTTCTTCTTAAAATCTGCCTTAATTAGGTCAGACCCGGTACGCCCATTTATCAGTGGCCATGTTGCCAACAGCATGGCTGCAGAGGTCATAGCCCTGCTTCATAGTCTGCTCACTGCTCCTGAGTCCAACACTGCTCAGATCTGGACAAGCACTGCTGAGAAAGTAAAGCATTATCCTGTTTCTTACCTCCATATCAATGATTATACTTGATATTGTTTGCTGATAGTGTTTCTCATGGCTGTTTTGCAGGTTCTCTCCCGGGCGCTAATGTTTATCCCTCAGCTGGGCAAGTATGCTGAGAGTATTCTGGAGAACGGCAGCAGCAGTGGCAGAAAACTGGCTAAACTGCAGGCCATTGGCAGACAGGCTGTTGCTGCACTCTGTGCTCTTGGAGGCTTTAAAGAAACTATCAAGATTGGTTCTGAGGTTCAGGTTAGTTCATATATCAAAGATACCACACATTATTATTGCATATATTTATCAAGATGGTGTGATCCAATCCATTGAAACCACTGAAAAAATGAACTACTGTCATTTTTTATCGTGCTTCCTTTGCTCTGCAGGTGGTAGGTAAAGGAGTGCTGGGGAGTGTGGGTATAGTTATGTCTATAAATGAGCAGGAGGGCATCGCTACTGTGAAGTTTCCGTCTTGCGAGTATAGGAAAGCTTGCAAAGCTTCAGATATCCTGACAGTACCAATATCACGCCTCTGCACTCCCAGATCTGAGGTAAGAATTCCAACAATAGGTTATGTACAGTTCTTATTATAGGCCAAAAGTGACAATCTGATTGTCACTTTTGGCTCTCCCCACAACAGGCTCTTCCTCTCTATAAGCTATCAATCACAGAGAAGGTGGTACAAGCTGTGCAGTCTATGCTTCTGCCACAGGAGGGCAGTCTCTCTATTCACACTTCTTTACCAGCTACCGGAGATGGCTCCAGCCCGGTAATGGCTGCAGTGCGCTTGCTGGCTGAAATCAGAACTAGGTGAGTAAATAGTAATGCAGGTAACCTTGTGCATTTTGTCTGATTGGTCAGGTCTGTGTCAAAATATCTTGGGGTTTGAATTTGGAATCAACTTTTGAACTTTTTAGTCTGAGTCTCATACTTGCATTATAAGGGGAAACTATCTTATATTTAAAATGTAAACCCCTTCAGACTGGAGCATCATTATGTGATATGATGTGATGTTGTTGTTTTTGTTTGTTTTTTGTCAGGGCGTGTCTGGTGATGGCCCAACTTCTAGAGGACAGCTCCTTCTGTGAAGAGTTCATTCAGCAGTGTCCGGCTGCTGTTGAGGTTCTCAACCTGGTTGCCCAGGAGTGCAGCCCTGGTGAGCATATACAGATATGTCATCAGCTGGTACTTCTCAGCACCATACCAGTTTAGCAACTGTGTGTCTGACACATTTCTGTCATCTTGTGCAGGAGAGCGCCTTGGCATGGTTGAAGCTCAATGTGAGAGAGTAAGAATGCTGTATCGGGACTGTGCTCGTCCACCACCTCCACCACTGCAGACGGACAGACGTCAGGTAGGGGCTCCTAAATACATAGACAAATAAATACATAGAGGTTATTTTGGGCTCCTTCTGTCTTTTCACCTTTGATCTGCTTGTCTTAACAGCCAAAGGAGATTACTTGGTGTCCATCCAGAGTTTTCCCTCCAGTCCGTGCCTGCATGTTTTCATCCCGTCTGACCTCTGTCACCTTCTTGGCTGATCCAAGTGCTGGAGGAGGGCTTCCCAGAGGCACTTTCATCTACGCAACCTCTCCCGTACCAGTTCAGGTGGGCACATCAGAGGAATCCACTCCTGCAGTATTTTAGTTTGTTTGAACAAATATCAACGATTAGTATGAAATATAATTATTCACTTATAATTTATTTATTTATAATTATTTACTTGGAGCCTGTCCATAGTTTAAACTTTTCTATCTTTGTCCTTGCAGGCACCATCGTTTTACTGGGAGATAGAAATTGTCTCCTATGGAGACTCAGAGGAGGACAGTGGGCCAATTGTGTCTTTTGGTTTTGCACCTGAAGCAGAGAAAAGGGATGGAGCATGGACCAACCCTGTTGGCACATGTTTGTTCCATAAGTATGTAGCTATTAAAGCGAAGATACTCCCTTTGGATTTCCTCTGCTCTGTTTCTCTTACTTGATTGCTGACTGCTTTACTCTTTTTTTGTCATGCTGTCTCTGTGTGCTTGTCTCCTCTCTGTCTGTGTGTGTCAGTAATGGTAGGGCAGTGCATTATAATGGCTCCAGTCTGCTGCAATGGAAGAGTGTCAGGCTGGATGTGGCTCTACTTCCTGGTGAGACAGTAGCCAAAATATCTTTCTTTCCATATTCAATCGATCATTTCTTTTGTTTGATTTACACAGCTTGGAAATCCATACGGCAGTCTGTTATGGATTTGAAATAAACGTTTTACATGCAATGTTGCTTACCAGGCTGCTCTTTCAAAAAGCTGATTGAAAAGCATATCTTGCTTTCTTAACTTAATCTAACTTGAGCTGTTTCCTATGTTAGCATGTTTTTAAAATGTGTCATGACCTGTTCACATCAAGCCATTACTGAGATGTGGATGTTCCATCTGCATGAACACAGGTGATGTAGCTGGAATTGGATGGGAGCGTTCTGAGGGCACTCCACCTCCACCTGGTCAGGCCCCTAAAGGCAGGGTGTATTTTACCTATTGTGGTCAGCGGCTTAGTCCCATTCTTGACGATGTAGCTGGTGGAATGTGGCCCCTGGTACACATTCAAAAGAAGGTGGGTTTCTGCTAAAAAGGGCTCATTTATATTTGAACTGCTCTAGGAAAATGTACTGGATTATTTATATGCATGTATATATTTATATATTGACTTTCTCTATATTCCTTTGCAGAACTCAAAGATACGTGCCAACTTTGGAAGCCGGCCTTTTGCATTTGCTGAAGGCCAAGCACACAGAAATGCTGCTGACTTGTGTGTAGACCTTGCAGAAGAAATCAGTGCAAATTTTGAAGCACTGCCCTTTGCTATGGCCTCAGACAGCGATAATGATGCAGGCGCTAGTGTTACTTCGGACTCTGGTTCTCATGGACCCCCTTGTCGGATTGCAGCTGTTGCAGTTGCTCAGCAGCGTATGTCTCTTGTCATCTCGCATTCCTTTTCAAAAAATTTTTTTCTTCCTTGTCGATTTGTATTTTTGCCTCATAGCCTAGTAACCTTTGAATATTTGGCTTTTGCAGAGTACAACAGTGACCAGTCCTGCCTTTATAAGGTGGAGCTGAGCTATGAGAATCTGGTCACCTCTGGACCCGACCCACATCCTCCCCCTATTGCTGATGATGAGAGTGATGATGAGGATGATGATGATGTTCCAAGAGTAAGAAAAGTCTGCAATGCTCAAAATTGTGTTGGAAAAAGTTTTAAGCTTAAGTATTTCATGACTGAATTTTGATTTGACTTCAGGAGGACCACTATGCCCTTCTGGTGAAGGCATGGGAGACAAAAGTGTTCCCCACAATTCGTAGACGGTTCCGTAACGAGGCTGAGAGGAAATCGGGCCTGGACCAAATCAAAGGAGCTCTGCAGCTGGGTAAATAACTTATATTACAACATGGCCAAAAAAATCTTGCGTGCCACTGCAGCTTTCCATGACAATAAACACTTAACCTGTGCTGCTTTAACTTTATGACCCTTAAGATGTTTTTGAAAACTAAATGGAGCGTTAATTGCGTCTAAAAGTCAAAATAATGTCATAATAGGAAGAACGTTTTGTACATGTTTATTTAACCGCCTTAAAGTTTATTGCTGATAATTTAGGTTCACTCATAGACCAAGGAATTAAGTATCAAATCAAATCAGACCTCAGTTTTAATACTACATGCTTTAATGTGCTTCATGATTTGATGATGGGATTCTTGTCATCAACCCTCATTAAATAGATGTCTGAAGTTATAAAATTAATCACTTACCAGACTGTCTACCTGTACGTAGAGCTGAGACGCTGTTTCTGGTTTCAGGTATGGTTGACATTGCGAGGCAGACAGTGGAATTTCTGTATGAAGAGAATGGTGGCATTCCTCGAGATCTCTACCTCCCAACTATTGAGGATATCAAGGATGAGGCCAACAAGTTCACTATCGACAAAGTCCGCAAAGGTATGAAAGGAAATAACATTATTTCATGAAGCACACAAAACAAAGTCTTTAGACATCTGTACTAATATTGCACATAGTTACTTTTCACTTGCTGCCACTAGGCTTGAATGACCTTATTGTAATTTCCAGTGGGGAAAAAAATCAAATGTATATACAGTGGTCCCTCGTTTATCACAGGAGTTGCGTTCTAAAAATAACCCGTGATAGGTGAAGTCTGCAAAGTACCCAGGAGACACGGCATGAGATTGATTGACAGTGGTCTACAGCCAATCAGGACACAAACACAATGTGCTGTTAAAAAAAACAAACAAAAAAAACATGCAAAATTGCACAAAAAAAATCCACAAAACAGCGAGGCCAGGAAAGGTGAACTGCATTATAGTGAGGGACCACTGTAATATGATGTGATGTCATTTAAATGATCCTCGTGGTGATGTACTGTTTCAACACAGGCTTGACTGTGGTCATCCGATGTCCTGACAGCAACAATACCAACAGCACAACAGGGGGAACAGCACTGCCGAAATTTGCCATCAGGGGCATGTTAAAAACTTTTGGTTTGCATGGTGTTGTGCTGGATGTGGACTCTGTAAGTATACTCATTTACCATTATAAGCGTTTTCTATCTTAACAAAGATGCTGATGAACAAACTGTTTGCTTTGTTAAGGTGAATGAACTGGTACAGGTGGAGACATACCTGCGTAGTGAGGGTGTGCTTGTCAGGTACTGGTATCCAATTGAAATGCTGGAACGCCCACCTGCTGGATCTCGCCGTACTGCGGCTAATGGCTTGGTCTCATTAGACAGTAGCAACATTCAGATTCACAGGTAACATGTGAATCCAATGAGGATAAATATGACACGTCTACATGCTGCACAGAATCATTCATGCAGCTCTGCTTTATTTTAGGGAACTTCTTCGCTGTGAGAGTGCACTGGCCAGATTATACTGTCGCATGGCCTTGCTCAACATCTTTGCCCCCAAGAATCCGCACACCTTCACTCGTCTCTTCCACATACCTGCTATCCGTGACATCACCTTGGAACACTTGCAGCTTCTATCTAACCAGCTGCTGGCTCCACCCCTCCCTGGTGAGTGTGGCTATACGATATTATAATGAAACACCTTAATACCATGTGCATATTCTATTAGTGGTAAATGTGACAATTTTTTTCTTCCTGCAGATGGCACGATCAGTTCAAGTTCTGTTCTGCTGGCTCAGTCAGTATTGCACAACCTTGAGGGCCAAAGTTGCTCCCCCACAGACCTGTTTTACCAGGGCAACGCTCAGCCAATCCGGGAGTGGTTGACAGTGGCCATCACCCGTGCCTTGCATCAAGGAGAAGAAAGCTTACTTGAGCTTACAAAGCAGATATGCTGCTTTCTACAGGTATGTTCTGTCAATCTGTTATTAATTTAATACATGTATCTCAGGGTGCATGTTTACAAGCTGTTACAACTCTTACAATTGGGGTGATTCTTGACAGAATGCACCAGAGCAGTTTACATCTGAGGAGTTCCCAGTGTCAGAATCCAAAGTAAGCATGGATGTCAGCTTTCCAGGAGCTGCATTTGTGATCGTGTCCTGCAAAGAAAGCCAGCTAGGCTGTCGTAAAGAGTGAGTTATAGTGGTTTATTAAATAACAGCTTTAATAAAATAAATAAATAAAAAACATAGGAGAGAAAACTTAAAAACAAAATCAAATTGATAGCAAAAATGACATCTTAATCTTTTCTACTCCATTAGCTCAAGTCTGTACAAGGCCCCTTGGGCTCGAGTCATGGTGTATGGCCTGGGTCACAAGGTGCGGAGAAATGGCCAGCTGAATCTGATGGAGGCTGTGTGTTATCCTCTGGATGCTTCACCTACCAACACAGGCCTTATTCCCCCACCTACCACCAATCAATATCCTTCTGTTATGATCCCTACTGATAAAGTGCACATCAAGCTTGGTTAGTATCTAATTCCAAAGGGAATTTATATACGCTGCTTTAGCTGTTTTGTGAATAAACTCTGTACCCATTAAATGTAATGAAGTATCCCTTTGTCTTAATTGTAGGGGTGTCCCCCCCTCCTGGTGCTGTGCTGGTGTTGCACTCCTTGCCACTGGAGTTTCCATTAGCCATGGCATTTGCTGAACAGCTGCTAACATGGAAGCTGGGAGAGAGCAGTGAACGATCAGAGGATGAGCTGGACACAGTTCCCTCATCTGTGCTGCTACAAGTGGTAGAACTACTTGGTAGGAGGAATATCCATTGTGACACCATTTAATGTGCATGTTGTATTTCATTGCCATATTTCTGTATCCCTGTCATATAGCAGTTGTAGTATTACATTAAACACACAAATGTAGATTTCACCCATTAAATCCTAAATTGTGAGATTTCAAAAAAAGATTTCAAAATCCTAAATTGTGATATTTAGTTTTAAATTTTTATTATTCATTTTAATGTCCTTTTAGTTAGAAGTAACAACTCAAAGCTTACGAACCTAAGCTATAAGTCACGAGACATTTAGGTGCATAAAGATTTCCCAAGATCCCAATTTTGATTATTTTCTTGGTCGTTGTTCTTAGGTGGTTTGGTTTGGACAACTGATCTGGCTCCCTCCATCAAAGAACTCATCTTTCACTTGTTAGCGGAACTTTTGCGGAAGATCCACCAATTGGAGCAGCGCAAGAGCCCTACTGGTCTATCAAGTTCAATTGCTCTTTTGCTTAACCCCTGCCTCGCAGTGCTCATGGCCCTGCAGACAGAACTCCGAAAGCTCTATGACCGGGAAACTCAGGGATGGACTGCTGGAGGGGCTGGAGCAGGGGGGTCCTCATCCGGAGGCATTGCATTGGCCCTGGGTGCGGAGCAGAGTCGATTCTCCACATACTTTCATGCCCTGATGGAAGTGTGTCTGGCTGTTGCAGAGGTGACACTTCCTCTCAATGTTGGCGGCTCTTCAGTGGGAGCGCTGTCCTCCACCAGTGCCCCTAACCTTAGTGATTCTTCTTCATCCTCATCATCATCCCCAGGCCAGACACCGCAGAGCCCCAGTTTGCTCTCAAAGCGTAAGAAGGTGAAGATGAAGCGTGAGAGAGCAGCAGCTGCAGTGGCAGCAGTGTCTGGTAAACGGGGAAGTGGAGGTGCAAGGCTGTCAGAGAGTGACAGTGCCCTGCTGAACATGGCAGGTAGTAAACCTGAGGACATGCTGTGGTTCCACCGCTGCCTTACTCTGCTGATGATCTTACGACACCTTGCCAACAAGGACCCACAGGGCTTAAGCGTAACCAGCGATGCAGTAACGGACGCCTGCCAGGCTCTGGTTGGACCCACTGCTCACAGTCGCCTGCTGGTGCTCTCAGGTATTCCCACGCACCTGGAGGAGGCTGTTGTCCGTAATGCTATCCGAAGGGCTTGCAACGCACATGGGGGGCTCTTTAAAGATGAAGTCTTCATTCCTCTCCAGGAGGAGGACCCCAAGAAAAAACCTGGGACTGGTGTTGCAAGCCTTCAGGATGGTAAAGTGTGTCCTGAACCTGAGCGCCCCTTTGCAAACAACGGAGGTCCCGAGAGTCCCGACAGCTCCAGTAGTGTAACTCCAGCTATGAGTGTGAGTGCTTCAGCTTCTACCAGCCAGACCTCTATCTGCAGCTCCTCTCAGGGGGTCTCCCGCACTGCCAGTGAACTTTCCGTCGATCAGGAGCTTTTAGCTGTCCCACCTCTCACTCCTGCGGCTGCAGCTTCTGCCATTACATACCCCCAGCAGGGACTCCAAGAGTCACAGACAGTTTCTAGTCAGGAGAGTCTAGATACCTCCCTGTGTAGCACAGGGAGTCTTGGGAGTCTCGGCAGCTTAGGGGAACCTGTCGACAGTGCAGAAACGCCATCCGCGTCAGATGGGGGCTCTATGCACACAGTCACCTCATTAGAGAGCAATGCAGTCATGGCCAGACCCATCAAGGGTTACGCTGTCATTGAGGTGAGCTGATTCAAATCGTTATTATTCCATCTGATTGATTTTGTGCTTAAGATGTTGAAAATGTAAGGAAAATTTCTCTTTTGGTGACTATAGGTGCGTTCTCGAGCCAAAGTGGAAAAAATTCGTGCCAGTCTTTTCAACAGCAGTGACCTGATTGGCTTGTCCAGCCTGGAAGGTGAAGAAGAACTAATGGAGCTGACCAATGAGGAGATCCTCACGGCTTCCAGTGTTAACCAAAGCCTGTTTGACACACAGGGAAGCTCTGCCCTTGAAGACTACTTCTTGGAGAAAACAATCAAAGGTTGTCACTTAACTACAATCACATATTTGCTGCTTTTAGTTTTCTTACTTTGTCTAAATTAAAATTCTTCTGTTTGAAGGTGACAAGCTTGTACCTGGAGCCCGAGATGTCCTCACAGATATTTTTAAGAGCTGTGTCCACTCGGAGCAGATGCTCAGCCTCACGCCAGCCAAGCCCGTTAAAGTGTCTGACATTTACCTCAGCAAGGAGCAGATCAACTCTCAGACACCAGGCAACCTACTGCATACTTTCTTCACCAATGTTCGACCTCCCAAGAAAGTACTTGAGGACCAACTTACTCAGGTATTAAAGAAGTGCTCAACAGTAAACTTGTGAATTCTTTGATATAGTTAAATCAAAAATTTGTTAGTCAAATGGCTGGCTCGGTTTTAGTTTGGACTGTCACCTCACAGAGAGAAGGCCCTGAGTTTGAATTAAATCAGGACCTTTTCTGTGTGGAGTTTGTATGTTCTCCCCGTGTCAGCGTGGTTCTCTTCAGGTTCTCTGATTCCTCCCACAGTTCAAAGACATTGAATTAGTGGGGCCAGGTTAAATGCCCCTAACCTGAATTCGAAAAATTGAAGAAAATGGATAGATGGATTACTATAATTCAAAAAAAATAATAATAATAATTTAACTGTAATTTAATTTAATTGACCTTTTTGTTTTAAAACAACTTTTCAACTTTTGTACACAACAACTTACAAAATGTTTTATTTTTTTAGATTCTAAGAAAGTATGGCACTCCTAAGCCAAATAAGAACAAGTACAGCAAGGCAGGAAAAGAGCAGCATCAAGGCAAGGTAGTAAGCACCAAGAGGCCCATCACCAAACCTCCCACTAAGGAAAAGTCTGTGCTTAACAGTGTCAGGTACGTCACTCACTTTTTGAACGGTAACTACATGTATAGAGGCATAAACACACTGCCATGATAACTGAATTAAAATGTGCTCATCTCTCAGAACCGCACTGAGTGAGAAGAAAACAGTGCTAAAGCCGAAATCTCCTGAGAAATCCAGACCTGAAGAAAAAGATGTGGAAAAATCTCCTGCGAAGAAAACCGAAGGTTTGTAATAAACACTCCCACTTTGACTCCACACATCTATGAATTTTTAGCTAACACAAAGATTTGCAAAGGATTAAAACAACCTTTGAATTAACTACCTAACTACCACAGAACTAAATGTGTGGTGAAGAAATATTCACATTCCTAAGCTGTGAACCTATCCAGGCTTATCCATGAGTTTCAAATGTTCCTTCGCAAGTAAAAGTGAAATAAAAACAAAGGACACGAAAAAGTGAAAACATTTGTGCTGTGTCATGAGATAAATTTTAGGGAACCTGATGGAAATTGAACATCAAAATGATAGCAGTTTCATTTTTGCTTTTTTTTTTTTTTCCATAGTTGCGTCATTTCATGAGGGCACCCAAAACCAGACACGAGACACTTTGTCATATGTCAAAATCATTAAAAGCAATGTTTTGCGCGGGTGTTTTGTTTTGTTAGTATCTTAATAAACCTTTTCATTAAGTTTCATCTGAAAACTAATTAACAGCTGAAACTGTAGAGAAGAAAAAGTATAATATTTGTATCTGAATTGTAGGAAAGTAGGATGAAGCAGCACAACATTGAAATTAATGTAAGTAGGTTACCAGAGAATTTAAGACATCCACACAATTGCATTTAAAGGCACTTTTGTCTGTTGACACACCGCCAGTCCATTATCATAAAAGTGAGAATTTTCCATATCAGTAGCTGATCCATGTATTTGTAAATGAAATGCAACCTGCTGTGAATGGTTTCTTTAGTCCCAGAGGAGAAGTACTTGACACTAGAAGGCTTCCATAAATTTGCTGTTGACCGAGCCAAGCAGGACATCCGCAGTGTCTGGAGGGCAATTTTGGCTTGTGGTTATGATCTTCACTTTGAGAGGTGAGATTTGAACAGCCTTGTTTGAAAACACACACACACACACACACACACACACACAGACACACACACACTTAACATGTTGTCAGTTTTCTTTTGTTTTAAGTAATTCTGCCCTAATTAGAAGTTTTTAACCTTCATAAAAACAATAATAAATGCATATATTATGTCTTATTACTAACTGCAAAGATGATGATATATGTAGAATTTCTAGTGGGGGAAAAAAGCTTCATAAGCCTTATTTTGGGGCAAAGTCCCATTTTTATCAGAGTCGACTGATTCTACGGATGTAGTAAACATTTTGGTGATTATTTAAACTGAAGGTTTTTTGGTTGTTTTGTTTTTTTCTTTCTATCAAAAATAACTGCCCACAGATATTTCTATATGGCTGCTGAGTTTCTGCTTGCCTTTAAGAAGGCGAGTGTGTGAGTTGTTTCATGTCTTTTTTTTTTTTTTTCCCCCTGGTTTGGCAGTTGATTGGCTCTTAGGGATCAGTTTGTATTAAGGATTCTTTGAGTGTCTTGTCTCTATTTGATAATGTTTCTGCTCTTTAATGTTTTTAATGAGCTCAGAGCTCTTTATTTAAGAACTCCCGTGCTCCTCTGCCAGGTGCACCTGTATAGACACTCGCCATGCACAGAAGGCTTGTAGAAAGTGGAGCTTAGAAATGGATGTGGCATTGGTACAGTACATCAACAGACTGTGCCGTCACCTGGCTATCACACCATCCCGGTTGCACCCCCATGAAGTCTACCTGGACCCCAGTGATGCTGCTGATCCTCGTGTAGCCTGCTTGCTCAGTATGTAAACTGCCAGCACTTTTGGAGTTTCACTGAAAAGTTTGAAACCTCGGGGGGGTTTTGTCAGCTATACATAACTTTTTGTATAAATGTCAATGTTTTCAGATGTGCCTGTGGAGAGTTTACGCCTACGCTTTGCTTTGCTGCAATCGCTCAACAACAGCCTGGAGAGTTTCTTCCTGCCGTTGGTGGAACTGAGACAAACACATACGTATCAAAACAGCATTGCAGCTCTGTTGAGTGAGGCCAAAGGTGAGCGGGATCTGAGCACACATCTCGCGTTGTAGTTTGTGTAACCTATCTGGAAAGCTTGCTTTGTTGAAATGACTCACCGCTTGTTCTATTTGCAGGCCTAATCTTTTATGACACTAAGGTCACTGTGATGAACAGAGTACTGAATGCCACAGTGCAGCGGACAGCTGACCATGCCGCTCCAGAGATTACACTGGACCCTCTAGAGATTGTGGGAGGTGGGTATTCCTTTCACTGGTTCACGTTTTTTAGTTTTTCAAAGTTCTATATCACTTAACGGAGCATTAGGGCCACATTAAGAAAAAATTATTATTGATCATTTTGAGAAAAAAATGTAGAAATGTGGAGATTAAAATATTTTCAAGGCAAATTGCCACAGCTGCTATATCCTCCATATAATGGCTTGTGTAGCTAAGTTAGTGACATTATATTTCAAAATCGGTTTTAGTTACAAGAAAACGATTTCTCTTTTAGCACATAAACAGAGTGTGGTAATAAGGATCTTGAAACGATGGTGCAGAAAGCAACATCTGGTCAGAAGGAAAAAAACCCACAAACTTTGAAGAGCGTGTATATTGTATCACAAGATACAGTCCCACTGCGCAAGTGACATCGGACTGTTGTTTTTTATATGTCATATGTTTATATGTTTGATCCACTGAAGGGGTTGTTTTGTAACGCCAGGCAATGTTGTTTTTGTTTTTTCAACGTCTACTGAACGTCTAAAATGTGGTTGTTGAAGACATCTTCGACTCATTTTAGACTGTTTTTAGGCTGCTTCTATGGGCTCTATAGTCCCATGTTTCCAGATGGTGGAGGGCATGTTTTCTGTACAGAAACAGTTATGTGTGAAGGAATACAGAGCGATTAGTGGACATCTTCAGATGGCGTGGGCTCCTGAGCTAAAACAAAAGTGAGCAGCTGCACGGTGGATTTGGAGCAGAAATGTCCCGAGCTTCTCACAGACAGTTTGCAAAATGTGCGAATAAACAAATACTGTTGAGCAGAGTAGTCCAGTTTATACACAATTGCATAAACTTCTCATACTTTCTGTTGCAACTTCTTGTCTTGCTACTGAATACAAACACACTCACTTCCTCTTACAAACCTCTTCACAAATAAAACGGGATTACTTGTAAATATGGAGCATATATAAAGAAAATGCTCTTTTAAACTTTTTAAATACAATTGTGCTCTTTTTAAAAGGAATTTCAAAAGTTTTCAAAAATACTTTAACCATAATTATTTTGCATTTTAACATTAAAAAAAATACCAACATGTACTGAATAAATCAATAGAATAACACATAAGTAATGAGGGATGTTTTTAAATAATCTTTATTTAAACATATTGTTTATGTTGATAACAATAATGTTTATATTTGTAATTAAAAATACTACATTTCTTAATCATGTAAATTTCCGGCACCTGTCACAGATGTCCACGTGACGCCCAAAGTAATTATCCTGTCCAAAGTTCATATATTGAGCATTATATTAACCTCCAAGGTGGGTCATGGTTTGGCGTCCAAATTGTGGACCTTGTTTGGACGTCGTATAGATGTCGATTGCTTGCAAAAACAACAGACCCAATATAGACATGGTCTGAGCATCTATCTAACATCCAATGTTTAGTGGGATGTAGCAGCTAATCAATTTGTTTCAGTAACTCATCTACACAAAGCATCTTGCAGAGGCTGCATCAGTTTGTAATCTGCACATTTTGGGGTTTTTTTTTCTCAAAATGATCAATAATTATTTTTTTTCTTAATGTGGCCCTAATACTCTTCATACTTTCAAGGTATCTTGTCAAATGTGCTTTTTTTTCTGATTGGGTGCGTCTGCCTCAGGTGAGATCAGGTCATCAGAGAACACGTACTTCTGCCAGGCAGCACGCCAGCTGTCGTGTGTGCCGTCATCCCAGCTTTGTGTGAAACTCGCCAGTGGAGGAGACCCAACCTACGCCTTTAACATCCGCTTCACTGGAGAGGAAGTTCATGGCACGAGTAAGAATTTCTCCCTCACAATACTTCTGTACTGCCTTTGATTCTTGCGCTTGAGATTTATTTTAATTCATAAACTTCCAAATAACTGGTACAACTAACTAACCAGTATTAAAAGCAAAATACAAAATCAATGGCAAAATATATGAACTTTTAATCGGTTGAGAATCTAAGCACTGGATATACTTAGATTTATTCTGCTCTGCTCATTTTGTTTTTCTGTAATACAGGAAGAAGTAAAGAGACTAACATCATGTAAATGTGGCATTTGCAGTTACTTAATTACACTGTCAGGCCATAAAATAAATTGACCACTTTCAAGACATTACAGGCCAATGTAGGTTTTCTGTTTCGTTTTGATAGAAGTTTCCATGTTTCACTATATTTCACAATATTTTTTGTTATAAAAAAAATAATACCGGAACCTAAAAAAAGGAAGGACATTTCTACCAAAATAAAACAACAAAACTGGCTTTAAGAAGGGGTAAATAAGCACCATGTGTAAAAGGAGTTCTCATACTGCAATAGTTAATCACATAAGCAGAAGCCTGCAGCACAGATTCCGGGTCTATTTGTACTGAACTAAAATTCTTTCAAAGTTTGTTTGTATGTGCACTTTGAATCAATGTACAGCCCTGTGAATAGTATTTGCCCCCTTCCTGTTCTAACTGGCTGTGATCAATGTGTGCAGGTGGCTCTTTTAGACACTTCCTGTGGCAGGTGTGTAAGGAGTTGCAGAGTTCTGCACTTTCCCTGCTGCTCCCCTGTCCCAGTGCTGCAGCCAATCGTAATAAGGTAATATTTATTTTCTATTACCTACCATGTTTTCTGCTTTTTTTGTCTTTTTTGCTCTATTTGTTTTCCCCAAAAATTCATTCATATCCGACTGTGTGCTAGATACTAACTGAAATGTGTTTTATCACACATGATGCAAACTGCTGTGTTAGGAGTAATATAATTCGTATCTGTATTTGTGCTGTTCTCAGGGGAAATATATCCTCACTCCATGCCCTATCAGCTATGCAGAGGAACAGTTGCTGCACTTTTTTGGCCAACTACTAGGCATAGCCATACGTGCAGATGTGCCACTTCCTTTGGACTTACTGGGCTCATTTTGGAAGGGCCTAGTTGGTGAGCCTCTCGACTCAGAGCAGGACCTGCAAGAAGCCGATGTGCTTACCTACAACTATGTCAAGAAATTTGAAAATGTAAGTGTATATTAGTGTTTGTAGCACCTTTAGATGCTACCAACATGACTCTAGTGACCTCAAATTTACCTTTTCCCTCCTATGCTGAAGGTGACTGACGAGACAGAGCTAGAGGCCCTGTGTGCTGAAATTTCCTCCCAGCACCACTCAGGAGAAAGCCCAGACTCCCCCAGCCGTCCCTGCTGCACCTTTACCTATGTCACTATGACTGGTGAAGAAGTGGAGCTTTGTCAGGGAGGGCGGAGCCTCATTGTCAGGTACAAATCATCCCACTGATCGCATTTTTGTTGTTGTTCCCGTTCCCGTTTGCAGTTATCTTAATTCGGCGTAAGTTGTCTTTATAGCCAAATGCCACAGAACATTAGGGTGTGATTTCATTCTGGATATCCTGTGTACTTGTATCTGTCTGCAAAGCTGGCAGAACAAGGATGTGTATGCACGGGCGGTGCGGAGCCTTCGTCTGAGGGAGCTGCAGAATGTGGAGTGCATGACAGCGGTGCGTGCAGGGCTCGGATCCATCATTCCCCTGCAGCTGCTTACCATGCTCAGCCCTATAGAGATTGAGCTGCGCACCTGCGGCCTGCCTTACATCAACTTGGAGTTCCTGAAGGTAAAGCAGTGTTAATTTTGTTGACCAATAATTGTCATCATAGTTCACGTCAACGTTTTTTTTTCTTGTCTGACACACAAAGAAGATGATAACTAAAATAAAATGTACTGACATTTTCTTAACAAATGAAAGCAAGATGAGAAAATTCTGGAGAAATAAGATCCAATCAGAACTAAAAAAGTTGTGTATAAAGGCGGGCCAGTTTGGAAGTGATCCAGTCAGAAGTAATCTAGTTGTGCAGTAAGGTTAGAGGTGCACATTTGATCTGCTGCCTTGAAGAAAGCAGGAGAGTTCGGCTCCTTGTTTCTCATAAAAATGTGAAACAAGGAGCAAAATGTCAACACTTGGAAGACAGGGAGGAGTAGACGCATGGACACATTTGGCACACATGAAACTACGCCGTAAACTGTGTGAGCAACTCTAGCTGGTAAATACACTTTATATTTTAGTCAAATAAATCAACCTCAAATTTAGTCTACAAGAACCTTTTGATACATAGTCAACTAAAATGAGAATAATTTAGATGCCTAAATTATTAAAACATTAAAACATGCCTAAAACTAAATCAAAGCTTGCTATTAAAATTAACACTGGGGTGAAACATATATTTGTGTGAAAGTGATATGTCTGTGTCACTTGTCATTAAAGTTTCTTTGTCGGGCTAGGCAGTTTATTTATTTATTTTATTCTGCTATTGATTCATGCTAAATATATGAAATACAGAGAGATTTCACTCACCTCGTGTTGTCACGGGTTAGTATTTAATTTCAGCATGTGCTCGGTTCCCTCGTAGGCTCATACAATGTATCAGGTGGGCCTGATGGAGACTGACCAGCACATCGAGTACTTCTGGACCGCCCTGGAGATGTTCACTCAGGAGGAGCTCTGCAAGTTCATCAAGTTTGCATGCAATCAGGAGCGCATCCCATTCACGTGCCCCTGCAAGGATGGGGGGCCTGACACCGCTCATGTTCCCCCATACCCCATGAAGATCGCCCCTCCTGATGGGGCAGCAGGTAAGATCTGAGGGTTAAGCAAGGCCCCGAATCATCTCAGCTTCTCTTGCAAACTTGAGCAAACTCTAAAATGTTAAATTACAGACACACATTCAAAATCTCAGGCTTGCTGTCATTTACTGTACACCTGCATAGCTGGCAGCTTATTATAGCACCTGCTACGTAGCACGTCATTGGGCTTCTGGTTCATTAACAACTGGCAAACATGCATAACTGGGAGAGAAGTGCTGGGTTATGAACTCCTGTTTCTCCTTTAGGTCAGCCAGACTCTCGCTACATCCGGGTGGAGACCTGTATGTTCATGGTGAAACTGCCCCAGTATACTTCTTTGGACGTGATGCTGGAGAAACTGCGCTACGCCATCCACTACCGCGAGGACCCACTCAGCGGCTGAGAAGACTTGACAACCGAATATTCCCCCCTATGTGCCCCAAACCTCGCCCTCACCCGTGACCCCTTTTCTCCCTTCATCCCCAAGTTCCTGGACTTTCCTCTGAGACAGACCTTATGCTCTGCTGCATTGACAAGTCACAAAGTTAATTTTATTACATTTTCAGTGGCAATGCTTTGTTTATCCCTGCTTTATATTGCAGTTTACACAAATTGTACGTTTCATTATTTTGATTTGTTTTGCTTTTTTTTTTCTTCTTGTTATTGTATTTTATTTTATTTATTTATTTTTTTTCAAGGGAATTCAGGGAAGATATTCTGAATTGGCACTGACACGGAGTTTGAGGACGACGCTGAAGTGAACCAACTGTGAGACTTTTTGTTCACCTTTTCCTCCCCTTTCCTTTAACAGAAGGATTAACAAGGTTCAGTCAAATTCTGTGAATTTAGCAGCGTTACGGGCTAACTTTGAGATCAGCACTTTGAATTTAATTGAATTCACGATTGCTTAACATTTTAGCACTGTAATCTCGGTCTGACTCGCTGGATTTGGCATTGCCATTATGGCACAAAACAAACATTTACTCTCCTAACGCTTAACCTAGCTGCCTCCCTCTGCCACCCCTCTGTGGGGGTGATGTTCAGAAACATGCCTTTGCTGTAGGAGCCTCTCTCAAGAGGGTAATGCTGTGTGTGAAAATCAGATGATGATCATGGCTTTTGAGTTTAAGGTACAATGACTCTCCCCCCCAAAAAAAGAAAAGAAATTTGTATTGCTGTCTAGTCTTGGAACCTGTCAAGTATAAGCAGGCAGAAGGTGTGAACAAGTGCTGTACAGGATATTATGTAGTTTACTGCCTGTTTTAAATAAAAATGAACTCCTAATGGACAAACTAACTTATGCCTATATAAACTGATTACATTTTATCCAAGTCTCTGAAGGGAGGGTATTTAAGTCATGTAAAAAGTCATATTAATCTATTAGTTTATGAATAGATAGATACTTTTATTTTATTTTTTCTCTTTTGTTTTTTTTTTTGTTTTTTTTAATACCTTAGTAGCTGTGGCAGAACGAGGGGTCAGGTAGATTGGACGATGGTAATCGAAGCCTGCTCTGTTTTTTTTGTTTTTTTTGTTTTTTTTTATAAAGTTGCATTACAAATTGTGAAACCTATGTTGCATTGTGAA
Source organism: Maylandia zebra (assembly GCF_041146795.1). Lineage (NCBI taxonomy): Eukaryota > Metazoa > Chordata > Actinopteri > Cichliformes > Cichlidae > Maylandia > Maylandia zebra. The sequence goes on from NC_135178.1 coordinate 14,897,407, forward strand.
AGCAGGAAGGGAACCCATGAGCTGCTGCTCTTCCACATTGTTTGTGTAATAACTTCTACTGAATGTGAATGTCCTTGTTTCCTATTCCCAATATACGTGATCTTCACACGTACACCGAGGAAGGGGCAGCGGGTTAAATTGAGTTCTGCCTTTTCATAGTTTTCTTTAATGAGAAATGAACAGCATTCTGCTTTTTTCTTTTCTTTTTCTTTTGGTCAAATTACCCATAACCAAATGTTTAGCTGTGTTTAAAAAACAATAAAATAAATAAATAGGATGGGAAAAAAAATGTAAATAGACTAAAGTTATGTTTGGCAATTTTTATTAATTGCTAATTCACTTCACCTTATAACTTTTGGTTTTCGGTTTGCACTACTCTTCCAAGAAAAGATTCTAAAATGAGCAAACTAGCTGATGTCTGTTGGATATCCAGTTTGTTGTGTTGTTATTTTTTATGAATTTTTTGGAAATACCAATAATATTATTATCACCTTTGTCTTGTACTCAGATGGATTCAATTTCTTCTACTCATGGTGAAACATGTTTTTCTTGTGTGAGTAAAATCGCCATTTTACTTGGATAGTACTGAAAAACACAGCGAAAATTGCTATTTGACTAATTGGGTTGTTGATTGCTTGCAAATTTTTTGGTTTTTGGTTCAGTTCCTTTTGAAGGGTGATACACCGCTGCTAACAGGGACGCTCTCTCTTCTACTACTCCTTCTTGGGAGGGGTAGGAAAGGTTATAAAACGGACATATCCATACAAGGAGGTGTTACGATAAAATGTGTGCTGTACATTTACTTGATATTTATTACAATTATTTATGGTTGCATTAACTTAACTTTTACTGTCTTACCTCTGCACATCGGAAGCTTAACATATCTAAAAATGGATTATACAGATGTAAAGAATCAGATGGCATTTGAGATTTGTGTCACAATAAAGAAATGTCTTCATGTACAAATACTCTTTGTTGTTGTGTTTTTGTTTTGTTTTGTTTTTTTGCTCTTGATCTAATTATCATTTTAACTAATTGGTCTTTAAGTTATTGGTCACAGGAACCCTCACATTTTCATACTTGACCAGCCAGTGCTGGTGATGTGACTTGGTGAATGTGACTGTTACCAGTCTCTTTTGACAATTAGTTCTCATCATGACGTCATGGTTTGTCTATTTTAAAACATGCTTTGTATGTTTTACTGGCAGTTAAGTAACTACCAGTAAAACAGTAAAACTGACTCAATAGTTGGATTCTGTTTCATTGTGTGTTCTATTCAAAGAAAACTGTCTTGAGCAATGTGTGTAATTGAGGAAGAGACCAAAAGACTTTGTGTGCTGTCAGTGCTTACTGAGCTTTTATACTGCTTTGCTGAAATTTCTAGGTCAAATTTAAGACATACAGTTAGGTCTATATATATTTGAACACTGACACATGTTTATTTTTATTTTTTTACTTGTTTACTTATGTTTACTGAAACATATTCCAGTAATAGTTATATAATGGACATGGACATAATGTGTAAATGTAAACTTTAAGCTGTCATTTAAGAGTATTTACAGTAAAACTGGATAAAGGGTTTAGGAGTTTTAGCTCCTTAACATGTGCCACCCTTTTTAAAGGGGACCAGAAGTAACTGGACAATCGACTAAAAGGCTCTTTATTGGACAGGTGTGGGCAATCCCTTTATCATGTTGTTATCAGTTAAGCAGATCAAAGGCCTGGAGTTGATTTGAAGTGTGGTGCTTGTATTTGGAAGATTTTGCTGTGAATGGACAACATGCGGTCAAAGGGGCTCTCTGACACCACCAGGAACTCAATTATTACTCACTTAAGGAGACCAGAGTGTAAATGCGGTGTAATGGAAACATAATAAGTAGCTAAACTCCAAATTAACTTAGCTTAAATGCTGTTTTTGAAATATTATACCAAAGCAATTTACAAACCAAATATAATACATATATAATATGCACTGTATACACGTGCAGTAGCATGGTGTGCACACTGCACTTAACGCTGAAGATTTCTGCTGAAAAAAGCTGAAAAAGTTTTTAAAAAAAACAAAAACAAAAAAAAACCCCATGAGCAGGATTCGAACCTGGCCCTTTGGGTCTCAAGGCGGCTACTCATCTCACTGAGCCAAACTCCTGCTCACAATGAAAAGGTGGAGAGACTGACAATTACTAATAATAATGGATTGGATTTATATAGCGCTTTTCAAGGCACCCAAAGCGCTTTACAATGCCACTATTCATTCACACACTGGTGGAGGCAAGCTACGGTTGTAGCCACAGCTGCCCTGGGGCAGACTGACAGAAGCGAGGCTGCCATATCGCGCCATTGGCCCCTCTGGCTAACACCAGTAGGCGGTAGGGTAAAGTGTCTTGCCCAAGAACACAACGGCCAGGACAGAGAGCCCGGGGATTGAACCGGCGACCTTCCGGTTACAGATGCGCTTCCCAACCCCCTGAGCCACGGTCGCTGAAATGAGCAGAAGCTGCTGAGAATTGTGCTGATAAGAGGTGAAAAGGCTAAAAATTTTGCAGAAAAGAGGTGAATCAGCAGAATTTCTGCTCAAAAGAGTTTTTTCTGAAAACAGCTGAGATTTGTGCTAATAAGAGGTGAAAAGGCTGGTGTCTAATGATTAGGAAACTGTTTCAATGGAACGATGGCTGTCAAGAAAAATGGGTGATGATGACTGTGTTTTGTAACCATGTCTTCAGACAGTTTTTTGGAAATTCAGTTGTGACACAATGACTCACACTCAGTGCCTGCCTTTGTTTGTTGGTGATTGGGGATGCCAGCACTGTGTCCAACTCCTTTAGATGGGAGAGAGAAAGTAAATCCATCATGGGTAGATTCAAATAAAACAAGAACAAGATGAAACTAGGCATCTAATAACGGGGAACTGTTTTTAATAACATCTACTTTGTGGACATATTTTTTTTTAATATTCTTTCCCAACTGTATCAGTACTAAGCAGGAGGTTGTGTTTTTTCTATGATTTGGTTCTCAGATTGTTATAATAATTACATAATAATAAGCACATTTCACAAAAATTGTGCTTGCAATCAGAAAGTCATTCACTTTTGGGTTGTCTCATCCTCATCATGACTGGGAGGAGTCTGGTCTGAATGAGCAATGCTGATTGGTTGAGAAATGGGTTTGGTTTGTCAAGTCCACAGACAAGTGCTACATAAATTTGACAAATTTTAGTGATAAAGAGACACAAGAATAAGGATCCACAGGATCTGTAATATTCAGGGAAACATGTCTACAACTAGGTGAGCTGAAACCTGTGTTCTTCTCGTATAAATGACCGCATTGTGAATTGATATTTTGTAATTTTTTTAGGTTGATGTTTTAAATTTTTGATCTTTTTGCTTGCCCTTTGGTCCAAAGTGAAATGAAGACCCAGCAGGATCTTCACGTGGCCACTCCAGTGAGGGAGAGCCTTGCCCTGACCAAACTGGCCGGGACCTCTATTTACCTCAAGCTGGATTCGTCGCAACCGACAGGATCCTTCAAGATCAGGGGCCTCGGTCACCTGTGCAAAACGGTGAGTAATTCCTATCTGGCAATGATTTGATTTCCCCTGCATTTGAAAGAGGATCTTGTCGGGAGTGAAAAGAACCGGCAAGGGTCAGTTTACTGGCTCATGAATTCTGTGTTGACATGTTTGTTATGGGTTTCCTTGTAGCTGGCAGAGCGAGGATATGAGCGATTTGTCTGCTGTTCAGGTAAGAATACAACAGTCTCTACTTTACCATATTGATGCATTCAGTGTGTCTAATTTAATTGTTTGTTTGTTTGTTTGTTTGTTTGTTTCAATAGGAGGAAATGCCGGCATGGCAGCAGCTTATTCTGCCCGCAAGCTCGGGGTTCCTGCAACTATCATTGTCCCAAACGTCACACCGAACATAACAGTGGAGAAAATGAGGGATGAGGGAGCCACTGTGATCATTCATGGCAAGGTTAGTTAAATGTTCCTCAGTCACTTTTTTACTTTTTCCCAGAACAAATGAATGTACGAGGGTGGTAGATTCTGAATGAATATGCTTCATTTTATTAACCCACAGGTTACATTTAGAATACAAGATGACTATTAAATGGTTTTCATTGATTGAAGGGAACTGGGGGGGGAGAGATATACCAGATCATTTGTATGTTTTCTTTTCCACAGAATGTAGATGAAGGCATTGCATACGGACAGGAGCTTGTGGCAAACAACGCTGGCTGGATATACATCCCTCCCTTTGATGATCCCCTCATCTGGTAAGATGGCTTCAGTTGGCATCCTCGGAGCTGTGACTGTGTTTACATTAGCCTTCTGTTACTGTGACACCTGTCTTATCATGCATGAACAGAGCAGTTGCAAGGAGTAAATGAGATGATGTGGCAAGATGTATGTTATCACAGCTATTCTGGGGGAGGTTGTCAGATAACTAATTTGTTTGAGATGTCACATTCAAAGTGTTAAGCTTAACCATAAATTATTGAAATTATGGGTTACTTGGTATATTATTGGCATTTGATAATCATATGCCACAACCAAGCTTTATAAACCAGGCTGCACCATGCAGAGATTTCCTATATTGCTGTGCATTAAAGCAAAATCAGTGCTGAGTTTCTAGAAACTGACAGCTTGCGTTTGTGTACAAAGGGAAGGCCACACATCTCTGGTGAAGGAGCTGGAGCACGACCTGAAGGAGAAGCCAGGAGCGATAGTGCTGTCAGTGGGAGGCGGGGGCCTGCTGAATGGGGTGGTGGAGGGACTGCGTCGCGCCAACTGGGCTGACGTCCCTGTTGTAGCCATGGAAACTATGGGTGCACATAGCCTCCATGCAGCCATGGAGGCTGGAGAGCATGTGACTTTACCTGCGATTACAAGGTACTGCTGATTAGCTAATTAACTAAAAAAAATAAGGGTGTCAACAAATGTTTGGACTGGTGGTGAACACCGGCCTTGTATTATACTCTACAGTGTTGCAACCACACTGGGCGTGGCAAAGGTCTCAGCGCAGACAATGAAACTGTCACAAGAACACCCGATTCTGTCAGAAGTAGTCACAGACCAGGAGGCTGTGAAAGCTGTTGAACACTTTGTGGGTGAGTACAACCTGAAGAGACAAACAACAGATTTGAAATGACCGATCTGATCACAGATCTCTCCTGATATTCTGCCTCTGCAGATGATGAGAAGATCCTGGTGGAGCCTGCCTGTGGTGCTGCTCTGGCAGCGGTGTACAGTGGCATTATCAAAAGGCTGAGGGATGAGCGCAAGCTGCCGCAGCACCTGGGCCCTGTGATCATTGTGGTGTGTGGCGGCAACAACATCAGCTTGGAGCAACTGAACAAGTTGAAAAAGCAGCTTGGCATTATTTAACTTCACCCTGAGTTTTCCTGACCTTTCTTCCTTTTCCCCACCTGCTCACAAACCCTAAACCCTATTTTACTCTCTGTAATATATTATAAGTACTTGTATGTAGCACTTAATAAAGATGGGATATGTTTATTAATTGTGTTTCTGTTTATAAGGTCTGTCTGAAAAACAATAATTTAACCCACATTTAAGCTGCATTTGATTTGTATTTAGTATGTTTTGTTTGTAGGGCCGTTACATATGGTATATATGTGGTGTATACTGACTGTATGTTAGGCACCAACATGAAAATTTAGTAAAGATGCACAAAACTCCATTTGACGTAAAACAGTTCACTCAGTGTGTAACTGTTCACCATAAAATATGTGAAAAAACCCCCCAGGTCTAATTATTTATTAGTTATTGGCCTTAAAAATAACCAAATTTCAGACTATTCTTTATTTTAAACTATAGTTCTGTTCTTTGTCTTAAAACTAACAAGTTCTTCAATTTACCGTATTGGCCAAAAGTCTTGAGCCACCTTTGATTTCTTTGTATTTTACTTGCAAAAAGCCACTGTATTTATTTATTTATTTATTGTAATTTAAAAAACTGTCTTGAGCAATAGCTCTCGAGAGTTAATCAACAGTTTGATTGGCATAAAATATATATTTTCTTGCACCAACAAGCTGATTCCCAAAGAGCTATTAGCCCAAAATCTGGAACATCACAGCATGGTGTGCAGCATTTCCTTAAAAATTTTAAGCAAGCTGAACAAGTAGAGGATTAAAAAAGAAGAACTGGGCTGCAAATCAGTGTCAACAGGTCTTGTCATTCATATGTAGGGGATAGTTTGAGGCTAAATTTCAGCCAGTGATGTTTGGGATTTTTGTTGAAACTGATGGAATTATGAACACAGAAAAGTACATTCAGAATTTGATCAAACATGTAATACCATCTGAAAAGGATTTTGAATGACAGTGGCTTCATTTTTCAACATGACTGATGCCAAACACACTGCCAGTGTAGTAAAAACAGCATGAAGAACTATTTTAGATTACTCAAGCTTGTCTAAGAGAGTTATGTTAGAGAATAAATGTGGGCATACCAAATATTGATTACCAAGTGCGCTACAATTGTAAAAAGTCTCTTTATACCTTATATACTGCATCTCCATGTCTTTTTTTCAATGTTTCAATAAATCGCTCCATTTATTTCCTATTTTCTTAGCAAACGATAAAGAAATGGGTAGCTCAACACTTTTTCACCTTACTGCAACTTTTAATTTATACTCAAAACTGAGCAAGATTCAAACTCCAAGCTTTTAAGAAATCAAGAATGCAAAAATGTTTAGTTAGGACAACACAGCAATGGTAGTTTTTACAACAGCTAACACGAATATTTCTTTTTGAGTGAAAAGGATTAAAAACTTTTTAAAGGCCTAAAGCTTCTCCGTGAAGGATTGTTACACCATCTGTTGGTGAGGAATTGCACATAATGAATTAATTACTTAAAAGTCCTATTTTAGTTTCAGTCTTTATGAGAATATATCTAAGCCACAGATCTGATTGGAAAAAAAAAGAATCTAAAAAGTAGCCTTCGTGATGCGATTGTTAAGTTAATTTGCTCATGTGAAGAGTGCAACGTCAAAGCTTTATATTTATTTCCTCATAGTCCACACTAATAAGTGAAAATTTACCCATATGTTCATATAATAATTTCAAGCCCTAGATTTAAAAATGTAACATAATATCTCAATGCTACACTGCACTGATACTAAAACAAGTATTAGAAAAATGTGTTACAACTTCATCTGCAAGGCTTTTGGATTCATGCATCCAATAAACAAAAATCGATATTTGATGATTGCAAACAAAAACTGTGTGAACTTCATCATCAACGCCATCTCTGGAAAACAGGGAATAATATTGTTACACAGGTAAACCCAGCTTCGCCACCTGATTGTGTCTGACCTGATATAGGGGTGTTGCTTTTAAAATGACTAGCTACAGCTGTATTATTGAGTGTTAAGAAACATTTTTATTTGTGGTTATAGTTTATTGAGTTGTGACTGAGTGGGTTCAGATACAGGGTTATAGGGGTTAACCTAGGTAGGCCTCGCATGCAGTAATGGTTATATTTTTGTTGGCTTTTTAATGGCATTATCTGATCAGCGCCTCACTGTCTATTATTACATTATTTACATGTCAGCATAACCTCAACAGTCAAATGGCAAATAAACAGTTCAAACCGATTTCCCAATCCACGTGGCCCTACACGGAAGTCCCAACAATATGACCTGAAGGGAGTGCCTCTGGTGACTGCACAAGGTGAATGCATATTTACCCTCCCCGGTCTACAGCAGAACTTTACCGGCCTCACCAAAAAAAACAAAAAAAACCAAAACCCGACACATTTGATTTTAGTTCTACTATGTAAATGCCCCCCTAAAAATGTCCCAAGTAACACATTATTATCTGGATTTTTCTTCCCCCGTCTCCTGCAGATCTCCCTGCCTCTCTGTGCGCAGCAGCGCTCAGAAAATCCGCTATGGCAACAGGGGAAAAAAAGACAAGAAAAAAAAAAGAAAAAAGGAAAAGATTTGACAACATGGCGCACTTTCCTTGAGAAAAAAAGTTTCTCCTGAACAGCCACACAGCTCCGTTTTTCAGCCTTTCCTCGCACTTTGTCAACTCTTTCGCTGCAACGTGGACTTTTTTGGCGACGCTTGGAAGAGTTCTCGTTGCGTAAACAGTCACAAAGTCAACAAAGAGTGTGATGGGATGAGAGCGATAACCCGTCGCAGGCAAACGGGATGGAGAAGCAAGCGACTCTGAAAGAAAAGGTAAATTATATGTATTAAAAAAAACCCTAAAACGACTCTTTCGTAGGCTGTCATGCCAGCTGTCATTTTCCAACTTGTTGGTATTTTATTGCCCCCGGATTACTTTTTTACTCCGCGTCCTGGACAGGAAATACCAAATGACCATTCTGTGAAAACCTCGTAAAAGACCTCTATCGATTTTCCAGTCATGCATACAGCACTGTTCTGCACACTGGATGTGTGGGCTGTCCCAGTGCACATAATAACCAGCGTAAATCTGATTTGAATATCGCTCGATTCCAACATTAACTTGGAGCACATTTATTTAGTTTTTGCACGAACAGAAGACTTTACAGTGGCAGAGAGTTTCTGTGTATTAACGAGAGCAAATCCACACAGTTCCTCCAGGAGAACTGTGACCATCCTGCAGTCTGGACTACATTACAGTAGGAGAGATAAGTTGCTTTCCCTATCTCTGTCTCCTTATGATTACGTTGTTAGGGTGTCCTCTGTATTGATGTAGGCTTTCATTATCTCTCACTCTCCACCCTTCCTGCCCAGTGCTGCCCACATGCAGTGGGCAGCCCCCCCTCTGTATGTTGTAGCAGATTAGACAGCAGAGAGCGGACTTTTCTGTCAAAACCTGCATTCTCTTGGGCCTTGGAAGCACTAATCCATAATAGATGCCTCTCCTGCCTCTCCTTTGGGAGCAAACCTTTGAATGTCAGGCTTGGCGATAGTGTTGGTTGTGTTGCAGATGTCACAAACTCAGCCTGTTTGTGTGTTTCTGAAAGGTGAGCTATGGTTTATATGTATTTATATACACACACACAAAAAGAAAGACAAAGAAGAAGAAAAAATCTTTAAAAACCTCCAGAGGTTTACCGTACACGGATTTATCAAACCTCAGGTGCTGCATTTGCTCTTAGAGGTGCAATAGAAAAACGAGATGCCCCCCCCCACACACACACATATAAAACCATGATCTTTTCTCTGTTGTCATGTGATACAAAAGGTTATTTAACGGTTGTCATAGAAGCACTCTTTTTTTTCTGCTGCTTCTACTCCCTGGGCCTCTGGAAGTAATTACCAAGCCAGCCCTATCCCAGAATTCAGTCCGAGGAGGTGTGGTGAGAAAGAGGTATAATGGAAGCAAGCCCAAAAGCCAGGCAGCCCGAGATGAATTTCATGATTCAGTAATACTCAGCCAGCCGTCCCTGTTAAACGGACACGACGCTCTCCTACTTACTGTAATCAATCAGATGCTTACCGGTTTGTTGCAGTTAGTAAGATCTGAGTCGGTACAGTTGGTCTTCCTGCTGTTTTAGTGCAAGAGTGGAAAATAAAGAGGGACAGGGAGAAAGCCTTGCACTAACACATATATTATATTTGCTGTGGTAGGAAATTTTGCAGTGCAGTGAAGACGTCTTTATTAGGCTGAACGTCACAGTGATGTTGTTCTTTAAACCGCTATGTGTAACGCTGTAATAAAAAAGTGTGAAAGAAGAACAGCTGTGGACTCTGGGAAGTTGAAGATAAAAGGTTACTTGGTAATGAGTGACATCATGACAAACTGTGCTTTCATTTAAAGTTAACACATGTGCAGAAATAATTAAAGTTTGCACCTAAAGACAGAAAATGTTGTCTGCAATGGTTTTGCACAGCTCTGATTGTTTTATACAACCTTTATTTAAACTGTAAAAACAACAGATGCCTTATAAAGTGTTTTACTTTGGCCCTCATGCTGTGTCAACTTTTGACTTGAGTCATATTGCAGCAACACATCTGCAAGAGTTGAAGCTGCACTATTTACATACTACCAGGATCACAACCTCGCAACACATGACACAGCAGGAAGAATCACAGACAGCAGTTTCTCCAGAGGCCATATCGCTAAGCTAGCATGCACAAAAATGAGGCTCCGAGCCTCACTTGCAATTCAGCTGGCAGTAATGTTCTAAATTGCACCCGTGTCCTGATGTGACACGTCAAAATATCTGCCGTGAAAAGGGCTTATTGAGCTCAAATACCACAGCACATGCATTTTATTTTGGCACACAGGAGTTTGGCATAGACTCTGGGTCATGCACTCTTTCAAAAACACCCTGCTTCATATTCATTTCATTCATTAACGGTCCCTTGTGCTTCAGGTGCATGTTCTCAGTGCTGCAGTGGTAGCAGTGGGCAGCAGACATTTTTGGCATGTTGCAGAAGCAAAAGCACAGGTGTAATTGATCACAATAAAAATGACTGTGTTCCATTTAAATGAGCCACTTCCAAGGTCCTTTTAGTGTGCGTGTTGGCTCACTGTCGTGGCCTTGCAGGACACTTAATGGAACTGAGCCATCATTAATGAAATTTGCTTCACTTGTGTTTTTCCGACTATGACAGCTTAAAATATCGGCCTTGGAAAAACACTCACCGAGGTCTCTGCTTAATGGAATTCCTCTTGGTTAAGTGTTGTGGGGTTTTTTTTCAGTCAGACTGATCAAAGCTCTCCGGCTGCTCCCTGTCCTTTTCTCCAGTTTTCAATCTTCGGTTCTCGGACAGCGGGCAGACCTATCCGGTGCGTTGGAGACGACGGGGCCAGGTACGGTCTGAGCAAAGCTGAGTTCATGGAGAAAGTGCAGCAGAGCAATGAGGCGTGTCAGCGAGGTGACTTTCAGGCAGCCGTTCATTTGTACAGTGATGCACTGCAGGTCGACTCACAGAACTGCATCCTGTACAGTAACCGTTCAGCGGCTTTTCTCAAATTGGGCCAACACCAAGCAGCTCTGGAAGATGCTGAGAAAGCTTGTGAGCTTAATCCCAAGTGGCCAAAGGTAAGTGCACCTCAACAGCCTAAAAAGCTGTGGATTCTCAGAACGAGGGGCTTTTTAAATTTTATTTATTGCAAAATAAAACAACATAAGAAGTGAACTAAACAACTGTTCACGCTACATCTCCCATTTTATGTTTTTTAATAGAAATCATTGACTAGCGCACAAATAGAGTGTCATCGCCACGAATGTCAAAGGTTAAATCTAAACTGGGTTATCTAAGCGGCACAGATTGAAATGTGTCACGTGCCAAATGTGCTTCTTAAAAAACATCTTTTTATAAAAACTGCTGGCAGCAGAGGCAGCTTTTTCAGCGCAGCTGGTAATGAAGTAGCCACATAGTTATATTTTCATTGCATTGCTGTCTTTGCTCACATAAATGAGATCATTTATCTTTAGTTTAAAGTGTATCAAATCCCCATCATGTTTCCACTCCTTCAGTTTCAACCTTGTGGCTTCTGATCAATACAAACTTTTCTGGGGTCTTGTCTTTGATCTTGTCCAAGCCACGTGGACTAACCTGCGATAGATTTCACATTACTCAGCCACAGAGATCACTAGCAGACCAATTCCTCTCAGTGATAGAAATGCATCGATTTCGTGATTTAGCACGCAGAGATACTTTTGTCTCTCCAGCGAGAGATTGATGATAATGTGGTAGAGTGGTATTGATGATAATTTGTCGCTACCAATGATGCATCAGCGGCCACCTCTTCTTTGATCTGAGGTTGTGCGTCTTCGTTTGCTCAGGTAGGTTTCCTCCTCTGTGAAAGTGTGTCATTGCAGTGAGAGCTGACACTGTCACTTCTTATTATGTCGGTAACGTGTGCGTCCTGTCCCATTGTCTGTGGACTTTGAGTACAGCCTTAAACACACCTATTGTTTACTGTAGCTTTTTATACTTCTGTTGTTGTGATCGTGTGCTCCGGCTAGTCCGATATATTTCACTTGATATTATAAATTTCTGTAACAGTAGTCTTGACTTTATGGTGTCACTTTTCTCTCTTGCATCTCGTACAGTGGGAGAAATTTCACAGAACCTCTGAGGCCTTTGAGACCAAACTATAATTGAAAATCACTGCCAAAATCGTTCGCCTCCTTTTTACACGCTATCCAAGTACAATGAACTCTTTGTGGTCTGACTTGGGGGATGGTTCGCTTAATCTGTGTAGCTCTGCTCAGCCTGGATTTACTGCCATTTGACAGTTTTCACTCTCGTGCCCGGGCTTTTGTTCATCGTGATGTTGATGTATAATTTGACCCCTGTGTCTTAGTTTGCAACAGGAAACAAAGGGATTTATGTCAATGTATTAAAAATTACACAATATTGCTTTGCAGAAATTAAATCTCTCGACTCACCACTAGGGGGCAGTCTCGTCAAACCGGAATAGATTTTCAAGGGGTTTTTTTTATGTGCAGAACAAAACAGCAGCCACTTTAATTTCCTTGATGCTTTTTTTCTGTCCTCTGAATTAGTGTGTTTAATAAAAGATTAAGGTAGAGCATTTGTGAAAGCAAACTTTCCTGCATGAAAAATGTATAGGTTGATGTTTTGATACATTAAAAAAGAATTTAGCCTCTTTTACTCACGTTTTTTAATCCACTCTGCTGATTATGAATGAATAGTTGTACAAATTACAACTCATGATTCAAAGAAAAGATTCGTAATATCTGCCTTGACACTCATGGTGTTGGCCTCTGGGAAAGAAGGGCTTGGTGGAGTGCAGTCTATCTGCTGTGGCTCGATGTTTGATGAAAGAACAGGGATTAAATCACAGGAGTGTGCTGGCATTCAGATCCTGTGTGAGTACATAATATCATCAATCATACCTCCCTATGACTGCACTTCTGCACTGGCCCATCAAACGGTGACAGGCGTGGTTTTGCTGCCCCGAGCCCCGCGCTGCAGCCCACCCTCCTGAAGCCCACAGCCAGCCTGTGAAGGAGCTCCCTGTCTAATCTGTCAGCTTTCCTTGCTGTAACTGCCAGAAAACACATTCTGAAAGAAGAAAGAAAATGTGGGGTTTAATGACCCAAGACAGCTTTAGGCCCTTTGTACCTCTCCCTCTTACTGAATATAAAAAGCTTAAATGAGAACAAAATAGGGTGCCATTTCGTAGACACGGGGCTCACGCGTTGTGTCTGCGCACATTTTTAATCTGCAGCCAGTGATGGAGGGAAACTGCGGCGTACAATGGCGTGTCTTTTGCTGTGCATTATTGATATGGAAGAACAAAGGGAATGATAGTCTTGCAAACTTTTTGATCGACACGCCGAGTGTGTGGCATCACCGTAAGATGGCAAACCTTTCGGCATCTGCTCGCAGTGAGCGTTTTGTGATCCTTTTCTGCGCCTCAAGTGTCTTTTCGCGACTGAGAGGACAATGCTCTTTTCTAGATGGAAATCCGTTGCTGCTCTTCTCCTCCATCTGCTCTCCCCCTCTCAGCACTGCTGTTCCAGTGACATGTTAAACAAACAGGCCTTTCTGTCATCACTCCTATTCTCCTACTTGAGCGCTGACAGGAGAGTTCCTGGGGACCCAGAAGACAACTGGCACCGAAGTATCAGGGGAAACATCTCTATCATTTGCATATCTTCTGATTACAGGTTATGATGGCACTTGTCATGGGTATTCCGTCTCTTCAAATCTTTATTGCCAAAGTTGCAGATTACACCCACTCATAATGGTGGTGAAAAACCATCAAGCCTCATTTTTCACACAAGGCTGCCACACTTCTTCTTTTTTTTTTTTTTAAACACATTTATTTCAATCCATTTTTCTTCTTCAGCAGCTTAAAATGTCCATTTATGTCCCAATAGAGAGGCCTTGGGTTTAACTGAGACAATGAGTGTTTGCAATGGAAAAGGTCATGGTGTGTGGAGTGCTGAAAGGGGACTTTAATTACAGCAGCACCATATCCAGTAAATGCGTAAGGAGTGGATGCTGACACCCTGATGGAGCATAAAGCTTCTGTTTCCTGCGGCGTTGGGTGATGACACGGGAGTTTGCTGTCACAGGAAGAAAGGCATTGTGTGTGTGCGTATGATTTGAAGACCTCATCTTTTGCCACTCTCAGCGGTGCTCTACTTTTCATGTGGATGAAAACCACTGGGGTGTAATGCTTCCCTGTTGGTATGACTGTCCGTTAAAGCAGCTCTCATCTAATCTCGGTGTGTGTACAGAATAAAGAAACTAGCTTTTGATATCACGGGGAGAGTTGTCACAGCTCTCGTGCTTTTCTTTGTGCTTTCATTCACACCACCTGTAATGTGGATTTAATTGCATCTTGGTTACTGGTGCTGTTATTTTCATGCTGATTAATGGACTAAAGCTTCTGTAAGCTGGCAAAAGTCTTTTGAAATAATGTGTGAGTCTATGTTTGAAGAGCAGAGAAGGTTTTTGTCATAGTGCAGGAAGATTACAATATGGTATGCGTGGATTCATTAAAGAAACTCAGTTTGTCTACATTTGAATGCCGTTCTGCTCAGTAGCCTTTTTGGGGTCTCACTGGCTGGATGACTCAATCAGTCAGTTTGCGTGTTATCCACACTGAATTATGTCAACAAGGAGTTTTTGGATGGCCTTCTGGTTTCAGTGGAAATGACTGGTTTGTCAGCACTATCATAATGTTGGTGATTGTGGCTTTGAGTGACATTTCTCTGCTGTCGAATGGCTCTGCATGAGATTTGGCACTGCCCTCTGTAGGATGGAATATAATATTTTCGGTGACTTTTTCCTTAGCTGTAAATGCTTATTTGGTTAAAGCATTTAGGTTCATGGATACATGCCTTAAAAAAAGTTAATGATACACCATCAGCTCAGGATCAGTTGCCGATTTATTGGCCAGGCATCGGAACCCGCCTTGTTTTGACTGATAAGATGAGATTCGCTGATGCCAGTGGCCGGTGTTTATCTGTTGTGCCACATCAATTTTGGACTTGTTAAATGTTCAAAGACTGTGTGAGCTGAAAGTCGTTAAAGCTGTTCAATTATTTTCTATGATGGAGCTTCTCTGGTGCAAACAGGGAAATAAACAACAAGAACATCATAAACAAAACTGGCATCTTTGGCTGCGTGTATCTGTATGGATTCTTAGTTATTAAAACATGGACAAACAAGCATGGAAATGCAGTATATAAGAGAAAAACAGACTTGGTGCAATTATAAAGACCTTGAAAATCTGTATTTGCTATGACCACCTTTATTCTTCAACACAGCCTGAAGTCTCTTAGGCAAACTTTTGTGTTATTTGTCTTGTAGTCATCTCCAGGCTTCTTGAAAGACACTGAATGTAAGTTTTGGGCTCTTTGAGAACCATCTTGGTGCAAAATAGTATTTATTCCTGTCAAACTGTGTTATCTTTGGCTTTTTTCAAAGATTCAACAAATAAAAATATGAACAAACGATGTTTTTTTGCAACATGCTGCTAGTAACAAAATGCCCAAAGATTCAAATTAAAATTGATCCTTTGCTAAGTTGCTGTTGTTGTTGTTGTTATGTGTAAACACAACACTTTTCACCCCCTGAGTTAGATGCATTTTTAATGCTTAAATGATTCATAAACAACGACAAAAACATGGCTCTGATAAGGGTCGGCTACAGGGACTGAACCGAAAATGAGTCAATATGTAAAGAAGCCAACATCCCGAGAAAAGATGAAAGATCTTTAGAAAGCCCGAAGAATAAAATCATAGAAAAGTCGGGCTCCTTGGAATCAAAATATAAAGAAATGAGGGTTCACTCAAGACCTTTGATCAATACTTTAAAATATCAAAAACCTAAAAATGCAATTAGGATATGCCGTTATTTTAAGATAATTAATATAAGTGTATTGCACAGGTGAGTTTGCTCATATACTGTACTGGATCACCCCACAAACTGCCTGCAAAATGTAAGTAGAAGAATGAAATGTAAAAATAAATGCTAAATTCTGATCTTCACTCGGATGCCACGCTGTGTGTGAATTAATATTAATAATATCCTTTGATGCATATTTATGGTTAGCGTGAGCTGGTTTGATTTGAAGAAACAGAGGACATCAACCTGCATACCTTCCCAAAGTTATGAATAAATAATTATACGATATGAATGCCTCTAGTTAGTCCTGAGAATACCAATAGACAGCAGAGACTCATTATACTGTGCACCATGTTGTCAGATTATTGAGTTATAGAGAAACATGGGGCAGATGATCTCATCTAAAGCAGCATATCTGTTAGAAGATCCCGCTGCAGTGACGAGGCACACTTCATGATTGTAACTGTTTGATTTAATTAGTGCGAATTTTCAGAGGTTGCAGAAAGAGCTCCGACATTTATAATTGAATACGGGGTAAGAATGAAGGAGGAATTTCATATCTACTGAAAAGTCAGGAAAAATGTCCAAAAATGTTAGAAAAAGTTTGAATGAGCGTGTTAGAGGTTTTATGACTTCATGCCACTGTTGTGTTGTTTTTTTTTTTTTTTTGTTTGTTTTTTGGAATAGGCGTTGGTAATCTTCAATTGTATCACAGTATGCGCAATTTCCCCGCTGCCTCTCATCATCAGGAGGTGCAATCAGGTTACAAAAAAGGGAAAAAGAGAAATCTTCCAGCCAGCTTCCTCTCTCCCACTCTTATTTTCCACTTACCATGGAGAGAGTAGCGCTATGAACCACTAATAAGAGGGTTCCGTTTCGCTTCTACCCAGCCGAGGGTTGACCTAATGAACAAATCAAATGAATGGCATATAATTATAGGCCAGGGAGGCCGGGACGGACAGAGGGTTGGCGCTAGTGGGCACAAACCTGAAATTATTTGTCTGGAAAATCTGTGAAATAAGCGGGAGCAGTTAAATTCTGACTTTTTCCTTTAGAAGGCCGCTGCGGCTAAGCAGTACAGCACATATGCACCGTGATGGAGGGAAAGTGATCACACACACAAACACACACACACATGTCGGCTGTTTTAATTTCAGCAGCACGTCCTTGGCAGCTGTGTCATTCTTTACGCAGATGAGCTGGAACTTGTACTTACTTACGCGACTGTGTTGCTCCCTCTTACGTGGTATCCACAACACTGTTGCTTCATTGCTACTCATTTTACAAAAAGATGCTTCTTTCTCAAGTCAGCCCATCTTCTTTCCCATGAGCTACTATTTAGTAAGCATGCAACAAAATTTGCTTGAGCTACGACATTGTTATGAATCTGATGGATGCTACTTGCATCCCAAATCTCATTCTCCTCTTTCAGGCTGACAACTCGCTCAAAATTGAACGCATAAACATCGAGCACATCCTGTTAGAACCAGCTCACATCCTCCGTCTGCAGCTTTGTCACGACACGTAAATTAGATCTGTAATATGAGTGATAGAAGATATATCCAGGCTTGCTCATATGCTTATTTGATAGTTGATGTTCTGTTTAGCAGCTTTTTCCTCCTCCCCCTTTTTTTTTTTTAAATTTACAGTTTGTCAGAGTCTTTCCAAATCCTGCTTAGCTGGGTTGCCGTGATGGTGGCCAAGTGGTTTTCCTCTCTGCCACCCAGGCTCCACACCAAATTGTAGTGTTTAGTAAAATTTAATCTGCTTTAAAGAAACACCAGCTGTTTAAAAAAAAAAAAAAGGAGGAAATTTAGCATATCTCGTGTGTGTTCTTTATACTAACCACAGGATCTGTACACTATATATCATTATCGCTGGAACTTGCAAAGTTCACAAAGGCAGGCTTTCAGTTTTCAGTGGAGCTTTTCAGGGTGATGTAATTTAGTTTGATATGTGGGTGATGATGACCTCCCTCTCACCCCACAGCTGCCTGTCTCCACACTGTCCAGGGGGCAGAGATGAGTCAGAGCTGGGAGCTGATTTCACTCTGATGATAATCTGCCGGGCCCTATCGACACACCATCAGCACCTACTAACTGCTTTACAGAAATGTCATTTTCACAAATTTCGAGTGTACTCTCTGTGGGTTTTATTCTTTTGGATTTGCTCAGAGCTTTTAATTCAACTCAGTTTTATTTATATAACAGAAATTCACAACAATAGTTGCCTCAGTATGGTTTATATTGTAAAGTAAAGACCCTACAATGTCAGGAAAAACACCCCAATAAATGCATGACCTCCTTTTTCATTTTCAGCATCACTCTGAGACAGGATGTTCCTAATTTTAGAGCTATTGGGTAAATGAATGAAAGGAGTCCTACATATCATGTGCATGCTGAAGGACATATCCTAATCAAGAATGAGTCAAAGATTCCTCACAGTTTTACTGGAGACCTAGGTAGTGCCATTTAAATACATTTCTAGGACTGTAACCTCAGTTTTGACTGGATTTAGAGGTAAATTATAGGTAATCCAGGTCTTTACAACACATGCCTGCAGTTTTAATTAACTCATCTTGCTTAATAAATAAATAAAGCTGGGTGTCATCTGCATAGTAATGGAAATGTATGCAGTGTTTTCTAATAATAATTCCTAAGGGAAGCTTGTATAATGTATAATGTATAATGTCCCAGCACAGAACCCTGTGGAACGCCATAACTAACTTTAGTGTGTGAAGAAGACTCCCCATTTACATGAACAATATGAACAACAGCATCCTCTAACCTCTGTAATAAAATACTGCGGTCGACAGTATTTAATGCTGCACTGAGGTCTAGCAACACAAGAAGAAGGATGAGTCCACCGTTTGAGGCCTTAAGCAGATCATTTGTAACCTTTCCTTACACTGTTTTTGTACTGCGATGAGCTCTGAAATCTTCAAATAAACGATGCCTCCTCAGATGATCAGTTAGCTGCTTTACTGCTACTCTTTCAAGAATTCTTGAGATAAAAGGAAGGTTAGAAATTATTCAATGATTAGTTAATACAGCTGGATCAAGTAAGACCGTTTAAAGTAATGGTTTAATTCCAGCCACCTTTGATACACAGCTTTATACAGGACTTCATTTTTATAGAGTAATGAACATTTTTTCCAGGCCAAAGGAAGCTCTTCTAAATGAGTGCAATGCCATTTCCTCTTCAGCCTACGTGTTATCTTCTTTAAGATGCTCATTTATACTATTGAGTCAAGCACGGCTGATTTGTCTTGTTTCTTTAGAAGGCCACAGAGTCGTACGCAGTGAGGATGTAACACTATGAAGAAAATAATCGACCTCTGTGGGAGTAGAATTCATGTAGCTGGTCTTCTCTTTGCTGGCCACAGTGTGTGTTTTAGTTTAACAAAAATCTTTCTTTGTCGTTAACCATTTTGCAGATAAGCTATTTGAAAATTAAAAGCAGCGGTTTCTTTGTCCCAAAGGAAATACAGCATGTCAGCCTAGGTAAGCTCCTCAAATAAGAAACTTTCAATCATGTTAAAGATTTTCTGCGCCCTCAGAATGCTTTTTCACCTCCGAATGCACAAATTGATTACCAGCTTAATAGCTTTTCGCCTGCTATTACATGGGAAGAAATGTCAAAAGAGCCAGAGAAAACCAGCTCGTTGCCATGCTCGTGGCATACCAGTCTGCACCTGATAGTGGATCAGCTTTACAACACTGAGGAAATGAGAAAAACAATTGCACCCTGCTCCTGGCGCACAACCCCTAGGGTTGCACGGATGCTCTTTTTTTTTTTCTCGCAGGGATTCGTCTCATAAGCAGCTGCATATTGTAGTACGCTGGCCCCTCCTACTTGGAAGCTAAGCAAGGCTCAGGCCTCAAGACCTGGATGTCTCCAGAATTAGCTCAGCCTGTCTCTGCTGCAGGGAGGAAGCGCTCCCATTGGGGAAATGGGGTAGAGCAGAGAGCAACCTGCAAGCAGCCCATTACACCGCATAAGCATGGCAAGATGAATAGCAGAGCTGAGAGGCTTCCTGGTCCTCTTGCCTTCACTTCTGAACTTTAGGTGACTGAAACACTCGTTTTTTTTCTCTTGTGTCAGATCCAGCAGAAAAAAGAAAAAAAAAAACCGTCTTTCTGCTCATGCATAACATCACTAAAGCATTGTGTTATAGTACACTGCCTGGGTTTGGGTTGTACTTACATCCTAGTGGAAACTAATCCTCGTCTAGCCTGCGGTCTGTTTCATGGAGCACCTTTTCGTGATGTAACGTCCTTCCATGAGTCATACGCCCTGTTTCCTCCCAGTGAAATAAATGGGCAGGGATAAAGGTGCCACTAATGTTGTTCTCAGGTGGCAGACTGGCCTTTTCGGAAAGACGTACTGCAGTGGTGTGAGAAAGTCAGCACCAAAATAGTGCTTACATGAAAGTAATGAATCATGTGTACATTTAGGTGTTTGTCAGACTTGTCCTGAAAGACTTCTCTGTTCAGTTTATTGCAGAAACTTTGCCATTATCCAGTTAGCTTGCTGTTTCTTATTCTAATAAGAAACGGAAAACTTTAGGAACACTTTAATGTAATATAATGTTTCTTTTTTTATATACCTGTAATTACAAAAACCATAGGGAATTGCATTATTGTTTACACTTGCTGAAATAAGGCACCCAAATGCATTCTGAATATTATTTGAGAAATGCTCCACTCAAATTGTATCTCCCACTCACCCCTGCGGGCTTAAAAGATGTCTGTAAATAGTTCCCAGTTTTCTCACTGATGGATAACAGCGACTGGCGAACAGCAGCCGGGGAGGCGATGCTTTTACGAGATGAGCGTCTCTCCTCGGCGTTTCTATCGGTCACAACTGCAAAAGGCATCTTTATATTAAGTGGGAGAGTTAAAAATAAAAAAAGGCATCCCTCCTCGTTATTGCAAATAGGAACAGGCAGCATTACTCTGCACAATACAGCGCTGTAAAATGCCAGCTAATACAAAAGCAATATGTCTCTTCACATCTGTCACCGTTTCATTAAGAAGCAATCACTTAATGTATCGCTAAAAAACAAAGTCCTATTTGTTTGCATTGCTCATCTGGAACTGCGACATGAAATCTAATCAGCCTTCAGTTTAAGTATGACCTAATGTTGCCCATTAAGAGTTGCGTGGTCACAATTTTTCTGCAATTACTGACTTAACTGGCATGTTGTTTATGATTAATGACAGATAATTTCTAATAAACAATGAAAGTTTGGAACAAAGAGTTCAGCAGGTACAAGATTATGTTAACCTGCTTCCGCGGTGATCGCAGATTTTGCCACGAGACGGTAGGCGCGACTGTTTAATATTCAAATCCAGTCCAATGAAAGATGAAGCTTCTTTTTCTGTCCAAATATCTTGGCGTGTAATGGCCTTCAGCCTAATTCGTTCATCTAAAGTGCTCCTTCTAGATCTCAGGGCTTGCTTTTAGGCAGCTAAATTACTCATTTGTGCCAGGTTATTGCAATTAGCCGTTTGAGTGTGTGCACTGTTGTGTCTTATCTAGATACCCTCTAATTCATTCTACTCATAATGAGTTTGACAGGGAAACAACAACAGCAGCGGCGAAAAAATGGAAACGTCTGGGGAGAAGTATTAGCTAAAAAGAGGAAACATGGAGTGCAGTTGGTGTATTTCTGTGTACAAATCTGACAAGTGACTCCTGTGTAAAAGCCATAATTTTAGTATTCAACCAGAGGCTTTGTTTAAAGAAAAAGGCACACGTGTTGCTGTTTCGCTGTCTGGAAAAATATCAGTCTTTGTTCAGAAGTGAAACGTCTTTGGCGCTGATGCTGATGCTGCACTGTTTTTCTTTCAATCTGACGGCATCTGCTTGTGCCGACTTCATATCCTAGTGTAATCTTACCAGGTCAGACCTATAACATTTCCGTAGTATTTTCAAAATGGCACAAGTCAGCCATCACATTAATGGATAAGCATGCTTAAAAATGGGCTGCGCATGTCTCGTCTGCAGCTTGAGTTGGTCAGCCTGCTGTACTTTAACGCGTATTGTTCTGGTTAATGAATGGTAATAAAAAGTGTTTCCAACTCATTTTTTAGTGTTTGTCTGAGGTCTCTGACGAATCTCACAGACGTCTCAAAGCTGTTCCTTTTATCAGTCATATGTTCGAGTTTTTTCTGTATACAAGACAAAATGTTAATGTGATATTTTAAAAACAATGCTGATCTTTGATCTCAGAAGGGACAAGAGACACAGTACGGGAGTCTTTAAGGGAATTGTTGTTTATTCTTCCCTCATTAGCTTGTTTACAGGTTTTTCCAGAACCTTTTCCTCTTAGTTTAAGGTGCGTTATATCTGCAGGATAACACATGCATTAACACATGCCACTTTGATAAATGATCCCTGACATGGCGACAGCATTGATCGGGATCTAAGAGCAGACAATACTGTGTTATTCACTTCAGACCGGGGAGCTGTCATACACACTCACAGCTTATAATGTCCCATGTTTCAAGGATGTCACACACTGTGGGGGATAAACTTGTAGCAGTCATGGCTTTTCTCTCTTCTCTAATCATGGAGGTTGATATCCGAGCATTGTGGTGGTTGGATCGCCAACATTTCACCTGAGTGTACTTTAGACCACTGTATATGAACCAGTGACAATTCTAGAAGAGTGAAGGGCATGGCTGGAGATATTTGATCCTGTGGAATGACCAAACACCTGATGTTTCTAAGTCCGCACTGAATCCTGTCTGCAGCTTACAGCATCCACTGAATACCAACAGTGCGATGCATTGTGTACTTGGTTGCAATAACCCAACCTGATGTTATGATTCTGACAATACTTGCTGCCAGAACCACATGATGTCTGCTGCATTCATCTGCCACGAGTCTTTTTCCCACAAAGAAAATGTTTTGCAGGGTCTCATATTCTGCTCTTTTCATTGTACATCTTTGAGATTGCTGCTTTCAGCAGAGCACCAAGCTCTACAATCTTTGCAGTCCTCAAACCCTGCCCTCCTCAGATCCACAATCATGCCTTTTGCATAGTCTGTAAGATCATGTTTGAAGCCCTTTTTTGTTAACCCATTCAAATGCAAAAACAAGCGCTGAATTGGAGTTGCTGTTGTATGCACCTGTTTACGTAGTGATACATATGCAAATGGGAAGTACCACTTACGCTGCAGAAACAAGCTTTTGTTGATCATTTGAGCGTAGAGATATGTATTTGCATGAAACAAAGTCTGTCACAGAGGCAACGCAAAAGGAATGAGACTTGTCTAGATTAGACAATACACACACAGTGAGTTAGAGTTGATTTGTTAATTAATGTATCAGTTAACTGCAAGTCAAAATTTATTTCTGGTTTGTTTATTTATCGATCTGTTTATCAGTCAGTCATGTTACAACACTTCTCTTGTTGCAGGAACTGAAATAAATGATGGCTTTGCCATTTTCTGCTAGTTAAACAAGCAAGTTCAACAAATCCAGATGCTAGCTTTGGAGAACATTTGTTTTATGTGTAGCCGGCGTCAAGAAAGATGCAGAAACAGCTAAAGCAAGCTCTCATTTGAGCTTTTTATTGGAGTTTATTGGATGGTTAGACTACTGAGTCACAACACTTCCTTAACCATAATGAATGCATCCAAGCCTCATCACTAATGACTGGTTAGTCGCCATGCGCAACCAAATATAGACTTCTGTCAGCCATTTCATTTGGTCTGGTTGGCTCTGTTGGCAGTTTTTTTTCTTTGTTTCAAAAAAATCCTCTGCCTCAGATGTTGGTGTGTTAAGTAAAATGCTAAAAGGCAACCCTTAATGGCAAAATCCATATTCCCATTAAACAGGAGGGCAGCTCTGAAGCATTCTCCTGCTCATCCTGGCCATTCCCTGGGTGTTCAGATAGGGGGAAAAAAATGGCTCTGTTAGAGGTAAATAAAGAGCCGGTTATGATTAACACTGAAAATTACCTTGTAAAAATAAGGTAAGTATGAGTTCACATAAAGATATTTGTATATCACTTTATATGATGGTATTTAAAGCTAGATGAATCATTTGTATCCATTCATTTATCCAGCTGTTCATTTTCTTAACCATTTAGTTTAAACTCACTTTTTGGAGTTAAAAAGTTGCACCTGCGTGTGTGCAAAGACATAATAACAGATTGTGTTAAAGCTTCTCCTGTCAAACTCATCACACAGAAAGCTTATGTTATGAATGTAATGAAAGGTTAAGCATCACTACCAAGGGAGTACCACTGAATTACCTGCATTCATCTAGCAGCTATTATGCTACCCCCGCTGGGAACCGTTGGAGCAGGTGGTGATTCAGCAACAAACAATAGATTGTCAGTCAGTAAATGTGATGTTAAACTGATGTTACTGTACTTAAAAAACATGTAGTTTCAAAGAAACCATTTTCCAAAGAAAAGCGGAGGACGATCATGTCCACCCAAAGCAGCAGCGCATCATTCATGTGACCCTCCACCCTAAATTTAATCAAAATTGCACCCAGTCTTTCCCAAACTTTATTATTATGATTATTATTATTGGTTTATTGAGGCTGTAAGCATGTGAGTACTTCAGTCCTGTGCCATCCTCTCCAAAACTCCTATTATTCGCAAGTTTACTGTCTTACATGAAAGACTGCAGGAAAGAATGTGTCAGGTTAACCTTGGAGAATTGCTACCATGATAATTCTGGTCTGTTTATTATTGATTAATGCTACCTAATTAGCGCTTGGCACCTAGCTATGTTGGTTAAATGATGTAAGTTTGTGAAAGCCAATCTGAAAGCTGTAAAAACAATATTATTAAAGAAACATGATTCGCTTGTTCGAGACTTTGTAGCTGCAAAGACCTCCGCACAGATATAATTAGAGCGGTACATTTCTCTGTAGTTACTTAAATGGTATGATCAATCAGATGCTTTGAACGCTGGCTGTTGGTGTCCTCCAGTTAATGAAGCTCACTGGAAATAGGTGCAGCCAATGAGGTCTTTGCAACATAGTGTTTTCTCCATTTTACGCCAGACGAGGGGCCAATCAGTCACTTTAATTGTGACGCGTTTTTAGTTCTCTTCTGTCCTCCATTCGTCTTTTGACCAAAATAGCTTTGCGAATGTGAAAACAGGAATTTTACATGTGACTGTTTCGTCAGCTTTTGCATTTTTCTGCCACGCAGCACCGTCACCGCTCTCATTGTGCTAAACATTGTGAACTTCTCTTTGATAAAATACAGTGCGGAGGCTGTTGAATCAGCCATGAAATTCTCTCTTCTGTTGTGTCAAAGTGTGTGTGTGTGTGTGTGTGTGTGAAGCGACCCATTGGAAATGAGGTCAGAACCTTCAGAGTGCACACGGTCCTTGGGAAACTCGTGTCTAACAATGAGCTGAAAACAGGAAACTGATGGGGAAGTTTGTCAACAAAGCTCGGAAATGACCTCTTTTCTCTGTGTCATGGTCGCATTTGTAGCTGCAAAAGTCAAAACACTCAGAGGAAGTTTTTACTTTTTACTCGATAACGTGGAGAAATGTAAACACAGAATATAATGCTTCAAGTACCAAGAAGAGAGCGTTACAGCGCTCACATCTGTTAGTCGTGTCTGCCAGCGGTGATGCATGAGCCATTATGAAGACTCATAATAAGCAACGCTTATGTTCAGTGAGCGCACCACAATGTAAATGTACTATATTTATCCCATGTTATCGTGGCCTGTGCCCAGCCTTTCCAGAATTTGCTTACAGATACACATGCACATAATTAAATATACATGTAAAGACGATAAGGATATTTCTAATTACTTCCACAGTTTTCATTCATCATAAATAGAATAAATTACTCATTTAGACTCGGCATCGGGATGTTTTATTTATGATGCAGTCTCCTTTCGATTTCATCTGCGTGCTTCGTGTAATTGCATATTTGCACCACCACGGCTCGCTTTCCCCGAGCAACACTTATAGCACAGCACATCCATTCAGTGCCACGTGGGATTTCACTATTTCAAAGTCTGTCATTAAACACTATTACACCATTTGGGTTTGTTTGTGGAAACATTTCATTTTTAATTTCAGGCAAACTGGGTCAACAAATGGTTGGGATGTGTTCATTTATCATGCCTTCATAACTTGGTGTCTTATTTTTTTCAAAGACTCCGTTAGCTAACGTCACAGCAGTCATCTAATGTCTCTGGAGTCCACACCTGATGTTTAGTGGATTACAGGTTACATGGTTAACATTAGTTACATTAGTTTAAATTGGGTTACCTGCATTAATATAGGAAGTATACGAGTGTGTTCACTTCATATCTGTCTATCCAGCTAGCTGTTTATACACACAGTTACTCACTATGCAGTTAGTAGTCACCACTAACATCAGAGTGATATTCATTTCACATAGCTGAGCAACATCAGCATCAGGAGATTTCCAACAGCGACATAAGCAGCACTCCTAGTTCGTGGAGGGCTAAATGCATTTAAACCCACAGGGCTTCTACATCATTCAGTGTTAAACAGTGCTTTTGTTTTCGTTTTTTTGACATGGCTTTTGTGGAAATTGCTCATTCCAAAGAAGGAAAAACCATCAATTAACAAATCCTAGTTCTGGAAAGTATTAATCTACAGTAATGTCCAAAAGTCCTAAGCCACCCCTCATTCTTTTACATTTTGCTTGGAAAATGGGCAATAGGAGGATAATTTGCATAATTCTAACATGCTTAAAAGTCAATATTTGTTATGACCACTTTTATTCTTCAGCACAGCTCGAACTCTTTCAGTAAAGAGTCATAATTTTAAGTAATCTTCAGAAGTAGTTTCCCAGGTTTCTTGAAGGACATTCAAAACTTCTTCTTTAGATGGTGGTTGTTTTTGCCTGCAGCTCTGGGGAAGCCAATCCATGAATCGTAATGTTTTATTGTGAGTTTTTCTACCCAGCTATGATTTAGTACATTAGCAGTGTGTTTGGGAAGACAGTCATACTGAAACATGGAGGTGCTTTCCAGGTGATAATGCATAGTGGATCAAAATCTGACTGTACTTTTCTGCGTTCATAATTATATCAATTTTTGACAAGATCTTTAATGCATGCAGTGAAATGCAGTCCCAAACCATGACAGAGCCTCCATAGTGATGTACAGATGGCTGCAGACACTCACTGTTGTACCCCTCTCCTCTGTACACATTCAGATACTGTTAATCAGCTGTACATCTTTTTTGTTTTTTTAGCCCTACTGCCACTTTCTAATTTCCAGTTTCCTCAATTTTTTTAAGGACACAGTGCACACGTGCTGAGATAAGAAAAGGTTTTGGGTAATAGCTTTTAGGGAATCCTCTCGTTGGTGCCAAAACGCTATATTATGCCTGTCAAACTGTGCTATCTTTGGCTTTTTTCAAACATTCAACTATAAAAATGGGAACCAATCTGTGTTTTGTAGCTTACTAATAGTAAAAAGCAGAAGCAAAATACAAAGAAATGAAGGGTGACTGAGGACCTTTTCGCAGTACTATAAATTATTCTCAGATACAACCCAAATATAAATGATATTGGCAATCCCCAAATTAATCAAGTCATGTACATTGCTCCTTATCTTAGAGATGTCGACGTGTGCAATTACCGAGCCTGTGTTCAGGAGTGCAAAATGTGCAAAATGCTATTATTTAAAAAAGCTCCTGTCATAAAGTCAGACATGCATAGTTTAGGAACTGTTTGATGGTTTGATCAGTTTGCCATACCTCAGTGTCCATCCTTTTCTTCATGATGAGGTCAAATTACTCTGTATTAATGTGCCTGCACTTCCCTTTGAGTATTTTCTGTCTTTGTTTTTTATCGTCTGTGTTGCAGAGTAGTTTTATGACTAATCTGTCTGAGACTGCTTTCATCAAAGCCTCCTTTATCCTTCTTGCCAGTCCCAATTTATTTCTTATTATTTCATGTACTTTTACGTGTGACATCCCAATTTCCACCTTTTCCTCAGGGACACCATCAATAATCACATTACTCCTCTGAGATTGATTTTTCAAATAGTCCCCCTTTTCCTCTATCCTTTAAAGTGTCTCAACCGATTTTGCCATTTTCCTACAAGTGGTTTCGCATTTATTTATTTTTATTCTTACAAGACACTTTGTCCCAACTTTCCAATTTTTCATGAGAAACTATACTGGTCTAGAGTTCCTGTTTCTCTTTAAGTGCATTTTCCACTCTACATGCACTCTTTGAGCTATTTCCAACATAATATTTGCTGCCTTTCTTTGCTGATCAAGCTGCACTCTGTAAAAATCCTTTTCATCAGTTGAAAAGCAGAAATTGTTGCTGGCTGTTCCTCTGAATATTTCTGTACTAGGTAGCATGTCGTTATTGAAACACTAAATAACAAGCCTGAAACTAGAAACCGTGAAGCATATGCTGCTATATTACAACAATGGTGGTGTTTAAGTGTAAGAAAATATATTTTATGAATTAGGTCCATAATTTGTTGCCTCTGTACACCACCATGGAAAGTCAATATGCAATTGGAGTGCAAAAAATGTATTAACCGTTTAAGAATTATAGCCAGTTTTATAGTTCGTTTAACAAATGGCATATAAAGTATATTCAAAGTGCTCAATTTGTATTTTAAAGCGTTTTACTGTAATTTGAAATATGAGGTCCAAACAGATGTCAGTGCATCTTAACTGTTACTTCAGAAAAACAACATCATAGGTAAAGAGGAAGGTGAGTCATTATCAGGGTATACAGTACAATCAAGAGATGCCTTCATGAATGGAAACACAGAGGGTTTACAACAAGGTACGAACCACCGCTTACACTTGAGACATGGAAGGCCAGATTAGTCTTCTTCAGAACAGATTGAGCTTCAGCTAATCTGCTCAGATTCAGCCCAAAGCTGTAAAACAGATCAGCCAAAGAATACTGCAGAAAAGTAACTCAAGGGTTTCTCAAGGCAGTGAAATA
Source organism: Maylandia zebra (assembly GCF_041146795.1). NCBI lineage: Eukaryota > Metazoa > Chordata > Actinopteri > Cichliformes > Cichlidae > Maylandia > Maylandia zebra. The sequence goes on from NC_135178.1 coordinate 14,926,161, forward strand.
AGATGTTCTTCAAAAGTCAGTCAGTTGCTATTAAACCAATAGAGCATACTTTTTAGATATTAAATAGAAAACTGAATACAGAAGCACCCACACAAGCAGTAACTGAAGGCAGCTGCAGTAAAGGACCAATCAGAGCTTTTCAACTGAGGGAACAGTGTCATGGTCCTGGGCCAGGTTGGCCCAGCATTCTTAGTATTCGTGTGTTTTGTATTTTGTTCTTTATTTATGCCTTGGTTCCTCGGTTGTTCTGTTAAGATGTTCCTTATTTGATTACCCCTGTGTGCCCCTCTGTGTATCTGTGAGCCCTCCTTTCCCCTCGTGTTTTATTCCATGTTTTCCCCAGCCCGTTGTCTGTGCTCTCTCTCCTCCTGTCTGTACTTCCTGTTTTACTTTGACAGTCTGTCGTCAGTATGCGTCATGTTGTGTTCACTCCTGCCCTGTCTCGTTATGATTATCCATGTCAGCTGTGTTCCCCGTGTGCTCCCACTTTCCTCGTTAACCTTCTGTGTATTTATGTCTGCGTCTCCCTCAGCTCTGTGTCGCGTTCTCCCTCATGACTATGTGCCCCTCCGTGTGTTTCCTCATGAGTCAGTGCCTTTACAACTTCCCAGTGTAGTTTCATGTTAATTTGTATCGCCTTTGTTTTCCGTCAGCAATAAAGCTGTATTTTGAGTTGAGTCCTGTTTCCCGTGAGTTTGGTCCGATTCCTGCCTGCACACAGCCTAAACATGACAAACACAGCATGCGGTGATGTCAGTGGGTTCTGGGCTAAAGGCACTTATTGATCCCAAAGGATTTTCATTCAAGTATTAAAACCAGTCCTTATATTTAAAATGATGTTAGTCTGTTCAGTTTATTTCAAGTCTTTAAAAAATTGGGTACTGTGTATAAAAATGTCCATATGTTTGTTAAACTTCTTGAGTTAAAGCGAACCCTGTATGTACACCATGTCCTCTTATGCATTTTCAGTGTAGCTTCTTTTTTTCTACATTAAACTGTGTGTGTGTGTGTGTGTGTGTGTGTGTGTGTGCTGTGTGCGCGCGCTGTGGGCTGTCAGGGTAGTGGAAAATAAAGTAATTCTTCCGTGAGTCCTTGGCTCTGTTGATTTTAAAGCAAAGCATAATTAAATTATGTGATGGTGCTGCGTTTCAGGGGAATTAAATTCTCTTTTGCCTGACATGTTTAATTAATAAATAGGCACGTTTCGCTAATTAAAGGCTGATGGCTTTGCAGAGGTCAACACAACCCTGACAGCTGGACTCTACAAGTCATAAACGTAGGGAACTACTGTTCACTGGATATTATGGATTTATATATTCCAAAATATTTATCCTTGGGATTTTTATAACACTATGATTTTGATTGAATTATGTCTTATAATGGTTGGACTCATAGAGTATTAATATGTATCAAAAAAGGTTTTGCCTATGTGCCCTCCATCCTGTAGACAAGACAGAGCATTTCAAGGCTTAAACACTTACACACACACACACAATAATTCCCTAGAGGTCATGTTGAGAGTGTGTCCCCTTTCATTTGATTGCCATTCACTCCACAAAGAACTCTGACAGGAAGTGTTAATGTACTGGGAGAATTCCCTGGGCTTCCTACAACTGTGAACGTCTACATTACAAGAACGACCGTATTCTGGATTTGAAACATTGAATCTGTTTGGATGTTTCTCCATCTCAGGATTCTGTGGAGTTTTTTTGGCATATTTAACCAACAGTATTTTCAGGGCTGCTTGTCAGGATAGAGCATTGTGAATGTCTTTGTGATAGTTTGATAGAAAATTGATGCTGTAATTGCATTTTAGTGCTTTGCTGCAGCTAAAGATGCCCAGTTTGCTGCCAATTCTTTCAGTAACAGGGATAAAGGCTGCCGTTGCATTCCTCTCATTCCAATCATTGTTTATCTACTCCCTTGATGAATTGTAACTCATCGTTTGATTGCTCTGCCGTTTCTCATCTTTATCTCTTCTGCTCGGTTATGGTCAATACCCTGGACCATTTGGTGCCATTTCACAGAGATGGTTCCAGCATGACAGGCGAAATGTAATCTGTGGGTGTGTGTGTGTGTGTGTGTGTGTGTGTGTGTGTGTGTGTGTGTGTGTGTGTGTGTGTACGAATGCTGAGCAGACATGGCAGTAACAAACTGAGTTTCAAGTTCAATCCAATAAATTTTTTATTTGTTTTGTGGTGGTGGAAGAAGGGTGGGGGATGGACGGAGAATTCGATTCAACTTTTATTTTTATAATCACAATAGTCATTTAAAGGCACTTTATATTGAAAGGTAAAGACCCTATAACAAAGACAAACCTAACAATCCCCTAGGAGCAGCCATCTGGCAACTGCGGTGAGAAAAATCTCCTTTTTTAAAAGGAAGATACCTCAGGCAAGGTGACTATCCGCAGAGACCAGTTGGGGAGGTGAGGAAACCTTGTTAATTTCTGTTAACAAACGCGGTGAACATGACAAACATTATAAACTTTTTTGAGCACATTTCATTGCTAGTGTTGTAGCTCAAAGCATCGCTGAGTATAAGTGTATGCTTAGTTTAGCCTCACAGATTCTTGAAGGGCATCTGCATAGGAAGTGAATATCAGCAATAGAGCGACAGGAGACCATGAAATGACCATGAAATCAGTGATTTGTAGCGATGACAAGCACAATAACTGTTATTGACATGAATGGGAATTGTTCCGAGTTTAACTTTTCTCAACTTTGAGGTGAGCTCTGAGGATGCTGCTGCTCAACTGTCACTTTATGGGGGTGGAAAACACATTAGAGGGGTTTTCTATGCAATCACAGCATGGAACGTTCACTAGCAACAAGCCACCAGCTACAAAGTGATGGGTGACGACCGCATTGGTTCATACGTGGACGGACTTTACACTTGTATTCTGTGTCGTATATTTCAAAGCCTCATCAAAGCAACACCTTTATGTGACATGGGCATTTTAGATATTTGAGATCTGCTCATCCTTTTTTAATATTTATGTCACTGTGATGTTACTGCTTTGGGCCAAATTTCTGACTAAGTCACAAATTGTATTTGTGATGTTCTTTAGAGCAATGTGGGAAATGTCAAAAAACCCAAAAAAGCATAAGACAAAAACACATTTAAAATGTTGAAATGAGCCCTGATTAAATAATCACCACCTGTCAATGTGTGATCCTCAATATTTGGGACTGGTTCTGGTTGAGGGGATAATGTAATCAACTTAATGCTGCATTATGAAGCACTGGCTTAATGTCGGCTGGTTAGACATGAGCTTGCAGAAAGTCAGCGGGTCACACAATATTAAAACCCTGCAAAGGTAGCCTCGGATTTCTCATTCAGATGCTGCAGTCCTTCAACTGCACCGACCGTGGGCCTCTGTGTCAACAGAACGGTGCCCCAACTGGCTTAAAGCTGCTCTCAAACAATTTGTTTGTGCTATGTTTTCACTGTGAGATCTTCAGATCTGTTACCGGTTGTGGTTATTTCTGCCAAAGAAGATCAGTTTATTTGATCTTGCTCTACTAGCAGCTCTCCTGCCAGGTGTCATATTTACATAGTAGAACACATGCACAGTTAAAAACACAGTGTGAAAAACACTGCAAGTGTGTGTGTTTGACATGGACACTGAAATGAAATCAAGTGAATGAAGACAAAAGTTGGAGAAGTGATTATTAGAACATTTTTCCAATTATCACAGTATCTAGGGGCATTTTGGAATTTCATGGGGTTATTTGGGTGTCTTTGCACCTCTTAATTTCTATAATTTCTCTTTCTTATCATAGGTTGCAAGACTAGAAACAAACAAACAAAAAACTGTATTTGATATTTCCTGTATTTGGGGAATTTACGACCCAGTATAGTTAGACCTTCTGTAGTTACTGGCTGGCTAATAGCACCTTGATGGGGCTATGATATGGCAAAAAGTGTCTAATACAGCTGTCTCGACCTCTGCTCTGATTCTTCCACAGGAAGAAGGAAAGGTGGGTTTCATTGTCTTATATAAGGTAGGCTTTATTGGATGTGACAGACTAATAACGAGTCTCACTTTGGAGTTAAGGTGAAGGGTCAAGGCTGGTGATAAAGGCGTAGACGAGGAGGGATGTAATTTTTTTTGTGTGTCCGTATGTGTGAAAGGGTGGATGTGTGCCTTTTAGAACCAGGCTTAGAGTCCAGAAATCCTCAAGGGACTAAGGTGAGAACTGGACTGGGATTACAGCGTCTCAACGCTGTGTTGCTGTCACTCACAGAGAAACATCGCCCCACATCCCGTGTTGCAGGAGATTGAGAAGGATTGGATGTGACACGTACAGGTGGGACAGGGTGATGGTACACATTTTTTCAGACGACACATTATTACAAAGATGGAACTAACCATCAAAGTTTAAATATAGAGATATCACTCTTCCACGACACCGCTGAAATGTGAGCCAAATTAGACCGTTCCTTGTTCTGGTTTATGCACACATAATATCCACTATATCACATTTAGAGGGAGCGTGGCAGCACAGAAAACAATATTTTAAGAGAAATCGAGTTTACTAGACATCTTGTTTAAATGTGTGCAGTATTTGCTGACTTCCAAATTGCAGGCTGGCATGACACCCCTGTAGAGTTGTGCTTGTTTTACGACTGACTTTTGTATTAATGTTTACTCTTTGCCTATGCAGTGTGCACCTGAGATTTGTTTATGGCAGGATAACAAGCTGTCATCGTGCTCACAGTAAACCCGTTCAGTCTCGGGGCATTCGAAAGTATTCTGGGGAACAGCTGGAGGTGCAGATGACCACTGAGGTAATTTCCCCCATAACAAATAAACAGGTAAATGAATCTTGGTGCTGCCATAATTCGCAGTAAACCACATTTTCTTTGGGCTTTTATGAACCTTGTGAGTCTGTTTGCATATTTAACTATATGGAGCTGGGGTGCATAAGGCCTATTAGAGTCACGGTGATGTTACTCACATTTTTAATGACAGAGATTGCACAACTCAGTCCTTAGTGGGAACAGTGATACATGTTCCATGTCTGATCCCCGCGGTGTGGGCGCTGTTGTTGGTTTGGGGGGGCTACAGGCATAGAGGGGTCTCACTAATTAGGACCTCTGTGGCATTTTCATTCTGGCATATCCCTCGGTGGCCTTTTTATTTATTTTTAAAGAAGGCCTTTTTTAAAAAAATTGCAATGCATTATTCACAACATAGGTGTCAGTCTGACCCTTGGTGACATCAGCTCACAAAGATGCAAGCTCCATCGCAAAACCAACCAGCACCCAGTCATGGCAGTGAAGCGGCATGTAATGAAAGATGACCGTGTAAACAGATGCTTGGGGATCATAAGCTTTCTCATATTTTTGGCTGTTGTTTGAACCTCATTTCTATCCTGTCTGGATTAAACTATTTTCTGTTTATTCAAGTGAGAGTGCATTCTAGTACATAATTAAACATATTTATCTGTTAAAGCACTTTAATCAGTAGATCTGGCAGGAGATCTAGAGGCAGAAGTAGGACAAGGACATGGCTGATCACTCAGTTTTCACTGTGGCAGCAGCCTTTTTAGAAGACACCCGCTGAGAGGTGTGGTCATCACTGCCGCTGCTGCACGCTCACTTACCTTTTCTTTTTTTTTTACACTGTAGAAATGACTAACAGAATTTAAAAAATACCATAGTTGTGGCTCTTTTAACTTTGCATCATTTTTCAATGCTTTTTCACATGTTTAGTCTCCAACACCTCCTGTTCTCATTATTTAACCAGTGAGTCACTTCAGTCAGAGCTCTCACAGGGAATGCTTTTCCCACTGAATAGCTCTCTGTATTTGTCTTATTTCTTCTTATTAAGGTTGTCATGTCAGGTGCAGAACCACTATGTCTGGACTATTATGAGGCTCTAATTTTCCCTAAATAGTCATTGGGTTTTTTTGAGCACTTGTTTGGGGCGGGGGTTGAGACAAGGGCACGATCATCAATGTTTCATGATCTAATCATACTTCCTGCCTGTGTGCCTATAAGAGGATATCGGTTATGTTTGTGCTCTTGCTCACATTTGTGTAATTCTGCGTGAGAAGGTGAGACCGGAGAAGTCAGAGATAAATCGAAGTGTTTGCACAATTTAAGATCTTGATTGTTTATCATATATTTCAGAGGGATAAAGTCACCTCCCTCTGCCCCGAGTGACACCGACTCAGTGAGCTATCCATCACCTGGGTGTCGCGCGCTGGTCAATGGGGGTCGCTTTCAAGCAGTTACCTGTTAACTCAGCTAATGGAGGTCTGTATTTGCATAAGCCCGAAGTGAGTAAAGAGGGGGCTGGAGCTTGATAGCATACAAGCTGGGCGGAGCCTCTCTCATTGTACAAATGAGACCATTCATCACTGCTTTGTTTGCCTGTATGCACCTTCTCATGAACAATTAATGTGCTGCAGACATTTTAGCGCCTTTCTGCTCTTCCTTTATCTTACCTTCCGCCTCTCTTTGTCTCACTTTTGGGGACTGTCACTGCGGCGCTAAGCCCTCCCGCTGTAGCTATGAGCCATTTATTAATTTTGGCTCCCCCAGCTGAGGCTGGTATTGTGTTTCCTTGACAGCCGAGGGGTTTGCGCACATAAAGCCTTTACATTTGTTCTTTTTTCTTACCTGTTTTAATGATAAGTAGCTTCTGTGCCTTGCCTGTGATGTGCTCTAGGCGTTTCCCCATACTTCAGAAAACATAGCATGCCGTGTTTTGCTGCAGAGATTCAAGCACAGGATTAAATTTTGTGCTCTGCTGAGCAAGGTTTTTCATGAAGGTAATTTTCATCTGAGATTTTACCAACTTTGCCGTTTCTCCCCCTCCTTTTTTTAAAAAAAGTGTAGTCTTGTGTTACTTAATTTGGTGCATTTTTTTTATATTTAGGATCAATATATTATTTACCTAAGTAATTTACACTAAGTGCTTGGTTGCCTGTGAGGCTATACAGGAAGAAGACAATCTGGGAATAGATGTCAATACATCCCAGACAAGACATGTCAGCATAAATCAGCCGATACTTAACCATTAATGAAACACATCCACTTTAAACCTTTTTTTTGTTTAGGCAGACTACTTAATCTTGCGTACTGGTTTTCACACTGGAGACCTATTTGTCTCCACTTGTTTAAATATTAAAGCACAGACATGAGTTATTTCTGTGCTCGTGCTGGCTATCTTTTGTTTGCTGGCCTCGGCTAACAATGTCATAAAAAGAGACGTATGAATAATAAATTAAACCAGCTATAGATAGGGATTTTGGTTTGGACTCTTTGTTACTCACTGACATGATTTACATACATCGTGTAGCCTGACTCTTGGTCGTATTTCAGTAACACTGGAAATCAGATTAAGCTGTTTGCACAGGCTTTTGATACCTATCATTGAGGGTTTGAGATGGCTTGAGTAGACCACAGAATAGGATATTGCTGAGTTGCTAAAACGAGAGCAAGTCAGACATTTTAGTAAGAGCCCTCAAATCAAGAGCTGTCTGACTTTTTACACGTCTCGCTCTCTCCTTATGAATAACGTACATTTACCGCCTGCATTATAAGTGGCCTGAGCCGAGATAGATATTACATTGCCAATCAGCACAATAGATAGATTAAGCCTAGGCCTGTTGTGTATTTATAACAGGGACCAGACAAAAACACAAGCGGGAAATGCCTCACAAAATAAACATATTCCTAACACTGATATGCGTTATGTGCATTGATTAGCCCCAAGCTAGGCTATGAGTAGGATATACAGTCTATCGCCTCTCAGTGTTGAGTGATCCTTTTTTTAACGTGAAAGATCAGACCTGTATTATGTTGAGTGATGTGGTGGGATTAGTGGATCTGTCAGTAATCCACAGTAAAACTGCTGGAGTTAAATACAGACACTAAACTCCAGTGGATAGATTTCCGGCCTGCAGTGGTGTCCAGTAATATCTCTTTTTAACTAACTGAAGAAATGCGAACATTTGTTGAATACTTGGCATAAATCACACAGGTTATATTGTAGATTTTCCACACAATGCAGCCGATACGGCTTCTTTCTGCTCAAGGTGGCAGCCCCCCCACCTCCACAACCTCTCTGAGGCTTGCGAGTGATAAAACATGCATTCAGAGACCTTGGGAATTCACACACATCTGTGCCTTTTCTTTGCACACACTGTTAAACACGGTGTATGCAGATAGAGATCTCGGTGTGAGACATTTACAAACAACTGGCACTCCGAGCTGGAGCTCTGTTTGAATTTCAACACAAGGAGCATTACCGCATTAAGCTCTATTAATGTCAGGGTGCCAATTTCTGCCAGATGTGCTCAAATACCAGGACAGATATTGAGAAATTCATTCATTTGTTGGTGTTTCTCCCAGTCATGATAGAAACCTGTATGTTGCTTTAGATATTGCAGTGAGGATAGTAATAAAGATGGATTAAGAATCATAGAGTTGTTGAAAGAAAGCAATTGATTTAAATGTCAGGGTGCATCTCACCCCTCCCCCTGTCTCGCTTTATTGGATATTGTCACTGGAATTGTGTGCAGTGAGTGCTCCTGGGAGACTCAGTCAAGCTCGGAGATCCTTGCAGAGGGCTGGCGTGGAAGGGACTTGGGAGGGGAGGAAGGGAGGCATGGCGCTAACATCAATAATTCACTATCGTATTGCTAGTGAAACAGGATGTGAAGGTATATGGGAGTCAAGACCAATGCGAATAACATCTCTGCAAGCACCGTGCAAATGAACCAAATCGAAGACCCGCCATTTATTTTCATAGCATTTCACAGCGGTATAAATGTATTGAGCTCATAAAAAACCTCAATGATTGCATTGATTTCAAAGGAGCTGTTTTTTTTTTTCTTCTTCAGCTTGTGTCCCACAAGCAGAGAGTTTAATTTACTGGTGTAGAGGCTTCTGGTTTTTATAAACCTTGTAGCTGAGAGACGACGAGAAAGGTACAGGGAGCCCGAAAGAGCACAGGGCTATTTCCCAGGCCTGCTTATTAAATTTCCAATCATGGCCTGTGGTGCAATGGCATTACCACCATAAAACACCTCTTTGCTATGTAGCCGTCTGGGCAGAAATTGCTATTGCTGTGTGGAAACTTGAGCGTTTCCTTAACATTGATTTCTGTCGAGATGAGAGGGAGGGAAATAGAGTTTAGACTATCATTAAAACAGAAACACGGAGGAATTCCTGTGAACTGCACACATTAGCTCTAGCTTTTTGTAGCCCCTACCACAGGTGCTGAGTGGGCTTTATGAAGCGTTCCCTCTTGTTTCTTTTTGGCTGCTCCTTCTGGCTGCTAGGAGCCGGTCCCTGTTATTGATATGCAGTTGGCCTAATCCATTACTGTGCTGATTGCCAGTGTGATTTCTGTGACACCCTTTCCCAGGCTTGGGTCAATTACAAAACAGGCAGTAAATGTATCAGCTACAGAGCAATAAGTCAACTGATTATCTTTCTGATAAACTGTAAATCTGCTTATGATTTAGGATCCATGTTGATGACGATGAAAGCGAGATTGAGCTCTTATTTCATAGTCTAACATTAGACTACCTTTATCGTGCGCCCAGCGCTAGTGTCTTGCTGCTTTTTCATCTTATCCCCACTCCCCAGTGATGCTCTCCCTCCCTCTTGCCCCTCCACAATTTTCTCATTAGTGATTAGAGCAGAGTTTCCATTTCCAGGCTATTGACTGTGCCGTTGGAAGCTGAGAGCCCATTACATACGTTGCTCCCACTAATTGTTTCCAGTCATAATGAAGTTCCTCACAGTGGAGGAATGGTAGTTAAGGAGCATTAGGTCATAGACACGGACTGCGCAGAACTTTTAATGCAACATACCTGCTGTTTGGTCACAGCCATTCACCTTCTAATCGTGTATTAATTTACTCAGCATGCTTTCGCTTAGAAAGCCCAGAGCCGATTCGTTTTGCTCTTCACTTACGTATTTATTTGGAGGGCGGACAGAAATCAGTCTACGGCCAGCAGTGAGGTATGTAGTGTCAGTGCAGGTTATCTGTGGAGCACAGGTCCTCGCCGTCGAGGATTAGATCACAGCAGCTCGGCGTGACAGAAGTCCCTTTCTCTTCATTCTTGTTCTCTTAAAGTCAGTCCTGGCTGTTTGTTGCTCTGGGTGGCTCTCCTCTGTCTACAAACAGTACACATTTCATGAATGGCACAACATCCATCCATTCATTTTCACATCACTTATCCTGGATTTGGTTCACATGGATCAGCGGGAGCATAAGAGCAACCAGATATTCTTTTCTGCCATCACCGCCCTCCAGTTCCTCTTGGCGTTCACCCAGTGTACCCTCAGATCTAAGCTGGTGTTTCTTCCCAGTAAATTAAGCTGGGCACATCTTCAAGAAAAGGAGGCCAAGAGGTGGTATTTCTTGGTCCCTGCATGTGATGGATATTGATAAGATTTTTTTTATATGAGTGCCATTATTGATTCTGCTTATAGATCTTCTTCTTTATTGATTCCGGATCAAGAAGGAGGAAAAACGTAGGCCCTCCAGAGATTGTTAGGATCTGCTCAGCTGTTTCATTTTCTTTTTTGGTGTAATTGTTTTGCAATGTGGAACTGTCAGAAAAACAATGCCAGCATTGATGAAAGGAATTAATAAGCCTGGAGGCGTTTACCTCCACTGAAATGGACAGTTTGGTTCCAAATGGAGCTGGTTTGTGATTCCAGTTTCACGTGCCTGCATTTCCTCAACTGACTTATCTCATTGAAAAGGGTTCTTCCAAATCATTGCGCCTTAATGTGAATTGGTAAAGAGACTGGCACTTTCATAGCTTACACACACACACACGCGCGCACGCTTTATTCTATGCCTTTAAAGGCTTTTCTATCATGGATGCACTCACCCTTTGATGGATGCCTTGGGGGAAACTCAGGATGCTACGCGGACTGGAGGAGCTGGGGATTGAGCCACTGGCCTTCTGGTAGGTGGACAACCCACTCTATCTCCTGAACCACAGTCATGAGATAATTCTGTTATCAAATGTTCAACTAACACCCATCTAAAATTTTATGTAGCTTTTCATTACAGTCTGCTTTTTTTCAGTGCTGATGCTAAAATGCACCAGTGAGTGTTTGAGCATGAAGTTGGTAAATTAAGAGCTTTACTGCCACAGAGGTGATTCCAGTTCCAGCCTGCGTCATGGTCCACTTACCCTGTGAATTGTGAGCACAACGGGCTCTGAGTTTGCTTCACCTTTTGCCATTGAATTCTAGATCTGAAAACTTTCGTGTGACAGATAACATGCTATTGGCTCAAAAATAGACAGAACTGTGTGGCCACTAGTAAGAAGAGCACAAATGCTGCATTGGGAGTAGTTTTGGTCTGGGAAAGAAACTGCAACACTTCTCCACATGTGTGCTGTCTTTGATATGGAATGAAAAATACAGCGAACTGCGGAACCTGAAAGCTTTTCTCTGATTTCCAACTTGTTTGAGTCCCAATTAAGAACTGAGTCTTCTTCCAAATGCATTCATCACATAAAAGTAACATCAGCTTGGTCCATTTTCTGCTGATCCACTTGAAGAGAAATGAGCTGGGTTTTTAAAAAAAAAAAGACTAGAAAACTCTCTAAATTTGAATAAAATGATAGTGACATTGCCCTTTTTAAAATTTCTGTTCACATAAAGTAGGCATATATGATCCACGCTAGCCTAAATGCCATGGATTCAGCAGTCTTGGCCTTTTGCTTTGTCTTTCATTAACATAGAAAGTCCTTCTGAATAGATGCTCTGTCCCATGACTTGATGAGATGTGGTCTTTGTTATTGAAAGCATAGGTAAAATCCGATGCTGTATTCGGAGCCAAAATGACACAGAATAAATACTTCCCAAGCTGTGTCACTTTATCCAGAGTGCAGGCCAAGAAGAAAATTGCTTTGTTCCTGACACTACTGGCGTGAATCATCTTGCCTTATGCCAGCACTGAAAGGGAGCCCAGTGACTACTCATACATTTAATTCTCTGACTTTCTGTATATTCGGCCATGCACGAGAACATCACGCTCAGCCGCTCGGATCACGGGGCCGCACGTTGTTCAAACACAGAGTCACAGCATGCCAAGGGATGACAGGCTGTGTGAAATGGAGAGTGATGACACCAGTACAAAACAGGGGTCTGGTTGAGATGACCCTTAAACATGGCAGAATACTCTCGGCTCCAGTCAAGTGTTTAAAAAAGCTTTTTCTCCTCGATCTCAGGCTGCTGGCTCACCTACACGCTGCTCACTCTCTTACCCGCCTCATAAATATACCGTCGATGCTTCTCTCTGTGTCACATCTTTCTCTCGCCCCAAAAGACACGTAATGTGACTTCTGGGCAGTAACATCACTCATCGTATTATGATGTAAGGACCTCATAATTTTATGGTACATACATCAGAAAATAGCGTGTTATTGTAAAGCCTTGCTTGGATCCAGGGTAGGAGCACATACACAGCTGGAGTCTGCTTAGCAGAATCGGTGCTTCACTGAACCCCCCGAATGATAAAATGCAGTATTTTGTCTTAGAAATGGTCAGTATCTTATTCTTATTCACCTTGCACTTTCCCCTACGCTTTTACCTCCTTTCCCCGCCTCTTACGCACAGCCTAATACATTTCTGTAGGAAAAATGAACTGGAGCTTGCAACCCGGCTAAAGTAAATAACCGAGCGCATGAATTATTGATGAAGTGCGGGACTTTTTTTTTCCTGGAAGCCCATCTTGAAGTTTTTAACTTAAAGCTCTCAGTTGCAGGATTCCTATCTGCATGCATATAAACCTGCACGTGTGCATGGTTTTTACTATTCAAAATGATGCAGATTTCTGGGATTTGGCTCCGTCTAATTCGAATCTGCTCTTGAGTTTAGGTCACACGGGCCAGTTTCACACACTTCGACTTAAACTCTGCTGTGTTTTTGCCCACTGGTAGCACAATGGGCGGCGTTTTCTGTGAGAGCCCACACGGTGTTTGCTCTAATATGTGCATGTACACAAACACAGTGGAATAGCTTCCTGATAGTCATTTGACATTTTCCCATTGATCTACAGGTGGTGACCATTCAGCAGTGAGCTAGTGAAGACCGCTTACAAGTAAACATGTGGGTTTCAAAGAAATTGTCTGTGTAAATGATTCATTGTAAGCGGAAGAACACAAATTCAGGGTCTCGAGGATATACAAAAAGCATTTTGGTGAGTAACTCTGAATGTAAACAGGCACTTTGTTTATTTACAACAAACTCTAAAGCGCACCTGACCTGAGAACTAAAATGAGGACCTGATGATCTGACTTCCCTTTAAGCAACAACATTCACACAGTTTTTTAGAGAATAAATCTTGTAGCACAATATATTTCATTAAGGTTCTTTTAAAGGGCATTAGCATTAAAATATTTTAAAGTAAAGTGCTCAGATGCCGTAGTGATGCGCTGCAGCTGGAAGCTGGAAAGCAGCACAGTAAAATTCATTTGCACGCTCTTATAAATCATGTTTGAAGTTTTCTGTTACTATGATTGCTTCTTTTGTGTTATGCCATAGTGAATGCGTCTATGACAGAGGACTGTGTACTTTGACACAGTATTATGTCTGTGAAGGTTCTCAGTCATCCAGGTCATCGTAGTCCCCCCGCTGAGGGACAAAGGGGGTCAGGGGGTCCTTTTGTCCCTCTGTGGGGGGTCACTCCCACTAGGTTTAAATCTGGGACTCCCCACCATTTGACCTTAGAACTGAAGAAGCTTCTCGGATGAGAGGTGAAACGTCTTCAAGCAACTTAAAGAAGTCCAGACGCTTTTCTTTGCTTTCACACAGTATATATACTGTATGGAAGTCATACTGAGACCACATCATTTTGTGTGATTTGTTTGGCTGTTTTAGAAGGTTGCAAATGTTTAAAAACTGATTTTTTGAATGGCTGGCAATTTTCAATTCAATTTAATTTATATAGTGACAAATCACAACAACAGTCACCTCAGGGCGCTTTATATTGTAAGGAAAAGTCCCTACAATAATACAGAGAAAACCCCAACACTCAGGTGACCCCCTACAAGCAAGCACTTAGCGATAGTGGGAAGGAAAAACTCCTTTTAACTGGAAGAAACCACCGGCAGAACCAAGCTTAGGGAGGGGCAGCCCTGTGCTGTGAGCAGGAATAACGGGACGGACAAAAAATATGATGTGGACGAGAGGCAGTGATAATAACTCCTGATTGGTGTTTAAACACATGGGGAGCTGAAAGAGGTGAGCAGTGCTAATTTTGACAGCAAATTTAGATTCAGTTTTAGTCACAATTTAAGCATCTAAATTCTTTTAGATTTTGTGTAGTGTCAGCTTATTAAATATCAAAAGATAATTGTAGACTAAATCTAAAGTTGATTGAGTTGACTAAAAGATAAAGTGTAAACGTTTGTCATGCTTTTACCGGTAAAGAGTTTCTCCACGCTGTTAACAAAACATCTTATTTCCTTGACATCAAATGCGAGATGTCTCCATATGTCTCGTCTTCTCTTGGAGCATGGAAGCCAGTTGTACTGTTTCCCAAATAAAAGCTGTGCTGTGCAGATCGAATGTGTAAACTTACTGTAAAAGGAAACTACTTCTTACTGGCTCATCACTTGGTCCCACCTTTCCAAACCACCTAATTAACTCTGATTGGGTTTCATTTCCTCAGACTATTCTCATCTTGTTTTTATTAATTGACAAAAGTATCATTACATTTTGTCAGAGTTATTTTTTCCTTGTGCGTTAGTTTTTATGTAGTTATCATCTTGTTTTTGTTGTTGTCAAAATGGTGATAAAAATTGAAATTGAAATTAATACTGGAGGTGAGTGAAGGAGAAACAAGTGCATCGTGGGAAGGGAAAGCTTTAAGTCTATTCTTAAAAGTAGTTGTCATCCTCCCAAACCCAAGCTTCTCCCCAAGAAGAGGCAGCTTTCCTGTAAGTTGAGGATTTGCTGTGAAGATATTTATCCTAAAGTAACACGAGGGAAAACTGGTTGGAGACTGTGGCACAACCAAAATTACTGCAATCATATGTAGTGAGCTCGAAGTGGTTGCCTCAAAGACGGAGACCAAGTCTGCGACCACTCGCAATCAGCTGCCAAGTAACAGCGATAATATGGCAAAAAGATGGAGTCTGTCTACTATCACTTTATAATTGAAGGAGGTCAAGTTTTCAATTACACACAATCTTTTCATGATAATATATGAATAACTGTGATAAATGTGCAATCAAAAAATCTGTTGTTGTCTGCATGCACAAATAAATTCACATTAATGACTTACAGTCAGCATCCCACCCATTCAGAAATTCCTCAACGGTGAATAATGTAACTACAAAATGCCGTAGTTCCCCACCGTTCATTCAGGAATATAAGCAGAATCCAACCAGTTGGTAAACAGTTGAGTTGAGTCCCCTATTGCAAGTAAACCCGGTGCAGTCACTGACACAAAGTCAGAGGGATAGCAACGTGTTGGCAATCGGTCTGGGTTTCTAAATTACTTTTGGAGAAAAAATAAATAAATCACAAAGCAACCACTAATTTTTCCCTCGTTGCAAGGAGGTTTTTCTCTCTAATGTGACTGTACAATAATAGCTGATATCTTGTAGCAGAATGCTCCTAAAGATTTCTTCCATGGTATCTTGTATTGTATCCTAAACCTATGTCTTGTTTTCCTGGAAGCACATGCACGCAGGAGTAGATGGCAACATGCTGAGCAGGATGATCAAAAAGCTGATGCAAACAAGGAATTTAATTTAGAGCCACTGAGAGAAGTGTACAGTACAGCTATTCTCTGCGGCTCATATCAGCATGGGCAATTTTGCTCACTTGATGATGCAATGTGAAAATCGTTTCAGCAATAGCTTTACACTCCAGCGTATGTGGCGAGAAGATCACGAGGACCTTTTTCTTACAGTTACACGCCACTTGGTGCTTGGATTAACCTCTTTCCTTAAGTTGTGACCGTACAACGATACAGGAATATTATTATTTTTAAGTAATCCTGCAAACATTTATACATTTATTATTCTTTAAAATTCCTTTTGTGCAGCTTGAACTTTTAGAGATTCAGACTTTGTGTTCAGTCATATGGAATCTCCGAGGAAACGTCCCAGTTATTACAGGCGAATTAATCAAGCGTTATCTGCAGAATAAAACTAATGACTGAACATTCACGCTGATGTTTGTCACAATACAGAATGACATTTCTCTGCATTGGTGCTATTCATATTCTTAATTGAATTTCATTACTCTGCCAATAAAGCACTTCACACTAACACAATCTGACCTCATCTGAAATTCATTATCTGCACCGTAAACATTTTTAGTTATTTATTTATTTTTGCATATATATTACACTCCTTTGCATCAAACGGTGCGCTGCCTATCTCAAGTCCTTTTAGCATTTTTCTTCATTTGCATCTGCCTCATATTTGTTTTAGCCTGAGAGACTGTTGACGTGGGGTAATGCAGCGCACGGAGACAGACGTCTCGCACGCCTGCCGGCCCCTCCGTATCCATCCGTCTGTCATGTTAACGACTTTAAATGCCGGCGCTTTGCATCTCTCTCACAGAGGGTAAAGTGTCATGCGGTGCCCCTGTGGTGCTGCCGCCCTAGAGCGATGTGGCACCAGAAAGTCTGCTTAATTATTTATGATATCAGTGAATTAAATAATAACTGTGCTTTGGATTTTCTTTTCTTTTTTTTTTACTATCCAACGCTGTGATTTTGAGTGGTCAGTGATGTAATATATCGGCCTCTTTGCCCCTGAGTCTTTTGCTACAGCAATTTGATAAGTCATTAAACTGTATTACGCTGATGAATTATTCACATTTCCCTTTTACTCTTTCAGTTTCACTGTGCTGTACTCTGCATCCGCTCTGTGCACCTCATCTGTGGCTTTCTTTTATTTCCTCCTCTATCTCAAAGTCTCCCAATTGTTTTTGGCTTCCTGGAACTGGATGCAAGGATGTTGGGGTGTTTGCAGCCAGCCTCACCCTCAGCCTTTTTTCCCCACCCTCTTTCACTTGTTCATTTCACACTGATTCTCACCTTCCTCCCCTTTTCCACTTATTGTTAAGCCGGTGAATGACTTGGCTACCTTATCCACCCCCCTGTTCCTTTACCAGCTGGTTTAAAAATAAACATGGTGGCGGTTTGGCAGTGGCGCTCTGTTCTAGTGTGTTGTAGGTAGCGTTGCACTGCCTGCTGCTCCAGATGCTCAAAATTACGCAGTCCACACTGCAGCCCCTTCGCTCGCTCAGGCTGCTTGCAGCTGCCACTGAAAGGCTGGGATTTCACAGACGCTCAGTCGGCGTTTCTTCACGGGCACCATGCACGAAATTACGCTACATTACTGCAGTTTCAGCACCCCAGAATCTTGCTCAGCACGCTCTTTAAAAGACTATTCTTGACACATTTGAATAAGATAATGAATGAAGCAAATGTTGGAACACAGATGGGGTTTTTTAATGTGTCATCGGCTCATGAACGCGGTCCAATTACTAAAAAGATGAGATGTAAAGGATGTGTCGCTTTTCTCCCTCACTGTGACATTTGCTCGCACATGTAGTCCTTGCTTCTGGTCCAGTGAGAGCTTCACTGAGGGAGTCATATGAGCCCAGCACAACAATTAATCCTGCCACTCATCAGGAAGTTGCTTGAAAATAGCAGTGGTTTATAGTGGAATTATGCTCTGCACTAATTAGAGGGTTAGCACTGACAGCGTCAAGGAGAAATGGTGAACTGGAGCAATATCATGTGACAGAGTCTGCTAATGCCGTCTTTTAAACACTGAGGAGAAGCAGACTCTGTCAATATTCCTCTGCCTCATTCATACTTTTTTTTTTTTTTAACAAATCTCTTTTTCCCCCCCGTTTGCCTTGCTCCATCCTTTTCTCCTCCACCCTTTCTTTTCTTGTCACCCAGCCAGCCCTCTGGCTGTGCGCGCCTCACAGTTGCCATGGTAATGATATAGTTTCTCATCTCTGTAATGTGATGTCTTATTAGCTTTCATTGGGGCGTGTGTCACTATTTTATTTCACGCGCCATTTGGTGAGCTTCGGTCTCCTGTTTGGAGAAAAAACCTCGTGGCTCAGAGGTGAGCAGTGAGCGTACTGACAGCACGGCGTGAACGTGGCAGTGTACGCGTGTCGGGGGTCCCGACGTTGAGGAAGGGGACAAGATTGAGTGATGCACAGCAAAGGAGATATATAGGGTAACGCCTGCAGTAGCTGCACTACATTTTCTCCTCTGCATTAACCTGCAGAAAAGATGCAAACGTGAATAGTGATATCAATTACACAGCGAAAGGCATGTTTGTCCCAGGGTAGCTCAGCCTCTCTCTCTCTGTGCTCTGTGAGGCTGGTACATCAGGGAGGGGGTTTCAGCTGCTACCCAGCAGGAGGCACTGTGTGTGTGTGCTTTCCACCATCCGCTGAAAAAGCACTTTATTTGTACTACAGTGCCTACTACACAGTATCTCCATCTGTCTTGCAAGGGTTTTGTTGCTGGGTTAGCTGACGGGCAGCACTGATCGCGGTGATCTTGTGTTAAAACCACCACGGCTGTAGCTGCACTACATTCATTTGCACAGTATGCCTCCTTGATAATCAATTCCTCTATTTGCATTGTGTTGGCTTTGGAGACTGTGTCCTTTTGAGGTGCAATTACACCTTATGTTTTTCCTCCTTTGTGTGCGTTTTGAAGCAATGCTTTGAATGTCTGTGGGAAAGGGGCTTCGATCAATAATCAGTCAATATCAGCCCAGATGCTACTGTCAAACACATCGATAAGGTTTCTCCAGTGGTGGTTTTCATCTCTCAGTATGTATTAACTGCCTCATGTTAGCCCGCAGGGCTTTTAAAAAATGACCCTCCTGCTTCATCTGCCCTGTCTTTGCAGATGTCTGTTGAGAAGTGACAGCCAGGGCTGTGCGACTGTGACTATTGAACTGGCTATTGGGGTAGTAATTGCACATTGGCTCTCTTAATTTGCACAGGATTGCTGCAGCTGAATGAAGATGTTCAGTTCCTCACTATTTCCAATTTGAGAGTACTCTATATTTCAGTGGGTGGGGGGGTGTTAAATGATTTTCGGCAGCCAGGATGACGTCTGTGTTTTGTACTCGAAATCTGCCTATTTTGTGGTGGAGGTGCTAGAGCTGGCATACCATCATGATTGTTTTTGTTGCAAGACAGAACATTTTGGATGGACAATGAGAGCATCATAAAGAGCCATTTAATTTGGTGTGCAACATAACAATCGAGAGATTTCTTTAAGTTCTCGCGCATTCTCTGATTGACCGTTTGCCTCTTCAGTTTGTCAAACATTAGACCAAACTCACAAAGTCACAGGAGCATGCACAAGTATGTTTTTACCTTTTGAACTTTGTGGGGCAGCCTAACAACCATGCCATGAGGTTTAATTTACACAGTCTCCACCCACCAAACTGTGCTGAAATACTCCTTTGAAGTTGCCTTGTAGTAGCTCCTAATAATGCTCTTAGAAACCTTCTTTTGGCTCTGATGATGAGGAGGAGGTAGGTGACAAAAAAATACTAAATCACATCTTCTGATATTGGTGAAAAGATCCTAAACATTCGTTGTGTAAATTAAGTGTATGTAGAGCTAGGACTAAGCCAAAACTTGGGAAGTCATGTTTGGGTGTCTCCTCTTAGGGTGCATTTTCTTTAAAAATGTATCCTCGATAGGCTCGTAGAGGAGGGATGGTGTGCTTTGGATGGCATCTGTTGTCTTTCCTTCTCCTCTGGGCGCCATGCCAGGCATGCGTTTGTCAGATGGCAGTGCTGGTAAGATGGAGGCTTCTAATATATCTTGACGGGTTCGCGCTGCACTCTCCTTGACTGGGCCATTTGTAGTATTTTCAGACCTTGGCACATTATAATTTGTATCTACATTTGTCAAATCAACATGCTGTTCATTTATTAGTCTTACAGAAGGAAGCAAGTCTGTTTAAAAACTGAATTAACGTCCTACACATAATGGACCTGAAGTTTATGGCTGATTTAGGTTTAGCCAGCAAATCAATCTAAGAAATCTTAATTTACCTTGCAGAAAATAGACAGTGATGGCTTTATTGGCTGACTTTGAGACACTCTTTCCAGGACAAAGAAATGTTAAGTCTTTGTTATAAAGTAGCAACTTGACATCATCTTTTGCATTTTCTAGTTTTGTTACAGCACAGTCGGTCAACTGTTGGCAGGGTCCTGCTTTACATAAAATCCAAAGTCTGCATGGGATAAAAAACTTCTGACAAAGTAATTTGTGCGCAAAAATGCTTTTCGTTTATTCCATTTCACCTCTAGGGTTTTGCACATACTTTAACTTATTTATGTTAGTTTCACTGATTCCAGGACTCAGTATGTGCCAATAAAACATTAAAAGGCAGCCTCTTTTAATATTTTGCATGCACGTTGCTCCTCTCACACAGCATGGAGAAGGGTGATGATGTAAGGAATGAATGTGCTGCGGGAAATAGTTTGAAACTCAACATCCTAAAAAATATTAAAGATAAATATTTGCCTGTGTCTTTGAGGAATCAGTTAAAAATACTACCAATGCAATAACACTAGTCATGAAACGGTATTGTTCACGCAATATCTGGATCTGTCTGTCTGCCTGTCTGTGTTTTCATGCAGACTCGTTTCAGGCTGCAAGAGTTAATTATACGTTGTTTAAAAATGTGAAATTTGGAGGTGTCCACTCTTCAGCTCACTTCTCTGCTTGAGACAAGCAGATTTAGGTCAGTGAGATTTGGGGTTGGCAGAGCGACTGGAGAGCTTGTTCTGGACTGTCAGAGCTGCCCTGTATACCATCTGGATGGCTTGATAGTGCTGCAAAGCCAGTGATCCTCTTTTGAGGAGGATCTGCATAAAAAGATGCCTCCAGTGCAACTCTACCTCTGGTGTATCCAAACCAAACTTCACACATAATGGTACATACAGTGTATCCACCTTTGCGCGGGAGTATAACCTGGCATAACGGCTCCCAGGTGTCCAACAGTCACGACTCTGTGAATGTGTTAATCATCCGCTCTGAGCACCAGAAAGTATTTTTTTTCTCCTTTAAACAGCTCTGAACATTCTTACTGCCTTCAGCCCCCTGTGTCAGTGCTGTCATGTCCGGGATGTCAAGACGATTTCCACAAAGTCGTTCAGGCAGTCACAACTTTCATGCTCAGAAGCAGCCCTTTATGCCTCAGTAGCAGCTAATCGCTACAGCGAGATGAAGACCGAACACTTAACACTGAAAGCTTTTACAGCCAGGATTCACTTGTCAGATTTGAGAGGTGTAAGGTGCGAGTTTGCATTCTCAGATATCAGTGTGTGCGCGCGTGTGACAGACAGCTTGAATGTCGGTGTGAAAGCATCGGCTTCCCCACCTTTCTGCCTCTATTCAGCTCGCATTTCTCTCCGGTTCAGAGGGTTTCTGATAGAGCCAACTTAACAGAAATGCCTGAATGGCGAATGCGGCTGATGAGAAAATCCCCTTTTCTTTATTCCTAAATCCACTTCTTGTGGAGCGCCGTTTACTGTAGTAATCGTGCCTCAAGCACCACTTCTTCACAGCCTGTTGTGGAGCACTCTTCCTAAGTGGGAGGTGAAAATGAACATTTCTGTAGCACCAGTTATCATACCTTTGATTTTTATCCCTGAGTGTTAATAAATTTCGTGTCAACTTTAATGAGCACATAATCCACTGATAATACAGACTAATTTAGTGTGTATTTTGAGTGTGTAATGAAGCCCAGACAGAGATTTATACACTGTTGTGCAGTTGGTAGCTTTATCAAGGCAGTGTGGTTGATAATACTTAAATCGATTAGTAGATCTAAGTGGTGTCCAGAAAGGTCCTAAAACCTTTTTACAACTTGAAAAATCTTAGTTGTTTTATAATTGTGCCTGTTATTGTGCAATTGTTCTTACTATATTTGCCACACATGTAATTTACAAAGTATGAGATTGTACTTGTTTGCTCTGTTGCGTGATGTCATTTTGCTTATCTCCACATGGACCACACACCGTGTGGAGTGAGTGTGATGAAAGACAATGGGTGATTGATGCACACAGAGCATCCACACATCTGTTGTGCTCTTCGGGGGGAGTTTTGAGGGATGCCCAGCCCATTTGAGAGGTGCTGGAGTGTGGGAAGATGCAGTTGGGACTCTCAAAACACAGCTTTTCCCAACATTACATCATCTCCTGGTCTTTTTCTTCAACCACATCCAACGGTTCTCATGCTAGGCCTACTTAGCTGGGAAGGGCAGAAGTCTACTGGGCTTTTGGCAGGCCTGAAACACGGTCTTCTAGTATTCATGTTTTCTGGCACCTGTAAACCCTAAGACTGACCCAAAATGGAAGTCGTTGTTATATTTCAAACACTGCAGTTATTTAAAGCTGTTTGCTGGACAGAAGTGCTGCTCCAGATGTTTAAACAGGAATATACAGGCATAAAGGCCTTTTGATTTCAATTTAAAAAATTGTACAGAAACAATGCTATTACTTCACAGCATGGATGTTAGAATTAAACATTGTGGCTGTAAAAAGGGATCACAAAATTCTTCTCAATTCACTTTTATTTATATAGCACCAAATCACAACAACAGTTGCCTCAAGGGTCTTTGTATTATAAGGTAATTGTGGTAAACCACAACAATCAAACGACAGTGGGAAGGAAAAACTCCCTCTTAACAGGAAAAACCCTCTGGTAGAACCAAACTCAGGGAGGGGCAGCCATCTGGCACGACTGGTTGGTGGTGAGGGGGACAGGACAAAGCAGCAGGTCTTCACTGTGTTTGAACCACTCTGTTGGATGGTTTAACAGGATCCAAAATCTGAGCCCCTTTAAAGCCCCTGTGCTTTAAAGAAGAGGCTTATATTGTTTGGTTTGAAGGAATCCAGAAGCCACATTTCTTAAAGATCAGTTCAGGCTGCCACAGGTACAGTGATATTGTGTCTTTGGGGCCAATGCATCTGTGATTTAGTGAATAATAGTGTGATTATTGATTCTATACATACATATCTGTATGTATATATGCAAAAACATACTGTACAGTGTGTTAGATACGTTGAAAAGAAAAGTTTTAGCATCTGACTCTAAAGACTCTACTTGACTCTACAAAACCGTGGCCAGCTGTTATAAATAGTCTGCTTGATAGAAACAGTGTAGTGAAATCCGCTCTGCTGGACGCACAATGTAGTGACATCGTTTCTAAATTATGCTCTATAAGAAAAAAATTTGGTATCAGTGCACATCGGCTAACACGCACAGCCCTGTGAAATAACTTCTCACAGGGCTTTACCATGTAGTTTGTAGCACCAGCTATAGCTTCAATAACTTCACATTTGACTTTATCAGTGTCTCACGTCATTGTTGAGGAATTTTGGCGCACTCTTTGCAACATTGCTTCGGTTTTGCAAGCATTTGTTTATCCACAGCTCTCTTAAGGTCTCAACACAGCATTTCAATCAGGTTGAGATCTGAACTTTAACTGGGCTTTTGTGTTTTAGTCTGTTGTCGATTTGCTCCTGTGTTTGGGATCTGAAAGGTTGACCTGCGCAGACTCCTTGCAATCAAAAGCTAAAACACACTCAAGCTCTGAGTCACCTTTTTTTTTTTTTTTTTTTGTGTAGATGCAAAGAGGTCGTTGCCCTGTTTGTATTTGTGTGACTGAGCAATTAGCTTCCTCTGAATTAAGAGATAGTTTTGACAAGCTAAGTGTGTTGGCTCAGCTAGAGGGGCCCTCTTGTTTACAGTATTTCCAGAGTATTTTTATTTCTTTAATAAATTATTTAGTGTCTCTGTGTCGATACAATATTGCCTCCCAAAATATCACTGTGTTCTTTTTGGAGAGAAAAGGTTTTCTCCTTCCAAACAACTTATGCTTGTTTCTAATCGTACTGTTGTGAAATTCAACATTTAACATGCTAAAATGCTCCAGAAAACATCAAAACTTCTGCTTTTATAGAGGTGATCACACTCACTGACGATCAGTTAATAAAATGCATGTGACTAGCAGCACCTGGCAGCTACTTATCCTGTTAATCAGTATGAAAACAGTAATTGTGTGCTTAGTTTTTGCAGCACTGCACAGAGTCCTGATAAAACTCTTTTTTCACAAGACTTACATGCTGATATTGATATATCTGTACAGGTCAGTACTGATCCATTATATCTGTTTCCTGGTCAGAGATTGTGGCACTAGTGTTACGACTGGGCAACACAGCTTACACACTAGCTTGTTCCAAGCACACTGAACCAATGGTTTACCTCTCTTGTGTCCATTCATCCTCCCATTTTCCATCAAGTTTATCCCAGAGTGTGAAGTACTACTGTTCTGTCAGCACTGCTGCCATCTCCAAATTCTGTACAAGGTGTCCTTTGGCAGCTGGGCCTTGACACATTGTTATATGCCAAGAGATAACTAGCCACCATCAGGCGGGCGGAGAGGAGGTGGTGGAGTGAGTCAGGAGAGTGTCAGCCAGGGAACTGTGGTTTGGAAACTGTTCAAAACATTCTGAACTTTGTTTTGCTGTGTTTACATTTGCTGATTTGTGTATTTTTCTCTCATACCCCTCTTTTGTTTTACTTTCATGGTTAGGTTCAGTGGGTGTGGTAAAGTCGCCTTTTAGATAATTTTGTGTTTCAGTTTTGGTCACTAAAGACTATTTGCTTACAGTTAGGATTGACTGTGGTTTGAAATAGAACATTGAACCTGAAAATGATGTTTACTTAGAGTTGTGTAAATGTCATGCATCACTCCTTTGCAATCATCCATAAGTGCAAATTTTGAAATATTATTTAAATTTGCGTTTGCTTAGGATTAGACTTAGCGTTGAAAAGGTAAACCTCTTAATAACGTTTTGCCTTTTACAATCCGGTGAGTTAAACATGATCTAAGTGTGATGTAAGGGGTTCTTTACAAACATCCATTAGCAACAAGCTGGAAATGACAGGCCAAAGGTCACCTTGTGTTTAATTTGGAGACGCCAGCAGCTTTGATAAAATGGTTGATGCACTGAGAGTGACAAAGGGCTGGTTTATAACCACCATTTAACTCTACCACTCTGAGTAGCTCTTTATCATGAGTCATGTCCAGGCTCATGAAATGATTGAATTCAACTAAGAATAAATCCAGAAAATGAGCCTTTTTCACTAGAAGCATCATCATAACAGCATCGTAATATTGGATTATTACAACACAGATTTTGATCTGGCAAAAACAGGCCTCTGTTTTTCCAGTGCGTTTCAGCCGGTAGCTGGACGGTGATAGAGATGTTGTGATGTGATGAATGCTAAATCGAGTCAGATGAAGTGATGAGTCACAGAGGAGTGTGTCAGCGCTGAGGCTAACTGAAGGCTGCATCTGTATCTGGCCAAGCTGTGTACTGAAAGGGTGGGGGTGGGGAGGTAGTGCGAAGTGCAGGGTGCGAGTGGTGATGGATGAGGACTGAGCAAGGGAAGGACGAGGCATGAAATAGAATGAGGATGAAGGACAGAGAAGTCCTGGCCGGGCCACGGAGGGGGAAGAAGAGTGCGAGACAGAGATGGAGAGACTGAGAGTCAAGAAAGAATGAGGGTCAGAGAAAGAGAGTAACCTACTCTCAAAACTGCTGATGTTTGCACTGCTTGCTCTCTGCTGCACGGTGGATTCTCACTTAAATTTGCATTCACTTACACTGTATCAGGTGAGTGTATCAGCGGTGTGTTCTTTGCAAAGGCAAAGCCTTTACCTTTAAAACTTTTAACTTTTTAAAATCTGCCCAATTAGATTAGCGAGAGTATTAAAGCAGATGGCACTTTTATGCATTCAGATACAGATTTGTTTGCATTGTTGAACCTCCAGTGGATTTAAAACCATTCTTTTTTTTTAAAGCCTGTTATTTGTTGCACAGATTACACCAGAGGACATCCTGCACATCAAGCCTATTTATTTACATCACCGTCATCAGGCTAAGAAACATGTTTAACTTATCAACCTGCCCCAAATTGAAATATTTTTGTCTGCCTAAGGCTTTCCGACACTAAGCAGGTGAACTGCAGAGCTGGGATTCAAAATAAAGAGTCTGATATCGTGCTGGGATGGAAAAGCTCAGCGGGGCGTGTGATTCACCATTTTTTCATCTTACATCAAGAAATAAAGTGCAATCATATTCTTTACAGCGTCACGGTAATATGAATGTAAATATTTCACAGGTTTCATACTTGAGTGGAAACCTTTCTTCTGTGCGTTATCAACCGCAGTTCTAATGACCTTCCAAATAACCATCTATCCCGGACGTCCCGCTGTGGATCTACGAATCACTGCTGAATTGTGGGTGAAATGTAGCTTTCCTTCCGGCTGTGAGCTGTCATGATCTGTTTGAGAAACGCGAGATTGTATTCATGCGTGCACGCATGCTTACATGCTGTACTCTCTCTCCTACACACACGCGCGCCCACACACACACACACACACACACACACACACACACACACATACAGTGTGGAAACACAGACAGGCGGATTCATCAGTCACTGAGCCTCACAGAGGGTGGTCGCTTAAAGGAAGGAGTGTCCTCTCTGTCTTCCGGTTCCTCTCTTACTTTAGCTCTCAACAATTAGTTTATCTGTCACATCCCGTCCCTCCTCAGTTTTAATCCACTGCTCTCGCTCTTCTGGGCTACTTTAGCGCGTCCTGACCTTATTTAAGGTTGTGTTTGTTTCTTCGGCTGACCAGTCGGGGAGAGGGATCGGATGTTAGCAGGCTAGCCAGATGGCTGGGACTGGAGCAGACCCACTGGCCAAACTGGTAGCTGTGGTAGCAGACAGCAGCTCTGTGGGGAGCAGTTTCAGCACCACTGCTACTCCTGGCCCAAAAATGCTAATTAGCCATCTTTTGACAGGTGTATGGATAGTCCTGGGTTTTGTGTTACAGCCTTAGAGTTGACTTAGAGTCATTTTGTCCCAGGTGTATTTTTCCCGGGACTCTTTTCTTGCAGACTCTTAGCTGACAGGAGCTTGAGCTGGAGTGGGATGAAGATGATTGGAGTAGAAAAGTCAAACAGAAGACAAGGAGGATTGACAGCAGGGGAGGAAGCTGATGGGGGTGAGAGGCAGCATGTGTGAAGAGTCTGATAGGAATGGACTGGAGCATTTCTGTCCTTGGAGTGGAGTCAAACCCCCCCTGCGACTTCCCTATTCCGCTAGATCAGTTACCGAGCCGCTACATGATGCGTATCAATAGCACCAGGTTGCCGTACTTCTCTCAAAGCGTTTGCCGTACCTTGCCCGAGGATATCCTGTTAGCCACCTGTTAATAAAGGATGTCGAATCATAAAAGTGCGCTTTACATAACCCTCGTCTCAAAGGAAGCAGAGAGCACAGCTGTTTGACTCAGCCACACTCGAAAAACATCGCCTGCATGCAAATGAAGTCATCTTGCTGATGCATTAGAGCACTGCCTGCTATCTGAGTGGTCAGGGTGAAGGAAGACAACTAATCAGGGCAACAACAGCGCTACTTTCCTGTATCTGAGCTCTCTATATTTCAACCCGTAAGTCAGGTGTTGAGATGAAAAAGAGGCCCGCCTGTGCTACATGGCTAATTTAAAGGATTATCACCTGTTCTACCAAGACACATTAATCCTAATCCGACTTTAACCCCTTTCATCTCAAGTCAGAGTGATTAAGGAGTAGACTGGCCTAATCTCTTCACAGCAGTGATCACGAGCTACGTGCACTCGATGGGACAGGAAGCGTCACGCTAAAGCATCTACTGTACTCAACACCCCAACTGTGTTTCTACCGATTGCCACTCTGCATACGTAAGGACTTTTTACTGAGTCCACTGTATTATTTTTAAATCTCCTCGCTTCAAAAGAGTTCATTCTCAACTGATGTGCTCTCGCAGGATTAGATTAGTGAGGGCAGGAAGAGCTGTCATTGGCATAATAGGCCTTAAGTATGAAGGTATTATGGTATAATTATTGAGGGAAAAATACTTTGTTAAAACAAATCACAGTCTCTTGTCTGGCTTTCATGAATTTGCCTTTAACAACTTTGAGTAACCAAACCCAGGATTTTATAAGTAGTCAAATATTTTCACAGTTAGTTTCAATTAATTGTAGTCTGCTCAAGAGATCATCAGTCATAAATTGTAGCTTTAATGCTTTAATGTGCATGGTATGATTACCAGACTGTGGTATGACTTTGTGTGTGTGTGCATGTGTAGGAGTGTGACGGTAACACATGGATACATTCGATATGAGAGAGAAAGGAAAAAGAGACTGGGAAATTTTAGATGGATTTGGTGTGGTAGTGATGGTGGGAAGAAAGGTAATTGAAAAAGAGGGGCATACTTTTGGTTTTGGGGCTTTTCTAAATGAGGGAGTAGAGATGGGTGGGTCCGGCCACAGCATGGTTTCGTGTGTTTTTATGTGTGTGTATATCTGTATTCGTGGAAGCAGATAGACACAAACACATTCGAATGCATTGTCCTGTTCCATCTCTAAGTTTAGTGTATAGACTGAGGGGGACCACACAGGATCTCGGTCTCATGCGTTGGAGTGTGTGGCAACACTGTTATTATTGATCCCGCCACAGACGTCAAACCCCAGTGCTTATTTAACTGCCGGTCTGATTGAAACAATATGCTGGAGCCCGTTTCATCCGTGTCCAAGACCACTGAATTATTAAACACATCTCCAAAGCAAAGGTCTCTCTCTTTGCATAAAGTCGGAACAGAAATGCACTGCCGAGGGACTCCGGGGGATAAACAAGCCCTTCTTCATTAGTGTGATTGGAAGATGGAAAAGGAAGATGAGAAAATTAGTAGATGGGACTTAAGGAGAATAAAAAGATTATAATTGTGTGTCTTTATCACACATTAAGACTGTGAGGAATCGCTGATTAAACTCTAGAATGTTTCAAAAAGAAAAAGAGCTTTTAATTGTATAATCACATGCTGTGTAGACTACAGATAAGAGTGTTTATGTTTCCTTTGTGGAAATAACATGGGCTTTTGGGTACATCAGGACATGGTTAAAACACCCCAGAGGCCTCTGTTAAATTATTTATGAATAGATGCATGGATGTTCTACGTTGGAGAGATGTTTTATGGCTTCAACTCACAAGTTGCAAATTAACTGCAATACGCACACTGGCTGACACATTTGACTCGTGATTATAACTCAAACCACAGATTTCTTTCTCTTTTTCTTTCACCGTTTTATTGTTTAGCACTGATACTCGTTTTTACTTCTTACTCATTGGCAGGTTTATCAAGACATGTCACAGTTTCAAGCACATGAGCCAAAAATGGAATGAGATTTGTGGACCTGAACTTTCAAAAAAATGCAAAGTGTTGCTAAGCTTATGGTAGAAGAAATGGGTTTTGCCATCATGTTAGCGGTAAAACCTAAATTACATTGGTAGCTGATGTCTCGATGCACGCTCAATCATCCAGGTAAGTAAATCCCAAAAGGTTGATTCTGTTCATCTGGACGTAGAGATTTCAGTAGGAGAAACATTTCGTCATTCACCCAAAGTGACTTCTTCAGTCTCAGCTGATTGCAGGTTTCCCCAACCTCACAGCCCATTTTTCATTCAGTGGTATAACTTCAGTTATTGTGCAAATGTACTGTTTATAGGGCTGGGGAAACCTGCAATCAGCTGAGACTAGTTAAATAAAGATAACAGTGTCTCTTTGTTGTGTTTTATTTTGCTCTGTGTCTTTGTCACTGAACTGGAACAAGTGATGTTCTTATATGTTTTTGTAGGAAGACAGTTATATGTGTCTCTGTGATACATATATGCTCTCTTCTTATACTGGAAAATATCTTTAAGTCTAAGAAGGTGAAGCACGTTCCCACTCAGACAAACTGGTAATTGCATTTGCTATAATGATGCAGCTGCCAACACAAGGATTCAGCCTAGTTTTCTCGCACTGGTGAGCAAATATTTTCCCTGTTCCTCACTGTAGTCTGACTTCATGTAAATTGGTTCTTCTACAAAGACTCAGTGGTGTTGGTCGGGATGTGACACGAAGACCCAGCAAACAAATAAGATTTGGGATGGTTTTCAGGGTCTGTGACATCAGCCTTAGCTTGGGGGCACATTGGGTGGTCAATGCATGTGACCTTCTCATAGCGGGGGCTCCATAACCCCCATCCATCCCTATTAGAGGACACTTATCAGGGACAGCAGCCAGAGTGACACACTCCCAGCTGGGCTTCCCTGGAGAAAATACTGTGAAGCGCAGGGATAAATCCCCACAGTGCACTGAGGTGTGTTTCTGTGTATGCGTGCATGTATATATCTATACGTGTGTGTGTGTGTGTGTGTGTGTGTGGTTGTGTGTATGAGTTGCTCTCTGCAGATAGGACCCTGTGACTCTGAGATATGCACAGGCTCATTAATTAGAAGCTCTCATTATCCCCCCTCAGGCTCCAGACACTTAATCAACACCAAGCTCAAACTAAGACACATGCATGCACGCACTCTCACACACACACATGAACAGCCATCTCACAGAGTCCACAGCAGGCTCCATTCTGACACAACATCATCTAAGAATACAGCTGTGTAAAAGAGGTGAATGAGTAAATGCTGATGAGGGTTATTTGTTTTCAGTGATGTATGGCACAGCAGAGTGGTGGGTGTCATTGCTGTTTAACACTTTTATTGTTCTAATGTTGTTAAGCATTTCAAAACAGATTCATCCGTCTGCCATGTCGCGCAGTGGAAGCAATCTGTCAAATAGCGTAAATTATATTCTTATGTTTTAAATTTCGATGCTGGAACAAATGAGCTTTCAAGACTTTTTGCTTTATGAATCTCGAATGCCTGCGAGGTTTACCAAATGTCTGTTCTGCCGTTTTCCAACATGAAGCGTTGACACTTTATAGCTACCGAACAGTGCGGTGACTGCCATGTTTGTACTGTTACGTTAACCTGTAAATATAATCTGTACAGGGGATGTTAGACATTACACATCCTTGTGTTTGTGTGTGTGTTAGTGTGTGTACTTTACTGGTTTAAAACCTCAGCCCCTAAAATTAAAAGGATGCTGTTTTTTCAGAGAGGGGACGGACGGTGCTCAGCGACACTCTGATGTTGGGACTTCAGAGTGAGTGCTGGGATAAATTACACTCAGACATTTGGAAGAGCTTTTGGATGACTATTCTTCAGTCGTGTGTTAAATACCTTTTCAGTTCTCCTTCTATTCAGTCGCAAAGTGCGACAGACAGGTTGCCAGCTCTAATAATACTTTTGGGTGGAGCCTCAGAGAGTGTGTTTAAGCAGTTCAGATTTATGATGGGATGATTCTTCCTCCACCCAGTTATGAAGTTGCGGAAGAGCGTTCTTCCAGCTATGAAGTATAAGGCATCTAGCAAATAAGACGGGGAATGCTGTGAGCTCAGCTCAGTAGAATGACTTACATGTACAGTTAATAGTCACATTTCACTTTTAAGAAATAGTTTTAAATGCACCTGTGCAAGCTGAGGTCAGTTTGGGACATAAAGCGTCTGAACAAGGCTGCCTGGGTGTTGATTGCACCCGATCGGGCTATGTCAGATCTGAACCAAGAGTTTGACCAAATAAAATGTGTGGCTTGTGGAAAGGTTTAGCAGCTATGAGGCATTTTACTAGAAACATTTTATGATTAAGTGATGCAATGACATCCCTGAAGTGGCGCCTCTCTAAACATTTTGCCTTCGCAATCCTCAGTGACGACATTGGCCCACAGCGTTGTATCACAGCAGTGCAAACGTCTGTAGTAGTAGAGCGACAGACCTTTGCGCCTTACTTGAATTAGTTTTATTGTAATGCAGTTGTCCAACGCCAGCAGACGAGCCTAACTCACCAACCCTCTGAACAAAACATACAGCGGAGACATTTTTGAGGGCGTTATTGGCAAGAACAAGAAAAGGAAGCGCAAACTTTTAAACAGCTCCAAGTTGTGGAAAATGAAAGAGGGGGGAGAGTTGGGTGGCGGGGGTTGGTTGTTTCCCTCTGTAGGCTGGAGTCTGATTTCCTGTGCGGCTGTGATTGGGAAAGCAGAGGCACGCACAGGGAGCCTGCTTCTGTATGGAGATGCCAGATGACAGGCTGTTGCTGAACAGCGCGCTGAGCTGGCCTTTGATTGGTCATCAAAAACGCCTTTTATGAAACAATCTCCTGTGTAAACCTGCTTTAGAAAGTGGGGCTTTAATGTGTGAGCGTGCGTGTGTGGATGAAAGAGAGCACAAGTGTAAATAGTATCTTATTCGTGTGGTGTGCTGCACAGACCCAACAGGAGTCATTTGTGGCCATGGGAATACAAGCTAGGGAAAAATATAGACGCTGTATAATACAGGCACACATAACTCCCACCTCTCTTGACTACAAATGTGTGCTTTGATCACAGTGCCAGCTGCGGATGCGGATGCAGTGACAGTGTTTATGTTCATCCGAGTGTTTCACGGACTCATTTTGCGCAGCAGGAGTTTGTCCATCGGGCCATATGTCAGCTTCGCCCCTCCTCCTGCTGCCTTTTGTTATCTTGGTGACCCCTAGGTGCACTGCGGACCCAGCTGACCCTGAAGACTCACTAGTTTATTGACAAACTCACAGCTCCATAGAGTCAATTACCTAAACCAATTTAAATCACAAGCCTACTGGTTAAACTGGTTTCACCTGCACTTCAATATTGACCATTTCTTTAATCCAGCTTTCCCCTTATTTGAGCTCATTTCTGAAAATAGAGAGAGGGGCTTTTATTGTTACTCACTTAGTGCTCAATCATGTATCTGGTGATGAGTAGTCTATGTTTTTGCTGCAGGAGCTGGGTTCAGCATCATTAGTTATGTTTTTCTGATGACAGCGGTGGTGCACTGATTGAAAAATTCTGGGTATTTCTGATGTTTATTTTTAAGGTTTTTTTGTTGTTCCTCTTTTATTATCAGGCAACAAAAGCAATATTCATTATAAATGAATACCGGAACTGTTGTAAAGGTTTTGAGCCCCTCATGACACTATTGTTGAAAGAGCACTTTTAATCATAGAATTTTATAAAACTGAATCACAGATTAGAAGATTAGAAACGGGTAAAAGGCCAGTGGCAGAACGAGACACTGATAATTCAACTCATCGCCTGCTGATAGTCATTCTTCTTCAGTGTGTCTCTGACGGTGATTCCAGTGTGTTGTTTGTTATCATTTCCTCTGTTCTTAATTTAAAAGAAGCAGGTATTTTTAAACCATGCTCACCAATAATATTTTGCAATGTCAGATCCCTGATGTGCAGTAACATATTGCACAGTTTATTGCATGTGACAGTTCCTCTCAGCAGGAAGAAACACGTAAAGTGTATAGAAACAGGGCTCTAGCTGTCTCCAGTGTCCAAGGCTCTCTGTCCTTTGTAAACTGTACCCTTTATGTGTGAATTCAGTCTCTTCTTGCCATGAAAATATTCAAAATAATCAAGGACAGTAGCTTCTATTGAGAATGATCAAGGTAGCAAGCTCATGCAGCAGCACTGTGCAGTGTTATTTGAATTTTTTGAGCTTATTCACACCCGTTTATACTGTGATGACCTGCTAACAGATTCACTTCTTTGTGTGAGGTTGGACACTTAAATTTTTTAGCGGCCTAAGGTCAACAGCCATCCCTCTTTATGTGGGGGTGCACAGCATTACCAGTCCAATTATCCCACATATTTAAACACTATCCAACATTTTGAATGTCTGTTGTTTACAAAAGTGAACGCAGCGTCACAGAAAATGTGAGAGAGAAAGCGATGGATGCATCGCTGCTGCGAGCAAAGATGATTACCAGACAGATGAGCAGCTGAAAAAAACGGTCCACAGTAAAGGGAATACACCAATGTGCAAAGGCTATCGCAAAAGACTACAAAACAAACTTTAGCTTCTATTTATGTATCTAAGAATTTGTAAAATTGGATTCATATAAAAAGTAGTGGCTGATGCCAAACATTTAAGTTTGTTTTTGATGTCAGATACACCCACCTCTTGGCTTTGGTAAAGTATCCCAGATTCATTTATTTTGTAGGGACGTGGTCACGCTATAGGAGATTTTCGGAGAAAAATAATCACATATTCTTTAGATTCATACTGAACTGAACAGCTTTAATCATCTTCTCTGTGACTATTGTTTGTTGGAGTGTGAGGTCTATACCAACAACTTAAACGGACACAAGGACATTTCCTGAAAATCACAAAACCCTGTCTTGTTGGGCTGCCACAGCAATTGGCACGTGGTTAGAGAGACTGCTCGAGGATTTAGGATCTAGGGATGTGTCCTTGAGCGACGCACCAATCCACAGCCCGCCTCCTGTC
This sequence comes from Maylandia zebra, assembly GCF_041146795.1. Lineage (NCBI taxonomy): Eukaryota > Metazoa > Chordata > Actinopteri > Cichliformes > Cichlidae > Maylandia > Maylandia zebra. The sequence goes on from NC_135178.1 coordinate 14,960,499, forward strand.
TGGGTGGCAGCACCATCTAAGTGCGTAAATGTAAAGCGTACTTTTTGGCAAGTCTTTGAACGGCGGCGCTATGACCCTGCTACCTTACGACCGCTCAGCTCCACTGCTACAAGTCTCTAAACTGTGAGGCTGGAGGAGCGCAGGGAAGGAAGTCATCAGAAAGCTGTAGTCCAGTTTTTCTTTTCTTTTTTTCTTTTTTTGCTGTTGCGTGAACCAGGATATCCTTCCAGCTGCAGAAATTCCAGGGATTTTTTTTGGTGCTTGAACCCCCCTTCTCATAAAAGTAATCCTTGCCTGTCGCGCCGTCTCCACCGACCTCTGTGTGACTATTTCTCTACGAATACTTCCAAAAAGTGTGTTTCGGCCGCTGGAAAATGGGATTTGACCACTTGTGATGAGTGTTTTTGCATTTTGGTAGTCATTTCGCTTCCCTGTGGTCTGCTCCGCATCGACTAGGACAGATTGGACACAGTTTATTCGCACCGCGCTGGACTAAAATTTGTAACCTAATTATAGGGAAGACTTCTCCTTCTTTTTCTTCTTTTAAAGAAAAAACTTTAAGAATAAATCTTCCTGAAACAAGACCCCGATTGGTCCCGGTGGCGCTGATCTTGCGTGCCGAGTGAAGAGGGACCGGGTTCATTACGGACTCCTACTTTGGATTTACGCACAGGAACCTTTCACGCAAACAGTGTCAGTTGACACAATGTGTCTCTGATTTATCCTCCGAGCTTCAGTTGTGGATTTAACCGTTGTGTGATTTCTGTTGACTGTGCTGTCTACCCCGAAATTGCCGCAAAGCTGAGACTCGCACACCATCATGCATAGCTCCTTGGAGAAAATCTGCTGCAAAATCGAGGGAAGTCGAGAGGCAGCATGACTTGCGCTCTGGATTTCTTTGAATCTACATTCCTTTCTCATATAATATCTTAATGCTGTTCCATTTTGATTTACAAATATGATGAAATGGCAGCCCCGGAAGAAGGTGAGTGTTTCTGAGATATTTTGATGATAACGTTTCTCTAGTAGATCACAAGTTGGGCAGAGGGGCTCGGCCACAGACTGCCGCTCTGCCTGTTCGCTTACTACAAATGATCGGCTACACCTATAGTAGTAATCACATTAACGTTGTGCACTAAACTATATTAAACTGTAGCCAAAGCAGAGTTTATAAGGACGAGCAAGTTTCTGTTCCGTTACACTTCGATCTTTATGGATATTTTCTGCCACAGAAAATCCGTTTTAATGATTCCGAGTACAGTAATCACATGTTAATTATAACATGTAATTTAATTTCACATTACTAGTGCACATGCCAGGGAATAAAATGTGTTATGCACTGACGAAGAACATGTTAACCCACATACTGCTGTCGTGTATGCCCCGTACCTCTTTACAACATCCGACAGCCCTGCGTTCCTGATCTGGACTAATCAAGACATCAGTGATTAATGCGTTGGGCAGTGAACCTCGGGAGTTGTGGGAATATAAATCGCCCAATCAAGTGTCAAAATGAAAAATAATCTCGTCAGGTTTAAAAGTGGGTGGAAAAAGAGAGGAAACGTTCTGCTAAAAGTTTCAGAATAAACCAGCACCACTTCTTTAATGCCTCTTTTAGCATTTTATTTTCTCTTTAGGATTACTAAAACATGTGTCCAGGTTTCTTGTTTCCATGATCAGATATACATTTACTCTCAAGGTTGTATTGTTATTGCTTTCTATCACTGCTCAGTTTTCATAGCCGTGGGGTATTACAGCATGGAAAATATCTGAAAATCATCTGGGGTCTGTAAAGAAAAAAAGGGAGAAAAAAAGGAAAAAAAAATAGTAGCACAAAAATGCCTAAGATTAGGATTTTTACCAGCAGGGGGCACTTGTCTGACAAGAAACAGTTTTTCCCTTTACAGAAGCAGCTTTACTCTGGTCTGGATTCAAAGGAGAGAGAAAAAATGAAAGGATGAGTAAGTCCTTTCCTTCATTTGTCAGCTGTTTTGGATCATTCAGAAGACTTTGTTCGACAGCAGCATAAACACTTGCAGGATTTTTCCTCCTGGCCCAGATCTTTTTTCCCCTGCTCAGCTGCAACTTGATGATGATCTGTCTTTGTGGCTATTCGGGGCACTGGTAAATTAACAGTGTAACCACTACCACTAGCACTGGTTGTAGGTCTTCAGTGCTGTTTCCTAAATTAGATCTCTGTGTTGTTTGTTCTCCATCAAGTGTCATTAATGTGGCTAATCTCTTCCTGAAAGATGAGATGAAAGCAAATGATAAAACCCAAGCTCCTTAATGTTGAATTATCAACACAGAAAATAAATTGCGAGCACGTCCTAATGATTTCTACAGCTGTGCAGTGTGTCTGCCAGAATCATCCGTTAGGTTCCCCCCCTTTGAGGACTAAAAGCCTTTCCACGCTGCAGGAACTGATTCCTACCCCCAGCCCTTCAGTCATGTGTACTCAACTTGAAAACACCATAAAGATACACTCTCTGTCATATGTAGATTATTTTTCGTGGATTTCAGTGAGGTGAGTTGCACCAGAGCGCTCATTTTGGGGATTCATTTCAAAGAGCAAAATGGTTACTCGGTTTCGCCTGATGTTGATTAATTAACCTGTTGGTTGTATAGGATGCAAGATGCATATGGATGAGCACAAAGCACTTAGAGCAGAAAACGCAGACCCAAAGAGCAGTGTTCAATATTTTGAATTGCCATGCAAATAGCGTGTGTGTTTTTGTGGGTCTGACAATGTCTGTTCACCCTGAACTCTGGTAGGCTGCCAAAGATGTCCTCCAACCTAGGTAGTGCAAAAAAAAAAAAAATGCAGTTTACTGGAATAGAAAGCAGCCATTGTGCTCCATATTGTGGAGAAAGCAATTTCTTTTGAATCCAATGCTCACTTGAGAAAGTGCACACAAACTAATTTCACAAACAGTCCTTGAGGTCCCCTCCTCTTGTGTTTATCAGCTTCTCTTTCTGTCTCTTTGCTACACTTGTAGAGCGTGAGCAATCAATGTAAGTGTGGGAGAGTCATATTGATTCAGGTTGAGAGTCCCATCCACCTCCTCCTAATAGTAATGAGTCAAAATTCTTAATCTGGAATGTTGAGCAGAGAGAGGAAATGTTGCCGTCAGAGCGGGTTGTCTGTTGTGGAAAGAAAGGAGCGTGAAAATGCTTTCATTCAGGGGGATTGTGAGATTAACTTTTGATTTGACAGACTTGGTTTGAACAACTGAGTTGATTAAGAAAGTCCATGTTATACAAGCTTAAAACGTGGATGGGAAGGCATATGACTAAAGGCTGCTTTAGACTTTTATTTCCAAGACTGGTTCAGTAAAGGTGTATGTAGTGATAATCATTATTTTCCACAGAGATGGCTTATTTTTTGTTGGTCTTTGAAGAACTACTTGTGTTTTGTGTTTGCAAGTGTAAAAAATGCTGTGTGGATTTTTGTGGCTTTACAGCAGTAGCTGTACAGGGTGGGTTTCATACAGGGAAGTAAGCATTAAGGAATGTCGTCTGTGCCTGTCCTGTAGGGAAAGGTAACTCAGGAAGTCAACTAAGAGATGGCAATGTGCCTGCACTGGCACTTTTAAGGCACCAAGTCACACCCAGACAATGAAGAGCCTGTGGGAGTGTTGCTTTTAAGACAGTGGATATCAAAAAAAGCTGTTTTTCGGTGTCTCCATATGTTTGTGCACACAACTCCAAAGAGCTTTGGACATTAATTATGGACTTGGCAGGAAAACTAAGTTCTTTTCCTTACCCATGATTTTCTTTTGCTGAAAAACACTGCACTCTCCTTTCTTTGCTGCCAAATGTGTTTTCAAGTCACGGTCACTCCGTGTTTTCTTGGGCAGAATGGCTCACAACCTGTTGGTGGTCTTAAAAAGCCAGCCCCTGAATTTAAAGTTCACATAATATCTTGTGGCAGTGTGACCAAGTCCAAAGGAAGTTACTGGTTGTTTTTGTGGAGGTGCCAGATGTTTCTGTGGGTTCTACACAGTTGACATAAGGCCTTCTCACCTGAGATGAACAGGATGCTCATATTTCTGTGGCAAGACTCACTTCAAATCTGACTTTTACCATCAGCAGGCGTGCTCGTACATCTCTGGCCATGTTCATTGACTTTTTACCTCCAGGATTTTCTCATGCTGCTTTTCCTCTTTGATTTGGTATTATTTATGAGCTCACTGGTGGAGGGGAAAGGGCTATCTCCTCCTCCCAGTTCTCCATCAGTCCATGTGACGTCTCATGGCTGGCAGCAGCACAGCAGTTTTGGAATACATTAAAAGCAGGAAACACCCATGAAAATGTGAAAACACCGTTGGAAGACAGATATCTGATGAGCGAAGAAAGCCAGCGTAGCTGTCACTGGAGGGAGGACTCACTTGGGAGGACGCGGGATTGCTGGACAAAGATTGAAATACATCAGGGAACAAATGAATGGGGGTCTAGATTGTAGGCTCTGTAGGAAATAAGCAGAGCGCTGGGTGGATATTGCAGAGAAGAAATGGGATTGCTGTAGCGCTTGATGGCATTTTTAGGTGGTTTGGATTTGAAGGAGAGAAAATGGGGACAGGCTAAGAATAAGAGGGTGTAAGAGATGGTGATTTGGAGATGTGGAGTTGAGGAGTGAGAGGCCCTAGAGTGATGCAGCAGGTATAATTAATGATAGGGAGTGATAGCACCTGCTGTTCCTGATGTTGCGCTGTATTTAAGGCCCAGCTCACCAAGCGGAACTGGATGTGGCTACGTGGCCAGCCTGCTGCCCCGTCCCCCCCTGGGGAGCGGAAAGATAGGATGGGGTCGGGGTATTGGGTCAAGTTAGGAGGGCTGCAGCGTGGGGAACAACGACTCAGCAATGCCGGTGACATTTATGTGCCGCACTTGCTCCGTTAATCCCATTCCTCTGCCTCCCGCTGGGAGGGCTGGACAGAGATGGAGGACAGAAAGAAAAGCTTCCTGGAATGCTAGGCATCCTCTTTCTCGTACTGTGACGCAGTGGTCTGCAGGCATTTGCTGGTAAGGCACTCCTGGGAGTGTGCTGTCAAAATACAGCAGGAGAGACAATGGTGACTGGGCCATCCTGCTCTCATTAATCCTCATTCCTGGGACCTGCACATTCCACTGTGAGTGTTGAGATGGATTTTTGGATAGCAAGTGGTAAATACAAGAATTGATTTATGTGTAGAACAGTCCATTTGTAATGTTTTCCTCTGAGCCTCAGAGCACTCATTTCTGATTTGCTACACCATTCCTTCTCCCTCCAGTGATTGTGTTTGAGCAAATGGACCCATGTTTGAGTTTATTGAGGTCATTGTTCCAGAGGTGTGGTCAGCTGCTCTTGGGGCTCAGAAGGTGCCTGTCTCTGGGTGCCTCCGCGGGGAATAAGGCGGCCCTAACTTGATGGAACACATTTTCTTTTTCTGTGAGGTGGAACAGTCATGTGTAGGACTTAAGCTCTTTTCTTTTCAGTCTTTTCATCAGTTAAGCTTCTGTATTATGTGCTCAGTCGTGCATGTTGATGAGAGCCAGCACTTTAGACATAATCTGGGTGAAACATGTTTTGAATAAGGGCTGTCAATGGCACTGGAGCCACATCGCTTCAGCATATGGCCTTAAAACATGAATACTTTTCTCTGTTTCACAACATTTATCAGAGCGCAGCTGCCAAAACCACAGTCTCTACATTCCTTTATAACTCCACACTGGACGCTTTCCAGTGGGTCCTGTCTCCAGGCCCTGCAGCTGTCTCCAACCAATGCAGTCTGTGTGTTGTGACACACAATCGCATCTAGTGTGTTCCAAAGGGGGCCTGTGATCCAGCCTGCATGGAGACGTGTGAAGAGCACCACTAATACCACCCTGTCTCATACTGATGCCCCTAACTCTCGCTAATTCCATCTCTTCTATTGTCAGAGATGGAATTCATAAGCCCTTCTTTGAAGGCTCAATTTTCCAGGAGTGTGTCCGTGGCTTAGCTGTTGCCCTTAAGCCTGGACTTGCCGTTCCATTCCATGGATTGACAGCCTCCTGAGTGGTCAGCGTCTTGTCCTTGTGGAGATTATTGATGATTATTGAGTGTGAAAAAAAGAGCATAACTTAATTAACCCCCGCATCTTCATGATCACTGCCCACTTGGACAGATGGCACATAGTGTAAGAGAGAAGCAAACGAGATTAGCCTGAGCCCCTCTCGCCTCTAAAGTCAGAAAGAAATAGGTGCTGTGCACTGTTTTTGTAGTCAGACTGTGTAGCAGACACACACACCAACAGCCTCAGCAGAGTGTTTCTCCAGGGGTCACAGAAACAACCAAACCCAGAGCAGATTGTTTTAGTTCCCCTCACCATCAATCTGGTCTAGCTGGCCCTGCCTCTCCTTGCTTTTCTTGCCACACAGGATATGGCGAGGGTAGCAAAGAAAGGCTTTTATTGCTGGCTGTAAAATCCCACAGAAAGGAACGAGAAATGGCACCGAGCACGACCCATTGAGCCTTTTCTGTCTCCGCTTCCCAAGGCTCGCTTTAGTTGCTACTCCCTCTTGTAAGTTTGGATATATTTATATGAGGCTTATACTGGGATATTTATGTCAGCCATATGTTTGGAGCTGCTAAGATATGTGGGCCAAGAGCACTGCCATATCCTCAGCGGGCTTGTCTCCTAAGGGAGATTCATGATTCCAGTTTCTTTAACAAGGCAGACAGACAGGTGGTGACTGACAGGCCCGATGAGATGGAGTCAGTAATGAGGACTACAGAACAAACCCCGATGCTTCTTCTTCTCAAATGATCTCATACCTCATAGATTTTATATATTTAAGTTGGGTTTCTGTTGCAGTCTAATAGAGATGCAGCCGCTTACAGCACAAGGCAGCGTTCGCATGTCCCATCGTCTCACCTTGGCCTCTCTCTGTCCACACCTGTGATCCAGAAACAAAAAAAGTGTATGATACTTTTTTCTGCGTAATAAAAAAATGTAGCTTACATTTCAGTGACCTTAGCACTTCCAGCTGTAATATATCACCGCTTAAAAATGATACATCTGTAAATGAATATGTGCGTGTCAACTCGTGAATCCCGATGCGTTTGCAACTCCTTTTTTTTTGGTATTTGTCTTGATGTCTCTTGGAAAAATGTCGTCTTGACAAGTGAGCGATATCCTCGTGTCAGATAGGACATGATTGATGCAAACCATGCGATATTATAATCCATCAGATAGCGAATCGTTTTGCCTTCGCCGTTTCCTCCTGCACCCTGTTATTCCCCTCCTCCACTTCTCTCCGCTGATCTATATTCCTGCGGCTGAGGTCAGAGGCCACAATAGAGCGGCATTGTTCAGCAGTCTGGAGAGTGCTCCAGTTACCGCTGTGAAATCTCAAGCATCAGCAGCTTCTTAGCTGTTTAAATATATTGTACAAGGCTGAGCACTGCTACAGGGGCTGACTGGACACAATGTCTGCAGTGTGACGTTACATTATTTTAAGCAGTGTTTTAATTTATAGCTGAGTGAAGTGTGTTTTCTGCCTTTTCTTGCCACCTGTTTGGGTGTCCTCCATGATGAAATGATGCAGAACGGGAACACGTATAGTAGCGCTGCTCTGTGTTCTGCAATAAAAAATACCAAAAATGGTATGCACACTCATTCCAGCTGCTTCACTGAGTGCTTCAGAAAACATACATGATCAGTCACCGGAACAAAAGAATGTAACTTGGCACACAACAGTTGGTGTAATGGTTCATGTGTGAAATTACCCTCCCAATTTACATATCGGGAGAGACCCTCCCTCCCACTCACTCTGTGTCTTCCTATGAAAAATCGTCAGTTACACAAAGTAGACGGCAGTCCTCTTCAGGAATGAGGCTAAAATACTGTCTTTAGCAGCACAGAAAAGTTCAGCTGTATGGAGCTCAGCTTGTAAGTTGCTGAGTCAAAATGTTGAGCGGTGTAATGAATGTGCGTGCTGTTTTCGATTTTACAGACGCTGAATACTTCTCGTTTGTTGCCGCTGGGCTGTGCACGTTTTACAACCGTGTGTGCCCTGGGGACATCATTGTAACATAGCTATGCTGGCTGGCATTTGGACATGTGAAATTATCCATGCCTGAGTCTTGTCAGTGAATATGACTGCATGTGTCCATCAGGCTCTGACCAGCAGCAGCAGCAGGCCTCACCAGGCTGCCTGCTCTAAGCAGATCTGTGGAAGGATACAGCAGAACCTGCACACAAACTTCCTACCGTGAAGTGTTTTCTTCCACATAACTAAGACATTGTATTATTTATAGCACCGCAGCTAGTTCAACAGCTCCAAACTCATAATAATTCATATTAGGTTCTCAACTGCAATACAGCTTAACTATACTTGGTTTGAGCTGAGCTGTTGACATTTACACCGACAGATCTATTTCCCCAAGCTTTCTGCCACTCCATCCTCTCCTTCCTCCATATCTGCATCGTGCTGCTACTCCTATAGCTAACAGAGTCGGGCCTCAGGCAGAGCAGGTGCAGGCTGCTGTGATGGTGGCTCTTCTGATGCACACACACACACACATTCATGGCACACTCGGGGGAGATTGGTTGGCTGTGTACCACTCTCAGCGAAATGGCAGAGCATGGTTGTTTGTTGGAGTAGAGAAAATGCTCTGTGCTGGATTTATTTTGCAGTCTAAGTAGAGAGTGAGCAGGTGTTTAGAAATTAAAGCAGCCCTCCATGTGTCAACGCGGTCTCGGTCCCAGAGGAACAATTTAGATTTGGTCAAATCCTGTTCGCTGCAAATCTGTTGACAGTGTCGAGTGTTTTTCAGCCAGTTGGTGTTGCGAAGCGCGCCTTTTAGCACTGTGGTAAAAATCTAATTTAATAAGTTGGATTGTCCCTGTTGCTGATTAAATTACAGCTTTCACGGCCTTAATCAGCACAGAAGGACCGAATCTCATGGTGTGTAGATGTCTTTGGGCAAAACATGGCCCAGTTAATCAAGAAAGCACATTTTCGAAAACAGTAAATATGGATTTATAGCTGTTTTCTGAAGAATGCGCTGGATATCTCGGTATTGAAGCGCGACATCTCTAATTTCCTACTCGTCTTGTTTCGGTGGTGTCCTCTCTGTTTTTTTTGTTTAGTTTTGTTCATGCTGTGCTTTGTTCTGGAAGAAAAACTGACTTGACATTTAAAATGTATTTCTAATCAAAGTGAGAGACAAATGTAATGGCTGCGTGAATGAGCTGTCAGTCTGCCGACTCTCTACGTGACAGCTTTGATAAAATACTTCAGTTCTTTATTTCTAGCACACAAGTCATAATTGGAAAGTTAAACAATAGTAAAACTGCAAGACTTCTGTGCGGCATTTAAGGTGCCGCTTTTCCTCACCTCGCATCGCACCCGACACGTGTTTTCGCGTGAATGGAGTTTGTCAGTCCTCGGAGCACTGTGTGGCAAACCGACAGATGGACTGGCAGGTTGACAGATAATGGAGATGTGAATGTGGCGGGCAACACTCCTTCTGAGGCACCTCTTTGACTGTTATCACAGCCACTTGTCCTCGTTCCCATAAAGAGAGGCTCATTTAATTTTCCGCCCTCGTTTCCTGCAATGACAGAAACTGTCGCCCCGGCGCAGGAAACGCTCACGTCGGAAAACTTGCACACAACAACACGAGGCAGAGAGATCTCTTTATACTTTTTATAGGACTGTGCACATTCTGTAACTACTTCTTTTTTTTTTTTCCTCATTAGCTCTTGATGCACATGCTTAGTTATCACAATCAGGCTGCATCTTTAAGTGCTTTCCTGTTTGGGAAATTAGTGTCAAATGATGATCTTGTTTGAGTGCCTCTCTCTTCTTGGCATGTGTGATGGTGAGTCCCCGGGGGATTTGTGAAAAGATTCAGATTGGAGGGTTGTTGGGGGTGGGGTATAAAACCTGATTAGAATATGGTTTGAGTTAATTAACCAAGGATTTTTATTCCTGATTCCATCTATCTATGTGTAATCTAATTACAGATGGTGGTTTTCCAGTTTCTATCAAATGAAAATGTAACTGGTCCCAAAGGGAGGGTGTGTGTTGTGTGTGTGTGTGTGGGGGGGGCTCCTCCCATTCATCTAGCCACACACCCACCCATCTCATCCTGGGCTCATCGTCTCAAAGCGGTATTTGAGGAGTTAACAGATGTGATGTCACAGCAATCAGAAAGCTTTGTTTGTGGATTGTGCTCTGCTTAGCTCTGCCCCCAAACTGCCATCACGTCTGTCAAACGTGCTGTGGATGTGTCGGCACTCGGTGAATTCGAAATGAAGTTTGTACTACATAGCTTCTACATGTGGCTTCAGACAACTAACACTTGTGTGCGTTGTCCTGTTGTCTGTAAGCAACAACACATGTGACCAGCTCAACACGGATGGCGTCACGCTCTTTGTTTTTAAAGGAGAAGCGTCGTGATTAGGCCCTGTTGCGTTGCTCTATAGGAAAATGTTGGACTTTAAAAGCGTTTCGGCTGCAGCGTGGACTTCAAACGTAATTACGAACAGATGGTGGAGGACCTCGTCCCTCTTTCCGCTGCCTTTGTTCTGCCGACTCCTCTCCAGCTTCTTTGCATCTTACTGTCAAACTTTTTGAGCATAGCGAACTTCTCCGCGCTGACGTGCTCTTTTGTTTCTGCTTGTTGAATATCTGAGCAGCTCTTCTCGTGGTAGCTGATTGGAAAGATCAAGAGCCGCTCCTCAGCTCCAGTCTCTTTTTGTACAAGAGAAGTTAAAGGCCAAAAATGCAATTCAAGCACTTCTGTCTTCCCTCAGAGATGACACTCATATTAGCGCCAACATCTTGCTTTCCTGTCTCGCAACTTCTTCTTTTTTCCCTGCCTTTTCTCTCTCTGTCTAAATCCAAACCCCCTCATCTACCTCTGCATATCCTCTGTACTCTATCTTTATGTCTCTGTCTCTTAGGAAGAAACAGCCCTCAGCTGTAAATTGGCCCATTTCTCACATTTCATTACTGAAAGTTGAGGCAGGTAGAAGAAAGTGAAGGGGGGTGGGTTTGGGAGAACCTGCTAGCCCAGCACATTGATAAAAGTGTGAATTCATTAATCTCCCCGGGTTCTGGAAACAAGAGAATCTGAGATTTTCTCCAATCAGCCAGAAATTTGGCTCTTACTGTGTTTCGTTTCATTGTAGAGTCATCAGCTTTTGTACACAAGCATCTTATACACTGGCTGCAGTATAAACCAGAAGCAGGCGCTTTAATGCCAAACTTTTCCCCCCCTTTCCTCAGTGGACTGGGCTCACTGGCTCCCTAAGTGAAGAAAAATATCAGGACATTTCCATTATTCTGCAAATGTATAAGTCCGTAAGAGCATAAAATTAGATATCTGTGGAGCATAAAATTAATTCTGGGACCTCTACAAAAGGTCAAAGGATATTTTCAAACTAAACCCACGATTAGCTCCTTGTTTGACATACAGCGTTAATGCTTGGTAAGATGTTAGCCAGTGTGGAATTGCTATGTCCAGTCACACATTAATCCAGCTTTGAAGTCTTTTAAGTCTTTTGTGACCTACTAAGGTTCGCAAATGAATTTCTCATATTGTTCTGATGCACGTTTCAATAATGCATTTGAAACGTTATTGAAATGATTGGTTTGGAGGGTTTTTTTGGATGTCGGCTCTCCAGTCCACCTACTTTCCATGGCGGTAGATTAGGGGAAGGAGAGCGTAGCAGCCAATTACAGTTATATCTTTGTCCTGCCCCGCTGTCTGTCTGCAGCCCTCTCCTCAGTCAAAAGAGCACCCTCTTTTACTCAAGCAGCCCAATTTGTCAAGATCACTCATTCAGATTGGTGTCATTCTGTGTGTGTGTGTGTGTCTGTGTATGTGTGTGTGGGGCTAGGGTGGGGTGGGGGCTGGTGCCTGCCTTTTAGAGAGGGATGATTACGGCAAAAGCAGATGAAAGGACAAAATGCAGATGATCCTTAATCTCCTTTAGAGGAGTCGTACCTCCTCTAGCTTTTCTTCACCCCTTTATCTCGTGATTCTATTTCCCTTTCTTTCAAGGTCTTCCTCATGTCCCGTTGACCCCCGCCCATTTTTTCCCTCTTGATTCCTTTCTTTCTTGATCTCCTCTCTTCACTTCATTATCTCCTCTTTTTCCGAGTCTGTTTCCCAGTGTACAGTTCTCATCTTTTTCTTTCTCTCCTCTTGGCATCGCACTCCTTTAATGTGTGGACGTCGTAGCTCCCGACCCCATGTAAATATGTAGGCTAATCTGGGCTTTCATTAGTTTGTGTACATGAATATTGCATGAATGGTTCTCCTGTGCTAGCCCAGATTAGTACTCAGTCTTTTCCCTTGGTTAATTGAAAACCATTATAGCAGGCTACAGTCAGGAGTCGCGCTCCGAAAAAGCTCCTTTCTCAGGCTGTGCTGAGGCTGCTCTGATCTCGCCCCCTCCCCTACCACCACCACCACCACCCTCCGCACCGCAGCCGTCAAACCCAAAGCCCGCTTTTCAAATGGACACCAATCAAAAAAGCTCTTCTGGGAGAGGCAGAGCAGAGTGGTGGGGAAATGAGGTTAAGTGTGCGAACTGACCGACCTTCAATATTGCAACGCCCTCCATATCAGAATCTGACAGCCCGTGAGGCTGTGGAAAGAAAGGGCTTGGTGGGACGAGTGTAATTGGACTGGGATACCAGAAAGTAGATGAAGCATTTAAGGCTCGGACCTGTCTATTTTTCAGTGCATGAAGCGTGTGAGATGACAGATTCACCTCTTTGGTTTTTTGACAAGAGCTTCTGCTTCCTTTTGGCAAAAACAAACAATATACATCCATAATATACACTCTCAGTGCTTTGTTAGGTTTGGGTGTTAGGAGCTTATAAAACAGACGCAGCATGTAGAAAATTTAAGCTTGTGATTTTATGCCCTATATATTTTCTTTTCTTTTTTCACTGCTGTTCAAAAATGTAGAAGAGTGTCTGTGGGGTGCTATTTTAAACAGGCTTCTCCCTTTTCTATCTGATCTCGAGTTGTTACTCGGGGATATGGGGGGTTGAGCCGAGTGTGTCGAGACTCTTTGGAAACAAGGTCCTCCACGTTGCCCCTGGTCACGGTCTCCCTATCGAGTAGCTAATTTTATGCAACCCTCATCATCCCTTTGAAACTGAAAAGAGACACAGAGAGATATTATCTTCGGGATGGTGCCAAAATAAGAGGAGGAAATTGAGTGGAAACTTTTGCTATGCATAAAAGAAAATCAGTATATCATCACATGAGCATGTTTTCCTGCCCCCATCCTCTCCCCTCATTTTTTTACTTTTCTAAACGAGACTGTCTCGCTGTTGTCGGTTTTCCTCTCTATCGTTCACTTTTTATTGTTTAATGGTGGTTAGGAATTTTGAGCGTGTGTGTGTGTGTGTAAGGCAAATATATATTAACCTAGATGGATCCATAGTATATGTGTGCATTCCTTGTAGAGCATCCTTAGAATACCAGCACCTATGAGTAGTATTAACCCCAAACTTTAAGACACTCCCTGCAGTTTCATGCAGTTTCCTCAAATATGTGTGCTTTTTGTGTTAGTATCAGAATTCTGTTTTCTTCCTTAACCTTGATGATATTCCGCTAGACACATTTACGTGTGCCGTTCCCATTATTTTTCTAGCTGAATGCCGAAGAGTTGTTGTCTACATAAATAAAAACATGTCATCCCCTTTTCCCCATCCCTCAGTTTCCCCTCCCTCCCGCTCCGTTTCCACCACATGACTCTGCAGCGCTGGCAGGTTGGTGGTAAGGCTTCAGGAATGGAAATGAGATGCGTGGTGGCACTGTGTCAAAGAGCAGCAGATTGAACATTAGCCTGAATCGTCCAGCAAATGTTTGCAGATTTTTTTTATTCAAATTAGCCCCAGAATATTGGCTCGGGAGCCAAGGATGCGGAGAGCGCTCTGCAGTGGACACCTGCTCTATTAACCCCGCATGATGTGTTTGGGTGTGATTGCATGAATTAACACAAGTAGGCGTTGGAGAATTTGGTGTGCGAGCTATTTATGTTTTCCTCAGCCTGTGTGCATGTGACTCGGGAGAGCTGAAAGTTGGATTTAGCCACCTTTAAGCGACTTGTTAGTTGTTATGAGGGGGGGGTTACGTCCACTTGGTGTTTGTTCTCCCTAAAGAAAACTTTTTCTTTCTGTCTCAGGTTTAGTCAAACAATGACTCTGAACCTGAGGAGAGGGAGGGCCACTCCAAGCTGACTTCAGACAGGGTTATTTATGTTGTGTGTGCCTGTCGTTGGTGTTTGACTTATTGCAGGGTCACAGGATGTGGGTGGATTTAGGTGCTACTTTATCACTCTTACCTCCCCATTCTTAATCAAGTCACGTCCCACCCTGTCACTGCGCTGGGTCACCTCCAGTATCTGCATCTGTATCCTGTGTGTGTGTTTGTCTGAATGCATGGTGTACACTGTATGCTCTCCACTTGATACTATTGGCTTGGACCACACACGTCACCTTTCTCCAGACACTGAAGACTCTATATTCGTTTATAGAATTAGGGACCTAATAATTCAGTCACTTATATATATATATATATATATGTGTATATATATATATACAGGACAACTTTGCATTCACTGCAAAGATTCAGGGTCTCTGCTCATCTCAGTCTAAGTGTCTGATGTATTTTGTCTTATGCAGACAGTTGTGTACAGAAGGTCAGATGTGTGGACACGTTTGACCTTCTGGAGCTCCAAATGCCAGAATGAAAAAAGGATTTAAGAAATGAAAGCGGCAGTAAGAGACATACATATATTTTTTCTTTTTCTTTGAAAAAACAAAAAGCGTACACCTTGACTGCCATCCATTAGATTTGCGTTTCCGATATGTTATGCCAGAAATTTCAATTTCAGTTTTCTTTCTTTAAGCAGGCGCGCGCCGCCTTTAGATTCCAAATCTAATTTTAAGGAGTCTTTGGCGAAACAAGCATCAGCAACAATGTGAAGCCCGAGAAAATTCACAGAGGATGTTGAGTCAGATTTTGCGCCTCTCTCTCCAGAGCCACAAAGGTGTTACACATACAGCTTTGTTCACGTACGCAGCAGCATAAAAAGGAAGACCAGAAAACGGATGTGTAATATCCCACAGGATGTTGTTTACTTGGAAGGATGGGCTGCGCGTCGTATCAACAAATCAAGACAAATCAAGCCCAGTGCAGATTTGTGATGTCATATATTGCTGTGCTCCGTGTATTGCCCTCAGACTTCCCCCTTCCCGCTGTCCTTGGTTGGTTTGTGTGTGCTGGCAGTAGCTGGCCGCCTCTGCTTTTAACCTCAGTCTAAAGCCATGACTGATGGGATTCGCGAGCCTCCTCCCTGCTTCACCTCTCACGCATGATATATGTTTGTGCAGAAATTCAACTTCACAGGTTTGTGTGTGGTTTATTACGCCTCTCCGTGGGTGTGTCTGTTCCTTAACTTTGACCAGTGTTTGGCACAGTGTCATTTTCTCTCTCTCTCTCTCTTTTTTCTTCTTTTTTTCTTTGTGTATTTTAACTAGGAAGGAATAAGTGCCTGCAGCTCTCCGTTGCTCGCTTCTCTTGTCTAGTCTCGGCTGACTAGATATCATGTCAGCCGGGTATTAAATGTTTAATGCTTGTGGATGTAGAATATTGCCTTCTACTTGTCCTGATTAAATATTTAGGGGTGTCTGAATGGTGCCTTTGACATTGCTAGGTGGTAAGGGACCTTGTTCACAGTGTGAAGTGTGGGAACATAACTGAGTGCCAGTTTTCTATTTGGTTGTGGATACGGTGCAGCTGGGACCTCAACTGTGGTGCCAGTAGTGATGTGTCGGTCGCGAACGAAACGGCTCTTAGAGCTGGATCCATGGGTTTTTTTTCTTTCTCTCACCCTCTCTCTCGCACTTTTTTTCCGCTTCACTCCGCATGCGAGCCTTGTGCTTTACACTGGGATGAGGGGGGAGGGAGTAGTTACACTCAGTAGCACAGGAACAGAGCGGGAGGGAGAGACAGAGAAAGAGCCAGGGACAACAACGTCACATTAGAAAGGTATAGTAGTCATCCACAACTATTTTCAGTTGCGGATGATAAAGGATTCAGAAAGTTTATTCATGCAGGCCCATATGACAGAGAATGTGCATCTTCTTTTTGTTTTCATATTTTAGTTTATATTTAATTGTGTTGTGGTTTGCAGTGTTTTGTGTTGTTTCACTTTAAATTTGTAAAAGGAAAAAGCTGAAAATTTAAATCGTTAAAAGTTGAACTGTGATTTTTTTTTTTTTATTACATTTTATGTGGAGTGAATAAATAAATGTCTATTTATGGTGCCCCTAAAGACAAAGCACATACAAACTTCAAATCACGTACGAACTCCGAAGCATGTACAAACTCCAAAACACGTAAAAACTCCAAAACACGTAAAAACTCCAAAACACGTACAAAAGACAACAGAAGTGCTCCAGGATGCTGGGCGCAGTGTTGAGCTTTTGTTACCTTGTGGCTACACAAGCCAGCAAGTACCAACGACCAGATTTGGTGTGTGGTAGTAACAGGTAAATGAACTTTTTTTTAAAATTATTTAAATATATATGAGTGCTTGTGTATAAATATACAAACAATACACATATGCTTTCAATTGTGTAATTTAAGTGATCTAGGTAGCTCTGCTTTAGAAGTTCAGTTAACGCTAGAAATGTGTTTTGGAGTTTGCATGTGCTTTGTCTCAAGGGGCCACCGCATATATTTATATATAAACATATATAAATAAAACCACTTTTTTTACATTAGTGATTCCTTTTGTGCATAATTTTATATTATTGTTAATAATAAATTAATTCAAGCAACAAAACAACCTGAAGAGCCGGTTCGGAGCCGAAAGAGCCGGCTCTCTAAAAAGAGCCGGAAATCCCATCACTAGGTGGTAGACACAGAATGGGCAGTGAGAGGTGAGGTTATATTTATCCATGACCTTCCTCTCATATAGAGAAGCTTTTCCTTTCAATAGCACAACCCTGCTTCTTTTTGAAAAGCCTGCTTTGTCCTTTTGAATACGGGACACCTGACAAGGTTAAAACCTGGATGGCATACAAACCTTATTTGGATGTATCCATGTAAGTGTGAGCCATGATTTTCTTTTCAGTTTAACTTGATGGATCACAGAAAATGTGATTTTAAAACACTGAAACAGAGCACACGTTAACAAAAAACAAAAGTGTTTCTGACTGCAGTAAGTCTTCCAAAGGATAGAAATTAAGGTTTCAGTTTCCAACTGGAAAACCCAGCAGGGTACAAGTACAAAGACAAACTTGGATGAATATCTTAAAAGCAGCCGCTCACACACAAAATGGCTCGATCCATTTATCTGACATCTTTGTCCACAGTTAAAGCGGAAAAGATTGGCAAAGCAGCCTTATTTTTTTTCCCAGTAGCTGACGGAAACGGATCAGTCTATGAACAAATCAATTCTGAATTTATTAAAATCCATTTATAGTTTTATGGCTTTCCTTGGTTTATCAAGTGCCTTTATGCTTTTTCGGTGAAGATAACAGTAGTCTTACACTATCTTGCTATATAGCAATACACAGATTAGCTTTTATTGTGACTTGTAAAGTGACAGTTATTAGTTTGGTTTACAATCTCAGCGCAATTAAGGAGTAAAAATTACTGCTACGTGTAATGAATAGATTTTAAGTAGCAAATGTAACCAAATGAAGAGATGTCCCAATATCTGTCTATGAACTACGCTGTGCAAACCTACCCTCCATCACCCCACAGCATCTGGAAAACCAGATCGCTTACTGTGTTTAAAACGTGATCTTTAGAGCCCTTTCAGTTTGTCCAGCTTGGCTTCTGCTCACCACATCCTCAAAGCAGTAAGATGTGCTAGGGTATCAGAAGAGTATCTCGACAAGGGACCCCTGGGATCAAGTCAGGAGACACCTGCTCGCACCACAGACCACTTTACACTGCTGGCTCACACTGGCTGCATTGTTCTGAGATGCTCACAATAGAGAAATGAACACAGAGATGTATTCTGTGGAGAGGAGATGATGCATTCTTCAGAGGTTACAGTGTACCGAGCACCCTGGCGTTCTCCCCAGCATACACATCCATATTCACAAGGCAAGGACAATCCAGTAATGTGTCACCCAAAAACAACTGCAGTCTGCAACTAGGGAGATAAAGAGCAGAGAGGCAAACTTAGTCCAGCTGGAGAGCATTCCCTCTGGTCAACAGAAAAAGACAAAAGTAAGCTAAAAGCAGGTCTGACTGAGCCTGTCTGCTTGGCTGGTGTGTTGGATGAGCCACAAAGGGACACAGGGGATTGATCAGAGGAGGAGAGGACCTCCACAGGAACAGCCCGGAGGCAGGAGAAACCTTCTGCTTTACAGTCAGATCTCTTCAGAAGGAACAAATGCTCAGAGGATAAAAGGAAACTGTACTGATGTGATTGCTGCCTGAGCTCAGCAATGCCACATGATGAACGTAGATGCTTGGATCACAGTTTAGCATGTGCTCTTGCAGTCTCTTCTTCAGCGGTGGTGGCCTGGCTTTGGAGAGACTCAATGCAGCATAATACCAGTCAAACTGGGCTTGCAATGTAACAGCCACCGGGCAGATGTGACTTAAATACGCAGAGTTAAAAGGGAACTCTAACCTAATAATTTACAGTGAGACTTGTTGTGGTCGTGCTCAGAGTAAGCAAAATTTCATGACTGTCTTTGCACGCTGTCTATTCTTTACAATATTCCAGGGGTTTGCGGTCGGACTGTAATGCTGTTTTCATTGTGTGGCTCTTGTGTTTGTGTTGGTATCTGTTTATTGTACCCATCATCTGAGGAATGTTGTTGTGTCTCTGCTTTTCATTAGCTGGAGGAGGCCTGGGGGGTAAAATCACAGGCTATTGTAGTGCTGTTGTGCATTTCTAATAACACTGCCCCAAATCACAGTTCATTAGTGATTCTGTGATCCTGAGGCTTCGGCTCCAGCGTTTACACTGTGCCTGCAGGTCTGTTTGGTTTACACTCTGGATGATCATCATTTAATTTCTCTATTTATTAGTCACCACTAAGTTGGCTTTATTTTCTTAGAATTTCCCCTCAAGACAAGCAGTGATGCTCTGCTTAGTCTTTAGGAAACCTTGTTGGGTGAATCAAGGTAGGATAAGTGGTTAAGGTATCAAGGAAGGTCTTAAAGGCCCTGTTATGGCTGAATGGTTTAGTCCTAATCCGATTTAGCAGGTTGGGGGGACTTGATTGGGCGGCATCAGGTCCTCACTGCAGGACAACCAGTGTGCTCACACCTGCCACTCCATGCCGTCTAAATGTTGTAGCTGATTACTGACAGTAATTAAAATTTCTAATTATATCTGATTCACTATCCCACAGGATTTGTAGAATTTCAGATTATTAGCTGGTTTTGTTTTGGCTCAATTACCCACTTGTGTCTCATAAGAGCTGTAGCTCGAAAGCTAGAAATGAGCCATGCGAGCTCGGTGCCTCTCGCGAATCTGTGCCTTAGCACCTGCAGATGTTTACGACAGGTCTGCCTTTTGGTCAGTGTTATTGTGTAATGTTGAAGGGTTAGAACAAGGCGCCTTCCTGTGATGACAGGGCCACACATTGGTGGTTCTTGTTCGAGATAACTGATGAGTATTCAGAGGAATATGTAAACAGATGAGCAGGGTATGAGTAGCGTGCCATTGGGGCTATTGAAGTTTAACCAATCAAACCCATGGAAAACACAATCAGGAATCCCAGATGGTGAAAGAGGGGGAAAAACTTCTTGAGATTAAAAGCAAGAAAACCAGTGGTGGAAAACATGAGTGGCAGAAGCAATCCTCTAAAGCAATCTATAGCAGCTCGTCCAACCTTGAAGGAACGTACAATAGCCCGAGCCGTTTCCTCGGCATTAGCAGTCTTGTGTGGGATGCTGTATAATCTACCTGCCAGATTAAGATGACATGGTCATTGTCTAGAAGAGAGAATTGAATTATGGTGTGTGAAGGGGGTTTAAATGAGATTATGCAGAAAGAACTCATCCGGCATGCGTGAGATGTGCAAAGTCAGGGGCTCGGCACACTGACTACTCTCTGCCGCTCACGCTCACACTTGCTGCACTTGTGCTCATGCAGGGTGTGCTGCTTTGCATATACCTAAGCACCAACACAGAAAGATGCAAATAACAACGCTTAGACATGCAAATGCTCGTCCACACATACACACTTGGCCTACATTCATATGCCAGGCTGCAGTGGGACTCATTCCCTCCTGCTTTTCTGCGTTCTTATTTGCAGAGATGGTGATTTTATTCTTATTTTGGTGACACTGCTTCTCCTGTCTGTGACTCTGTAATTTGCTCACTAATGTGTTTACAGTGCTGGCTTGCTTAGGGTTCCCCTAACATAAGTATACGGGCTAATCCCTTGGATGAGTGCGATTAGCCTAACAACTCTGCAGCATATTTAGTACATGTATCTGTTCTGTTTAACAGCAGCTAATCTCCTTGCACCCCCAAACCACTGAGTTCTAGTGATCCTCCCCCCCATGTTTACATTTAAACTCAGTCTCTTTTCATGTTTTACCTCGGGCTCTGTGTGCGTGCATGTGTGGATGCTTTTCTTTTTCACATTCATTACAGCGGTGGCTGATACGTGCGTGGTTGTCTATCTACCTGTACATGTGCGCTTGGTTCCTCATCCATGATGCAGTTTAAATTCTGTGGATGCTGTTCTCTCAGAGGATATTGCAGTGCGTGTACCTACCCTGGGGGGGCGGGGGGAGGGGAAGCAAGAATATGTTTAGAGATTCTGCTAGAGCAACCGGCAATTTATCTTCATTGATCATCAGGTGATAGGGTGCACAAAGGCTTCATAACAATGATGATGGTATCAATTAATCACATTTACGGTATAGTGCTCCGTCAGATAGGATGTGATCCCATCCTTCGGGACTAACACATATGCCCACGTATATGTGTGTCTGTGCCTGTGCATCGGTTGAGTTTGGATGGATTAGAATTACCAGATGGACTTGTATTTGCATTAGCCACCAGGGTGCTAGCACAGACGGAGTCAATCTGTTATTCAGGGCTGAGACCAGGTTGTTGCCCACTAGGGTAGAGCCAGGCCAGGACACCCTGTCTGGGACTCTGCATTAGCAGCAGGGAGTTGGGGAGGGAGCAGTCTATATGAGGTTAAGGAGATATAAAGCAAAGGTGGAAATTTAGAAACTGTTATTCAGTTGCTCACTGATACTAGGATACTGTGAAAGGCAGCGGAAAAAAAACTTTGGACATAGATTTGTGCCGCACTGCTAGAGTGATGAAAGGGATATGACTTGAACATAAAAGGAAAGGAAAAGCAGGAGATTATAAGTTGAGGAAGGCAAGTACAGTGAGAGGAGGAGCGGGGATATGAGGGGAGCTCAGGAATCTAAAACCTATTGCAAGTGTTTTGGGGTCAATTAGCATTCTTCCTGATATATTCATGCTTTTTGTTTCCCCTTTCTTCTCTGGCCTCTTGTGGTTTTTCATAGTCCTAAGCTCTCTGCAAGGGGCTGGTTACAGTGTTTTGCTAGGCACTGCTTGTGTTTGTGTCAGCCAGTCATCACATTCCCTGCAGAAATGGCCCAATCCTTCTTTTTCTCTCTTCATTGTTTCTCGTATATCTATTCCTCTCAACATTCTTCCTTTGAAAATTGATACAGCGTGCATTTAAGGCAACATTCTGAACCAGAAGAATGCACAACTCATCCAAAAGTTATGACAACATTTTTTCCCTTTCATTTTTTCCCATTAAATAGTAAATGGTCTGCACTTTAATAGCACTTTGTAACCTTGGTGGTTTTATATAACAGACTAATGGCAGCCATGCTGCTATGCAAGGCACTGAACTGACTTGTGAACTAACTGTGAACGCCTTGCCCAATGGCACTTCTGCATGCAGAGGGTCTGGGGATTGAGTTATGACCCTCTGCAGTTATTGTATACCCGAGCTTCAGCTGCCTCGTTAAAAAGCCCATTAAGCAAATACAGTATGCAATCCCTTTTCCCGGTGAAGGCAGTATATGTATGCAAGAACTAACGTCTGTCCTTTACAGTAACAAGCTCCATTGTTATTGTGTACAATGCTAACAAATGAGTCTTCGAGAGGTTAAAAGCCAGAAAGGCGTGATTATTGCTCTTCGAGGTCCATACAAATCAATTTCAGCTAACAAATAGGATGCTTGAGAAGCTGAATGCCTGTGTGGGCTCCATATAAGCAGATGGTTGGCACTTTTTTAAGACCAGCTTTTAAGTTAATAATTAGGAAGTTAGAACAACTTTGCTATGACTCCAAGATGTGCTTTGCAGTACAAGATGCTGTCAGATGCTTAGTGGGTTGTTTTTGTAGCAGTTTAGAGCATGACAGTTGTGGAACAAAAGAAGACTGAAAACTATTCGTCTCCAGAGCTTTTAAGTATCAGAGCAACCTTCTGTACCAGGCAAATGCTTCTTTGGGAGAAAAAGAGATTGGACAGTAAAGGAAGCAGAGCTTTTTTTTTTTTTTTTTTTTTTTTTGCACTCCACCCATTACGTGTCATCATTCCAAACTAATCATGTCCTGGAAATTGAGCCCGAGGAAGACTGCTGAGCTTGGATTTCACTCTGCTTTCCATCCCCTCCCCTTTTTCTTCAGCCATTCTTTCAATTTCTCCCCCCGTCTTTCTCCCTCCCTCACATCGTTTTGCCTCTTTATCTCAGTCCGATCTTTAATTCACTCTTACACCATCCATATCTGTGCCTTCCTTTAATACTCTCCTTCTCTTTGCTTTCTCTTTATTCCTCCCGCTCCATTTCTCTTTTCTCCAGTCTCTTAGCCTTTCAGTTTCTTGTCTCAGTTTTTCACTGCTAACTACTGAGCCAGGGAATAGTGCATCGGCTTCTCTGCACTGGATTGTTTACTGTCAGACAAAGAAGTGGATTTTCAATTAAACTGGCTGTCATTAGAAAGACGACGACACACTCCTGCCTCTCCTGAGCCATCTGCAACATGGGCAGACTTCATGCTTTGATGATTTTCCTCAGTGTTGTTCCCCTATTCTCCCTTATCCTGTCTAAAACACTCAAGCTACATGGCTGCGTTTGCATTTCTCTGACGCACAGCTCTTATACCATTGGTTAGGACTCCAACAGACCTCCTTATAATATCAACCTCCACAGTTATCACATGGTGAAGGTCTGCTGTCTGTTAAGATGCTGACTGAACTGGAGACCACCTGGCTGGTAATTGCACTGGCTTAATAGTACCAAGAATGCTATCTCGTCCTCACAGGTGGTCACAAGATGTGGTGGGATAAATCACTGCATAAATTACCAACCGCAGTCGAACTGCAGATTTTGTTAAAACTGGAAAGTGTAGGTGTTTCAAGGGGAGAAGTGATAAGCCACAGGATTGGGAAATGTGATGGGAAGAGGCGGAGAGGACTTACCTACGATGCACACGGTGCGGGGGAGCAGGGCGGCGTGCGGTTGAACCCTGAACGCATTGTGTGCAAGTGTTATCTTTCAGTGCAAGTAATTCAGATCTCGGTGAATGAGTTTGAAGAGCGGAAACACAGAGGCCCCGAGACAGGCAGCATCCAGATGACATGCATGGTCTATCCTCTGGAGGGGAAGAATGCGCTTCTTCCTTTGACGTGGTATTTTCATACATATTTCATTTTCTCTTGGCTGTGATTACCACCATCTCTCCCTACTTCCAGTCTGCCCTCCTGTTTGTGTGTTGGAGTTGTTTGTGTGTGTGTGTGTGTGTGTGTGTGTGTGTGTGTGTGTGTGTGTGTGTGCGCGTATGCACGCATTGTAGGGAGAAGGGGGAGTTATATTAGATTTGGCAGAGGCAGCAAAATTTGCCTGACATGTTGAGGGAGAAGATTAGAGGGAGAAACACAAAATGTATTCAGTATTACATTCTCATCTCACAGCTTTAGCAATTGATTTTTTTTTTTAAGCACACATCGGAGCGCCTGGACTGCCGATAGCTGAGAAGGAGGTGTGGAGAACTGCCATTATCAAGCCGACGATGCCGATGCACACATGTAAAAATTGCGAATGAAAAGAGGATAAACAGCAATAATCTGTTTCTGCGGATAGAAGCGTGTCTAAAGTCATTTGGGGGCAGCCGCTGTGTATGAGTTTCTCGACTGCTCTGGCTCATTGTCCTTTACTTCATTGCTTGGCCTAAGCCTGCCCTTTGGGTCAGATTACTCACAAAATGCCTCGTAGCCTTCCCAGGATTCCCCCAGTCTGAGCTTATCGTTCTTACACACACACACATTCAGCAACTCTACTGGAAAGCCAGCGTGCTGTCTTAGTGTTAGAGGGTGCACATTATGGCTGCCAGTTTTGACCAAGCGCGGAATAGTGCGAGCAACAAAACAAAGTGGAAAAAATACATTCATCAGCAGTGGACGGCTCATATGGATCTACCTCCTTCACAGCAGCACAACAGCAACTGTAGCTGACAGAAAGTTCCTAAATTAAATAGATTGAGATATTTCTGTATGCCTCTGCTAAATGAGCAGACTTCAAGTCAATACTCTTATTGCGTTGGCCATTGACGAGGCTGAACTTTAAATGTAAGCACCAGTCAATGTTAGGCAGTTAATGTCGTCCTTTGGCAATAAATGGTTTCTTAATGGTTAGTCAATTTTCCCACTTTTGCGTGTAGTCTCATATGAAATGATTAGTGATGCATGGCTGTGTTGGGAGAGGGAGCATCAATCAAGCCAGAGAGAAAGAATGATTAATGACACGTGTCTGAGAGGGAGGCCCAAAGGGGTGGTAGGTGGCGATGGTGATGGTGGGTAAACAGCCTTTCACGCTCAAAGATGTGTTTTTGTTTTCTTTGTTCTCTCTTCTCATCTCACAACTTGTAATTATTAGTTGTTCACGCAGACCCCCTGTTTTTCTTTTCGTTTTCTTCTTTGTTTTTGAAACAATCGAATTCCAATGTCATGTTTCGGCTGTGTGGCAGGCAGGAGAGGACCCAAACGCGAACTCACAGAGACAAAAGGTAAACTCAAAAAACACAGCTTTATTGCTGGCGTGGGACACGAAAAACAATACAAAATAAACTAAACTGGGAAAACTAAAGCACAGGGAGCCACAGGGAAAAATTACACAGCTATGATGGAGACTACGACACTGACAAAGAGAAACACAAGGCTTAAATACACAGAGGGATAACGAGGGAATGAGACACAGAAGGGGAGCAATCAGGCTGGACGAGACAGAGACGCAAAACTAGAGACACTCACATGAGGCATGGACCTACAAAGTAAAACAGGAAACACACTGACTGAATTCTAAACATGCAAACTTAACAGCAACAGGGGAGACATAACATGGAACACAGGGAAGCCGTATGACAAAGCCAAAGAGCAAAACCTAAGATAACCATAACAGATCTAGGGAAACACGAAACAGTACCACAAAGGACTCAAAACATAATCCATAATATAAAAACACGAGATCTCTCCAAAATGAAACAGGAAACATGAGAGGCAGACATGACAACATAAGACAACAGACATGAAACACACGAAGGGCAAGGGAGACTTCACAGGGGTTGAAAACACAAGAGGGAACTAATAAGCAAATGAACATAGGAGACCTGATGAGCTTAACATACTATAAACATCAAAATGAACTAAAACTCAAAACACTGGGTCCTAAGACCCAGGATCGTGACATCCAAGAGTCCTGAAAATTAAAAGTTGACGGGAACACCTTTGAGTCCATCCCAGTGCCTCACTTGCAATGCAACAGAATCCCCTGGTTTTGCAGGTAAATATGCGAGGGTTTTATAGGGTGTGCTTCTGCTCTGTAGCCGTTGACGTAATGCCTGTGTTGTTTTTACAAGTCCCCTGCTCCATGTGTTGATCTTCTCTGACGTCAGCATGTGGGGCGCTGTGAACCATGAAGCCCTACAAATCAAGTGTGTGTTGGAGCAGATGAGACTCCACTCTCAACTCTCTTTGATCAGTGCGGAAAACTCGAACCAGCTCCTGTCATGCTGCGCCAGTGTGTGGGAACATTTTCACACAGCATTTACCTTGATGGCGAATTGAAGCTGACTTGGTAGAGGAACGTGACCCTGTTGGAGTTTAGAACAAAGTACTTGTGTTAGTAAACAGATGCATAAGTTGCATTCTTATGAGCTGTCAGTAACAACTTGCAGGCTTTCGGAGCTCGTAGGGGGGGTGTATAATTTCACTATCCCTCGAGCTTTCCAAAGCTTTGGTTAGACATTCCAGAAATTCCATCGTGACGATCTGTCCATGGCCGCAAAGCTAAAGCGTGGATTCCTGTACCATCTCCACTCAAGGTCTAATGGTGTCCATATACTTCTGTATGGAGCTCTCAGATCAGCCAGCACATACTGCTCCATCTATCTGCTCACACTTTTTCTTCTTTCTTCTCAGTTATATCCGTCACTCCCGCCCGGTTCCAGACCTTTGAATCTGTCCACTTCCCCAAGTTGACTGATTTGTTTTGTATCGAGATATGAAAGACCAGTTTTTCAGATTCATGAAAAAAAAAGGTTGTCGAATGGTCGCTGCTTGAAGACTAACGATTAACCAATCGCTTGCATTGGTGAGACTAACGGGGTTGTCAAGCTGTGTGCTGTTGCTTGAGGAAGAGGGAATCCGTGTGGAGGTAATACCAGACGAAAGATGGGAAAGAAACGGAATAAATAGACAGTTCTGTCTGACATCAGGCACGCTGTCACGTAGTATATCCAGTCGTTGCTTCTTTTTCCATGGGAGTACCTGTAATGTGCTAGCAGCTTTGTATTAGATTTTATACTTAATTTTCTTAATAGCTGTTTTTAGTTCACTGTATTCAGTGACTCAGATATAAAATCCAGAAATGTGTGCCTTTTTAAATAAGTCTAACACCAAAAGAAAGATGTACTGTCTTCTAGAAGTTACGTTGCAACAAAGATTAAGAGATTTAAGCCCCAATCACACAGGCTTGGAGACCAGTGAGTCACTGCCTGCCAACCAGGAAGCCACCTAAGGAAAAGTATTGCATGTCCTACTGATTTCAATTAATCCTGGCTGTCCCAGTCCAAGTCAAGCAGTCCTTGCTACAGTTGCCTGCAATCACTCATCTGATACTCACTAAGCAGTACTGAAAGTGTGGAAAGTGTGATGCAAACCAGAAATGTTTGCCTTCAAAGCGAATTTTGTGCCTTCTGCTGTGTGTTGTTTCAGTGGCAAAACACAACTTTGACTCCAAAGGTGATCAGTCTCTACTCTTCTTCAGTTTGGTGTCTTCCATTTGTTCTATAAGCAGGCCTGATATGAGAGAAACCAAGACAAGAGCTTCAAAGGTTACTCCTAGTAGGCTTTCAAGGAGGTCTGTCTTGTTTCAGAGAGAGAATGAATGAAGGCCTGCACCAAAGCCCAGTACAAGACACATAATGATTGGAAGCAAGAATGAAAAATCCACTTAAATTGGAAATTTTAGAAGAGCACGAGACACAGTCATGATTTTGTTCAGTCAGTGGAAAATGGACTTCTAACTTGTTAAAGGAAATCAGGCCATTAGCTAGCTGTCCAGTGCCAGGTGTCCTCAAACTACATGTCACACTTTGTATAGGCTACCTTGGTAGAAATCATAGCATGGTATTACCTTAATGCTAAATCAATTACGGGCTTTCCCTCCTCTGAGCCCCAAGCTTAACCTTATCTTAGATGGCCATGAACCATAACTGATATAATCATAGAAGTCCCCGTGTGGATGTGTTACCAGCACATTATCAGACGTAGTAAATCAGTTTATGGATTAATCAAGTTTAGCCCCCACGTTTTTAAATAGGAGCTCCCCGCTCCCTCCCCTTGCTCCTCCACAGCTGAGCACTCTGCCCATTTCCAGTGCACTCAGGTGTGGCTCCACCTCCGCACGCTGTTAATAGGACATAATGGCTCCGTATCTGCTCGCAGACCAAATGAATTGAATCAGTTCCACTTTGTGATTAAAAATCTGGAACTTGTGACCTGGGTGTTGTACGTAAGGCTGCACCCGAGCTCTAGGTTTGGCTGAGCTCTGTGTTTAGTTGAGTCCAGGGGAGAGGTCTTAGCTCACGTACACCGGATGCCCGAAGCACCTGCCTGCACTCAAACAGACATGATCAAAGGTTCTCAGCAGGAGACTCTCACTGTGGCAGGTTTAGTGGAATTTTAGGGGGAAAACCTTTTCTAAATTCTTTTTTTTATATATGTATGGGAAGCATTTTTGAACACGGGATTCCACCTCTCAAACTACAATGTATTTACACCCATATTCATGCTTTGTAACAGGATTGAAATCATTTACTTGGGATGTATGTTTTTCCACATAGATGTAAGCAGAAGTCAGAAATGTCTTTAGCACAAAAGCAACCATGACCTCTTATCTTTTTTGCGTTTCAGTGATAGCATAAATAAAGAATAATAGATGCTGACAGAGCAATAGCACACAACCTACCGCCTAATTAAGTGTCTCTGTAGCTAACAGCCATAGATAATGAAAGCAGCTGCAGTTGGTGGGAATAGGTTTGACAGCCTTTTTCTTTCTGCTTCTCCCTCAAGCAGCCTCCCTCCTTTCAGTCCTCTCTAAATACCGTTGAGATAAATTAGCCTCACTGATAAAAACCTTAATTGTCTTTCTCAGATTACATTTCCTAACCTTTGCACCTCTTTCCCACCGACTCTTAGCAAGCCTCAGATCTCTTACTACGCTGGACTGAGCTGACAAGTTGTTGTGCACATTTACTTTGTGGCCCTTAATAAGCTCTTTTATTCCCTCTTTATCTTCCACTGGTTGTCATACAATCAAATTGCGCTGATGGAACGAGTCGTCACTTCGCTGCCAGAGAACCCCACGCAAAGTGAACAAATGTGATGAACACCCTCAGCGCTTTGATCCTATTTAAATTGCGCATTTATGTCACTCACTCTGCTCCTAACAGTAAAGCCTTGTCTGGCGTGCGTGCAGCCAGAATGTGGTGTAATAATGCACAGTATGTGCATCATTCACAATAAGTTATCTGCAATATTGTGTTCTTTTTGAGGAAAACAAAGCCATAAGAATGCTCATAAAGTCCAAGCAAAGTGATGGATACAGTAAGGCAGAGAGATGTAGGGGTGGGTGAAAAGATAAGCAAGTGTGAGGGAGGGAGGGACCGAGAGAGAGGAGAAAGGCAGAGATGAATAACTGTTTGACAGGTGGAATGAAAAAGCCGCAGAGGGTGTTTGAAACAGTGTGTTAGGAGTGTGTGCGGTGTGGTGTGGCGCAGCGCAGCGTTTGGGTCATACATCACCGTAACACAGCAGGAGGACATAGCCTAGCACAGCGCTATGCAGAGCAGGGGAGAATAATGTGCTGCACTTGCACCCGCTCAATCTGATTGAAACACACAGCAGAGCGGGCTACATTTACTCACCCCCCACATTCACACTTTATAAATCTGCTCTTAGCCTGTTCATATTCTCTAAGACACCCCCTCCCCTCCCAAAAAGAAAAACAGGAACAAAAAAGAGACACAAGTTCTCCATCATGCTGAGGCGAGGGTCTACTGTGATGTGTGCCAGCTGGTTTCGTGTTGCTGTAAAGCTGCTGTAACATGGTTAGTAAATTGCAGTGCGTGCACTTAAAAAAGCATTAGGTTGTCATTAAAAACGGCTTTGGCTTTGTACGTCTCGTACAAAGCCAAAGCCAATTTCTATATCAACAGACGTCTCGTCTGTTGATATAGAAATTGATTGTTTCATTTACAAAGCTGGAGAAAAGGGGGAATATTAACAAGACAAACATAGATTGTGCTGATATTACGTGACATGCCTATTCACATTATCTCTATGTCATTATTTTGTTTGTTTTTTTCATTTAATATTTGCAGCTTGACACGTGACTATAAGGGCGCCATATTAGCAGCAGGGTGTCTTCAAAGCTAAACTGAAACTAATTAAGGTAGATGATGCTTTCCAGTTGCCTCGGGAGTCAGATGTCAGAGCTGGGAGTGATGTCACTCTCGAGGTGAGCAAGTTACAGTAGTAAAGTCGGAAAAAGCAAGGAAAATTAGGTATTGTTTTGCCTGGTTTTGCTCCTTAGCAATGCGCATCCACTAGCAGTTCTGTGCAATGCAGGACTTTTTTTGCACTTAAAAACACTGCAGCACGTTCATGGATAGAGCCTGGTGAGGGCTCCGTGTGTGGCTCATTTAGCGTGTCATAGATGCAGAGCAGTGTCTGTACAGATTACACGTTTTAACGTTTTACTACTGTTTACGTGCACTTTGCCATTGTTAAGTCTGGGTTGGTGGGGCTTCTCTGACATTCCCAGCTCAGAGTCTGACTTGAGGGGGCGTTCCCGTTGAAAATTCCGACTTCAAATGGAAAGTATCATGAAGATCAGTGTCTTGTTTTTTGGTTGGTTTTTTTTAGCTTTCACATATCATGAAATAGTTGCAAATTATTTAGATTATTATAACTGGCCATGGCTCTCTGCTCCTTTCTCTGCATGCCTTTGATCAGTGAAGCAAGATTCAAAGCAGAGCTCCTAGCCTCTCCCTCATGCTACTGACATTTACATTATCCACCCTGGTCTATCTTCAGCCCTGATAATTAGCTCCATCACAACAGCGCTGCAAAAAAAAGTAGTGTGATAGACTCTGGAAGGATGGTGGGAAAAGCTGTGTGTTATCACGCAGGCTGTCACACAAACTCCTGAACTGCGCAGGCGAAGGCCCACACGCCAATCTCGCCTAACGACATGCAGCAGACAGGTAAGGCTGTTGCGATATTCATGCAACCAGTTAGAAATTGCGGTCCCATCTGTGGGTGTACCTAATTGGCCAAGGGTTCAGGTCTCAGAGGCTGCCACCTGCTTACACTGTCATTAGCATGGAGGCTGTGTTGCTTTACATTTGTCATCTCTCACCTCCTTCAGGAAGCTGTGGTGTTAGAAAGGCTCAGTATGGACCCTTTTGCTGTTGTGCCAACTTGACCTCTGGAGGTGATTAATTAATATCAAACTACAAAAAAAGAGTCGATGATGAGGAGCACTTGGATTGTCGTCTACCACCCCGCTGTGCTGCTTCACCCCCTGGCCAAGAAGTTGAATTAATAGAGTCATCATTGATGGCTAACATCTTCTCAGATGTGGATGGCCTACTGGGGACCTGAAGGTCTGCCTTGAAAAGAGAATTGGATTCCCTCCATTAATAAGGATTTTATCACCAGGGAGTATAAAAAAAACGATGGAGCTTGTCTTGGAAAGATGTGCCTGAAGGGATATTGAGGGGTTTGGGGTTGTGCTAGGAGTTGATAGTTTGATGTATAGAGGTGGATCTCACCGTCGACTAGGATGCTATTTTCATTATTGTCCTGGTCTTGTCTTGGACTGTGTTCATTAGAGTTCAAGGGTTGGTGTGTACCAACTTTCACAGGGGTTGAAATTGGAGTTTTCAAAGGGTATGAAAAGGGCCCTCAAGCGATGAACTGGTCCTTTGGAGCGGTGTAGTGTTTGACAGGGCAGCTGTAATTGCTCCCCAGAGACCAGGAAGAGTCAGCATCATCAAAATGGGCACTTCTTAAAGGGATTCACTGCAATCCAGAATGAAATACATGAGAGGAGGGAGCGCCTAAGAGAGCGAGACAGGAAAAGACATTTATTCATTTTGTGTTAATAACTTGTATATTTGTGGAGAAATTACCTCAGATGTCTTTCTTGGGTCCTCTGGGACATTGAAATCTTTTACCCTTTTACTGTCTTGGCCTTTTCTTTTCAGCAATTTTTTTTTCTTTCCAGAAATGCAATCTATTTTCATTTGTGTCAGCGGTTGTGTATTGAAAAACATGAGAGCGAGGCCAAGCCTCTGGGCCCCCTAGGGCCAGCACAGAGGCTCTCTTTCAGCATGCAGTATGATGTTCAAAAGCTCCTTCAGTTTTCAGCCCAGTTGAAAGCCGGGTGTTTAGGGTGATTCACAGTAATGGCTGCGGTCATGAGAGCGGTGTTGGGTCATGGGCATATGAAGGATTTTGGACCATGAGGCTAAATAGCCTGCAATAGCTATTTTCACATCTGCTGCTAGGAGATAATAGACATGGTATAGCACTTGGATTGAGTCTTTATGCGTGAGGTTTGTCTGGAGGCTGTGATAAATATACCTCTGTAATTGACCAGGGTGTCAGAAACTACTCACTCTTCAGTGTCTGCAGTCCGCAAATGCTTTTTTATGACTGACAGGCAGACACAGCTGCAGAAGCTGTGGCAACACCTGCTGTTGTATAACTACGCCTGTATGTGTGGTGGTTGAGGAGGTGTATTATCTAGGTCAAATGGGTCACCACTAGAGTGATGGGTGTGTTCTTCATGGGTGACCTAACCTTCTCACCCTTTACCTCTTTCCTCCACCCTTCACTCTTATGCACTAGAGAGCATGATATACTGCAATATACCCACTACTGTTGCCTTTGACCAATGATTTTTCTATAGACGAGGACAAAATGATTTGTCCCCGATTTCAAGCCAAAATTTTCTGTGCTTTCTTAGTGGAGTAAAGGATTTTCAGCATAACATTTCTAAACATCCATCCATCCATTCGCTTCCGCTTATCCTTTTCAGGGTCGCGGGGGGCGCTGGAGCCTATCCCAGCTGTCATAGGGCGAGAGGCGGGGTACACCCTGGACAGGTTGCCAGTCTGTCGCAGGGCCAACACACAGGGACAGACAACCATTCACACTCACATTCATTCGCACATTCACACCTAGTGACAATTTGGATTATCCAATTAACCTATCCCCACAAGCTGCATGTCTTTGGACGGTGGGAGGAAGCCGGAGTACCCGGAGGGAACCCACGCAAACACGGGGAGAACATGCAAACTCCACACAGAAAGACCCCGGCCTGATGGTGGAATTGAACTCAGGACCTTCTTGCTGTGCGGCAACAGTGCGAACCACCGTGCCACCGTGCTGCCCATTTCTAAACACAAAACATAAATTATTTCTATTTACATACAAGAGCAGAATTTTCTATGTTATTAGTCCCTTGAAAAACTGACCTTTTATTAAGCTATAGCTCACAGCCTGTAAAATCAATTTAAAACTCAGGGTTATCTTCCAATTTACACACAGTACTAAAACTTCAGCAAAGGTGTTGTGCATTCATGTAATGCACGCTCACAAAGCAGGAGATGGTTGTACACAGTTATCACAGGGTTTCAAAGAATCAAGAGCTGGATTGAGAAGTATCATTAAGAAATTCAAAGAGAGCCCCACAATACAGAATATGCCTAGCAGTGGTAGGAAGCAAAAGATTTCAAAGACTCTGGAAATAAAACTAGCGATAGACGTGTCCAAAGACTTCAGAACAACTGCCAAGACTCCAGTGAATGAATTAGCAAAGTTGGGAATTGTAGTCTCAAAGAAGACAATCATGAAAAACCTGCAGAGGAACGGACTGCGAGGATGCAGACCAGGAAACACTCCACTTCTGCAGAAAAGATGCCAGGTATGCTAAGGACAACCTAGGGAAAGATTTGTGAGACTGAAAGTGCATCGTTTGATCAGATGAGCCAAAACTAGATCTCTTTGGCTATGTAGACACTGCTTATGTTTATGTATGAATCTCTTCAAGGTTATAGGAATCATTACATTTTTTTGTTTGTTTGAAAGAACAGTCAAAAGTAAAACTAGGTCCTGATCATTGCTTTGCCTTCTAACATGACATTTCCACTTCCTCTGGAGTTTTTTTTTCCTACAGTCAAATGACCAATCAAATCTTTGCTGACTAAGACTCAATGAAACATTAGGTTTGGCAAACATTGAAAACATTTGATGGTTTAATTACATCAACTGGCAGTTGGTCTGCAGCCTCCTCATGGTGCACATGAATTTGCACTTTCAAAGAGCAAACCCTGGTGACTGACTGTTGACAAAAAAAGATCCCTCTCTGTAAACATTCCTGGTGTCCCTTGGGTTGGCCCCAGTTGGTGACCCATGATGAACTCCTGACCAGAGCTGCCATGTCCTCCTGACTTGGTTCAGTGACACTCTGGATTGGGACAGACAGACAGCAGCAGACAAACTGACACGCTGACCCAGACACACTGGAATGCAAAGAGGGGGATCTATAGAGATTATACTGCCCGCTTTTTCAAAATAGACTCTGCCTTTGAATGTCTGAATCCCTCTCTTCCACAAAGGCCCGGTCCCTGTTTTTTCCTTTTCATTCCGCAAGCTTTGCTTTCACTTAATCTAATTTGTCATCGCAGGCAAACAATTTTTCTTTATTTTGTGTGATTGTTCTGAGTGCTACTTTTTGTATGGCTTAAACTGGCTGCACTGGCAGTTAGAAAGATAAACTGTTGGCCTTAATCTCCCAAACCAGCTACCTCTTAACTACATTTGTCCATTATCCTTTCATTCTCACTCCTGACCTCTCCCCTCATCCCCTTGCCACATTGAGATGGCTTATGGAAATTATCTAAAAATGGAAAGAAATGGAAAGTCCAGGGTTCTGTGGCTTCAACTCAGCACATATTGGTTTCACTCACGGTGGGTACGGCAGAAGTACTTTTTTGCTTTTTTGGGTCATTCCTTTCCTCTGCAAATAAACAGTTTAACCTTATTTACCAGCAATAGATCAAAATGTCTTAGGGCGCTACAACATCATGTTAGAAAGTGCTTATATGATTAAACGCTGAGCTATTTGATGTTTAAGTGGCTTAAAGTCTTTGTGTATTTTATATTTTATAGACTCATGGTAAAGTCAGTGTAAGAATTTATGATTTTGGTACTTTATAGAAGCATTTACAGGTGGTTACTCAGTTTAATTACTAAATTGTTTTCATACTTGGAGAAAGTTGGGCATCCCTCTGTGAAACCCTTGGTGCAATTATATGTATATTAGAGATGTTCTGGTGTGTTTGCTTTGCATATTCTCAGTGGTTCAGGACATTAAAATACCCTCCTAAAAATCCCTCCCTTCTGTTCCACGTTGTCCCTGTTCAATCACAGGTAGCTGAGCTGTGTGGGGCTTCTCTGTAAGCCCAATGTCACTCTGCCAGAACCCCAAGACAGCAAAGACAGGAGGGGAATTTGTCTTCCTTTCCCCTTCACTTATCTCTTTTGTTTGTCCTGGTTTCCATAGATGAGCAGCAGCCCTCCGTTCTCTTCTCAAGCGAAACTAAGTGCTGCCGCTACTCTCGACCTGCCAGCTCCAAATTGGCAGCCTGACCTTCTTTTTCTTCCTCGGGGCGTCTGCACAAAGCCATACCTCTACCGTGGGGAAAAATGCAATTAAGAGGTGACATAAACACTGAGCACCCGTTGTAGCCGTGCCCAGAAAGAAGGAGGGGGTAAGGCAGCTGCCATTGTGACACGCTTGCATAGACACTGGTCTATTAATTGGAGTTGCACGTTGCCGAGTGACACTGGGGTGAAGAGTCTTGATAGAGAAAGTGGATGTGGCTCGGTGTTACTGAATGAGCCTTGACAGGAATGTGGTGTCAAACTTTGCTCTGTCTGGTGTTTGCATTAAGTGCAGCTGCTCTCTGACCTTGTGTTTTCATTCGTTGTAGGCAATTATCACCTAATGTTTCTGTACTGGTGACAGATATGCAGAGCAGGGGTGTGAATTTTAAGCAGTGCCTTAACTAGTATAAACGCCATTTATAAGCATACAAGCTGCGAAACATCTTCAATTGAAGACATGGGATTAAGGCTTTATAAGACCTGTGAAATACTAACAATCTAAATTAAAAGCCTGATTTAAATCCAAATTAAACCTAATATTTTTTGGCAAATTGCAGGCTATGTTGCAGGAAATGATTTGGATGAAATGTAGGACACCAATTAAAAGCGAATTTGTTGCTCTAGAAAGCAGAAAACACAAACTGAAAAACGCAAATGGTGGCCTGCATCTCCTACTAAATGTTTTCATTATCACCATTTCCAAGCTCAATATGACCTGTTAACTCACCTGCAAATTATATAGAAAATACATGTTATGGATCATCACAACCCTCCTTTTCTTGTAATGTGATATGAGTATATCTCACAGCTTTTATTTTTAGTGGAAGAAGCCCATTAAAACTGCCACTGTGGGAGAGAGCTGCTTAATTGCCAACTAAGGTGTGTGACATTTGGAGCAGCACATTGAATCTGGCCCAAAGTCCAAAAGGTGTTGTGAAGGACTGAGTAATTACTCTGGTCTCTCCAGGCAACGGGTTTAATAAGATGACTCAGTCATGGAAGGGTATTGCAGACATGCACACTAACACACTCACGCACACACACAAAGACTTTTTATATCTTAGTGTCTTTTCAGCAGCTGTATAGTTTAAACTTTTATACCATTCCTACATTTTTTCTTTATACTTTCTGTTTAACAGATGTAAAACATTTAAATCATTTTAGAGATGCATCAGTTGCAATTTTCTTAAAATATTCTCATGTCTGATTTGTTATTATTCTTTTTTTTTTTAGTTTGTCTTATTTGATTTCAGCCGGTCTTCATTTTCTTTTTCTACAAACAGTAATTTCTTTCATAAAAATGCCAGATGTGTTCATTCTTTTTACCTTTCTTCCCCAAATCTGCACCCAATTAGTGGACCTTTTCATTACTCTCACTCAAACAAACCTCAAAATCGTACCACAGGTTAGTGTGAAGCTTTTTTGTGCAAATAAAATCCAACTGAAATTAATTGCTGTATAACCCATTTTATCCAACTTGTCTGGGATTGCTGCAGCATCTTTTTTTTTTCTTTGAAACAATGCCAGCTGAGCTGTTGTCAGAGTTGGAGCTAATGAATGTGCAACGAATGTTTCAGTTTATCTGACATTACTGCATCCAAAAAAAGAGCAAAGACTTCAGAACTGATTGAGTTACACACAGATTGGTAGAGCAAAAGGAAATAACAGATGCTACACTGGCAGATAACTGGCACTATCTAGCTATACGGAGCAGTGATATGAGTTAGCCCACTCACAATTATGGCCCTTCATGTTTGTTTCACAGGAGACATTTCTTGCACAAGTCAATATGTTGTGTTTCTGTTGATTACCCAGCATATTGCTACCAGGCATGTTGATAAGAATCACAGTTATTGTGGTCTATATCAGGGAGATCTTTAGAAAGGTGTGCATCAAGCTTCTGCACAGCACGCTACATTTTAGCCATGATTGGTGAATGGCTGCAGTTTTTCCCACAGATTTAGGCTCTTTTAGTGGCCTTATGGGTCAGTGCATATGTTTTCAAAACATTGCATGCATATAAGCTTATTTAAATTAGTTAGCTAATACTGTTCATAAGGTTCTCCAGTGCGCAAATGTTATTGCAGGTGTGTCACATGTTGAAGCACTGCAACTCCACCGTCTTTGACTGTGGCTTGTAGTCCTTGTTCTGCTCTGCAGCCTCGATGAGCTGGATGTAGCAGCAGAACCAGCTCTGCACTTGCTGTAGGCTCTGATTAAGACTGGCCCTCGAGCAGATTTCCAGAGCAGAATGAGGGGTGTTGTTGCCAGCCCTTCCAGTTGTGGAGTTGGAGTTGGTCTAAAGTAAATGAGGTCAAGAAAACTGCTTTAATAGTGACCGAGCTAATAGTGACGTAGGTTGGAAAAAACAGGTGAAGGGCTAGACTTGTCTGATTAGCAGCCTCAAGAGTCCAGCAATAAAACCATTAGAAGTAGTGTTCCTTTCAAACAGATAACAAAAATAAAAGCTTTACCAACTATATTTGGGTGTTAATATTTCTTGCAAAGTAAAGTAAAGGTCTGCCAAATGAATGTTTTTGTGGGAAACACTGGGCTGACCAGTGAAAAAGCAGCAGCTTCTAATCACTGTCAGGATCAGTGCAATCCTACATTTGCTGTCCCTTCCAAAGAACTTGTGTTTTAATTGTCATTTGTTTGTCCATCAGCAGGACCGAATGAAATTTTTGTACAGAGCACTATAAAGTATTAGATCCAGGAAATTATTCTTTTCCCTCAGCAGCTACTGCAAAAGAATGCAGACTAACTAATAAGGACCTTGGGCCTTTGAAAAGCCTCACGATGGTCGATTTCCAGTGACATAGCAGGAAAATATTATTAACAGGGCCTTTTGCAAAACTCCGAATTCTCTAATAAGATCTTTAATAAACATTTTTCTGTGTTTGATGTACTTTCAAATACTGAAGCATGTCGGCACGCATGCAGCGGTTATGATTTTGATCAGAGAATTGGTTCTAGTTTTTTAAAATTGTTTTTCATACACTTGAACTTTTTGTTTTCTTCATTCTTGAGTAAAAGTAACATAAAACCTAAAAGTAATGTTCCACTAATCATCTGTGTGTCACAGTTTTAACCTGGTGTCGTGCGCTATTTATCTTAGAGAATCTCTCACAGTGATCACGGGTTATTTATCTGCTTGGTTAGTCTTGTAAACAGCCTTCTGCTCCACCATGTCTGTGCTTCCCATGTTTGTACAGTAGATGAGTGGCTCCCTGGACCTCTCCTCGGGGTTGTTTAGCTTCAGACCCCTCATAGAGAAAAGGGAACTCCCTTAAGGGAACATGAAGCACTACAGGTTGAATGAAATTCTCTCTGAACACTCCAAAGCTCTCTTCATCTCTGCTGGCTCTGGGGAAAAAAGCGGCAGAAAAATGTTTAAAACAGGATGCTTAATCCAGCAGCACCAAAAAAAAAGCACACTAGCACACTTTTTTTTCTAACCCAAGAGAGAAAACACTTTAAAAGAGGCCCAACATGATAAGCCAGCATAATGAGCCATCGCTGACTGATATTAGGAAGTTTATTCATAGAATAGCACTAGAAGATGAGTTAGTGCAGGATGTTATCTTAATGCCACAACATGATAAATGATTCAGGGAGGATAGTGTTAGAAAACTGCAGTAGTTACATTTTCCCAGCACGTAGAGCAGGAGCATAGTTTACAGAAAAGAGGATACATACAGCACATGAAACTGTGTGTTTGGGTGGTGTGCTGGTATATGAAGACCAGTATAGGTTTCAAAAGTGCTGTCTGACCTGATAGCTTGGAAGCTATCTGTTGCAATAGCTAGTGTTGCACTTGATACTGACACTAATAGCTGGATCCGGTATCTCTCCGCAATGATGCCTTTATTATGTCTTGTGATATAAATACAGGCCGTCTTTCCTTTACAAAATGTATCTTTGAATTTCTCATTTCAGTTTTATTATATTTAGAGTTCAAGGAAATCCCCAGTTAAAAAGATGATGTTTCTGAAATCAGTGAGTAATTGTATAAAATAGCTGCGATTTCAGTGTCGAGATAAAAGATATGAGGGGGAAAGGAAGCTTCATGGTGCACTGCCTTTTAGCTTGTGTGTCTCTCTCTTTCCTCCTCTTTCTTTTTTCACCCCATTTGGTTTTAAGTTGAACAGTCGTCGGGTGAATTTGAACAAAATCACAGTGACTTCACCTTCCCATCTCCTCTGCTCCTCTCTGTGTGGGTGGGGAAGAGCGCACACGGTGAAACAGAGAGCAAATGAGAGGAGCCCAATTAGAGCGAGTGTAAATAAATGACAGCAAAACAGAGCAGAAATTCAAAAAGCAGTTTATAAACGAGGTAAGTAATATGATATAAATCATTATATCATTTTGTGTATGTGTGCAAGGGGCTACTATTGTCGCCTTACAATGACTTTCAGTCCGCACAGTACTCGCTATCGGCTGTTACCCAAAGCCAAATTATCTGTAACAATACTGGGACTGAAAAATTCACATTGGTGCATCTCTTGTAATTACCTCAGTAAGCATGATATAATAGGCTCCAATGTTAGTATTGTCATTAAGTAATAGAGCACTACTCTCACATTGTGCCATCTAATAATAAGTTATGAGAGTAGAGGTCCATTTAAGGAGGAGGTCCAGAGGGTGTGTAGGTGTTTGTGTGTGCGTGTGTGTGTGTGAGTTATAGCAAGGTCTCGAGCAGGGACTAGTGGCTTAGTAATTTATGGTGGCAGGGTTGGCTACGTCCACTGGGGTCATCGCTCCCTGGCCAGCCTGATAGGTAATTCATACACCCCTACTATATGGGAGGGGATTCGGCTTCTTTTTGCCATTTATCACGCTGCATCTATTTCTTAAGACCCCCAACCCGACCCCATGGGCTGCTGATGAGGCAAACTGTTGCATTAATACAGTGAGGCTAGAAGTGCAATGTGGGGAAACCACAAAACCAGAGGATGATTGCCCTTGTTGGTCAAACTGTGTCCTCTAGGTGTTACACAACAGAGCTGCTGGTACAGACCATTTGCTAATTTGAATTTACAGGTTTCCTGATGTTCATTTGCAAACGGCTGCTTCAGACCTGCTTCTTGCTTGGGGTGATCATTACCACAAGAGGAGGATTTAGTATTCAGCTCAGCCGAGGCGCTGACATGGAAGCGTCTCTGGCTTCTGTTTCTATTAGAGTCCAGGCCCGCGGCTGCACAGCCAACACTTCGGTGAGCCCTTTCTTAACACATGGCCATTTCCCTGCTGCTGCTGCAGCTGCTGCTCCTTCTAACTCTCTAGCTTTTGGATAGAAATATGACACTGGAGAGCACCCATGGCATTCTTGTGCCCTACCCATCTGTCTTTTTTCTTCCCAGCTCCACTCACGATTTCACATCCAATTTTCCCATTGCCCAGTGACGCCCATTCCCCTAAGACCCCCAGCTACTATGAGATCACTGGACTCCTCTGTGAGTGTGTGTATGTGCTCTGTTATTGATCAGGGTTGTGTCTTTGTGGCTCTGGGCTCCTGCTGCTGTTATCACTGCAGAGTGGAGGGTGGGGAGGAGTGAGTGTGGTTCACAGCACTGAGAGCTTGAGGGCAGCGTGTGTTATCTAATGGGATTTACAGTATGCCCGGCATGTGTTCAGTTTTAGCTTTTTTTCCCCTCTCTCTCTCTTTGCTTTTGTGTTTGCGACGAGCTCAAAAATGCGCGCAATTGAACTAATTATAATTATGGTGTATTTGGACTGACAGTAGTCCAGCAGGAGAAAGGTAACAGGAAATTACAAGAGGCAATAAGAGCGTCTGCAGTGATTCATCTCTAGGATCACTGTAATCACAAAGTAGGAGGAGGGTGTCTAATGCGATAAAAACAAGACCGCTGCTGGATTTGTCTTTCAATTAAAAACTGTGAGCATAAGCAATAAAAAACAAAATTACGGATGATAAAGTGGTTCTAAAGACGTGGATCAAATGTTGTTTTCTTTTCGAGGGAGAAACCGAGCAAATGATGTTTATTTCATGTCAACTTACCTGCGGCAGAAGATGAGCATTCATTTCACTTACAGTGAATTGAAGGTGAAAGGATTATCTGTATTTTTCCAGATATAACCTGCTTATCCCGCAGCTCCCTGTTACTGTAGGTTTTTGGGGGGTTTTCTCAGTGGGTGTGGATAAGACTTTTATGATGGATTGCACTATAGGTCCCCTCGAGTGCATGCATGTGAATAAATGGGTGCAGCGTGCGCATGTTTCTTCTTTCCCAGCCTCGTTCCTCCATCGGTCTGTTTTTTTCCCTTCTTTCTCTTGAAAGTTCTCCTTAAAACCCTTCCCTGTCCTTTTTCACTCACTTTCGGACATGTGTGCAGAATGTGTAGTTAAATTCACATATGGCTGCGCAGTCAGACACGCTGAGCAGAACTGTGCAGCACTCAAGGCACCTAACCCTCCTCTGTGGCCGCAGTGATTAATTACTTTTAACAAAGCAAACTAAGTCTTGCTTGTCTGGATCAATTTTTTTCCCCATCTTGGTGCGAACTGCTGTCACCAGTAATTGCCAAACTCCGTGTAGTATGAAAAGAGGTCCACTTTTCAACTCTCGCTGGTCCTAAGCTAACCATAGCCTCAATTTTCCACACTCGTGGGCCTACTCTCCTAGCTCCCATGGTGCTAACGATCCTCTCCCCCCCGTGTTTCTTTTCCTTCTTTTAAATTTTCCTTTGTTTCTGAACTGTTTTCCCTTGTAACACCTTCTTGGGAGCTATAATGCTTTTGTATAAAGCTGTGACATTTGTTTAAGTCATATTTTTAGTAGCTACCCTGCTTTTAGGTCAGCACTTATAATAATAATGATAAAGTAATAATAAAGCACAGTGCTTCTTTCCATCTATGCATGCTAATTGGCATTGCTCCGCCAAGCTGATCAAACACCATTAATCTATTTGTAGTATATATTTGTTTCTAAATGAGAAAATTAATACATTCCCTTGCTGCAGCCAGCTGTGTGCGGTGAGCCATGTTGATTGTTGGCACCCACAGTATGACTCAGAGTTCTGAGCAAGTGCTTTTATTTGGCCTTCTTTGCAGGGGTGTGTTTGCGTGAGCATGCATGTGTGTTTTCTTGTTTCTGGAAGCGGATTAATTTGATGTTCAGAGGAGCTGCCAAAGGACTTCCAGTGAACACATACACTGTCTGTTTTTTTTTTTTAGCATATACACAGTCAACAGGTTGTAATGCAACCTGTTCACTTCATCTTTGTTTTGCCGGACAGGCCGCAGAGTGTCACAGCATGCATAGCGAAAGCTATCAAAGTGAGGGAAACGCAGCAAACGTTATTAGCAGGCGGGCACAATTAATGATGCATGGTGATGGCCAAAGAACGCTGAGGGAACCTGTTTAATGAGCTAACACAAAGATTGCGCAGATGTGCTACAGGACTACTCAGCGTTATCAGAGGCTGATACCTCCTTTCAGTAGGAGTCTGCCAATTAGCCCTCTATTGGGAGTCGACTGTCAGGATTTCAGAGTAAAATTGGAAGCACTTGCTGCTATAATGTGCATTAGCTGCGATGTGCGGCTCTCTGCATCTTTTGGACTTTTTTGCTTCTCTTAGTGTGACAAATATCCTGTGAAAATTATGCTACTGTGGAGCTCAGCTACATTTAGGAGTGACAAATATCTCGTCACAAAAAAGCCGCCCTGAAACCTACTTCATTGTCTCCTCATTAATAATGAAAAAGTCCACACTGGTCCACTCATAATCCTGATTTTTTTTCTCTCTCCAGCTTTTCATATTTTCTCTGGCCCAGCAATGTGCCGGAGCATGTCATATATATGATAAGTAGAGGACCTTGTCCGCGTGGGACTCATCACACACTTAAATTGGCGCTCCGTGGAGTTCATATTGCAGTGTGGCCGAGGGGGAATTAGCCCGTCTATATATAAACCTCTGCATGTGTTGTGAATTAAAGTGCATTTATCTGATAATCGCTGGGGACTTCCCTTTGTGCATGGGTATGGTGAAGCAGTGGCGCTGTATCCACAATACCCCAGTATAGTGATGCTGCTGCTGCATTGGGAGATGGGAAGGAGAAATAGGTCATTCACAATAAACAGCTCTGATAGCCTGGATGGCAGCAGTCATGTACAGTAGACGAGGGAAGAATAACAAGGGGGCATCAGTGTGTCTCCTTGATGTGCAGACCTTTACCTCCTTTTCGAGCCCTCGTCCACTGTCGTGTATATAAAACTGTTTTGTGCTCCATTCTCATTGTCTTTTCAAACGCTTCCCTCTTCTTTGTCCAGTCTTATCAACCCCTCAGTGATTTATCTGTGATTCAGCTTGCCTTTACTCAATCATGTATGACTTCTCACTAGCAGAATCAAAAGCAGTGGGGCTCATGCCATGCTTTTCATTAGAGCTTTCCATAAAGGCTGACTGTGAGTCTTTTGAAGTATTGTAGGGCAGCTCTGGAGAAGCACACTGTCAGATGGCAGCCTGGGCTGCTGACTCTTGTTTGATGAAGCAACTTCCCACTAAGGCCAGAGCAACTTAATGAACCCAACCCAAGTGCCGACACTGGCAAGGAGCTGTGCCTAGTGTGTGACAGTGTAAGAGGGTAATGACTTGGTGGACTCTTCCTCTCTCTGGGATCTTCAGCGATAACCAAGAAAAAAAAGCACCTCGGGCTCCAAAAAACTATTTTGACTTGGCAGCTTATTTTTCGCACTCTGCAAATGCCACTTTCAAGTTTTCATTTCGCACAGACTAAATATTTTCCGAATAGTTTTTTTCCCTTCATTTTTGCCACAGTACATCTCGAGTCCTGCTATAAATTCAATAAATCGGGGGAGATGGAAGCAACATGTGAGATATTAAAACAGCTTATACTGTCATGCTTTAGAGAGTTCTCGCAAGAGGCTCAGTTGGGCGCAGCTTCCAGCGAGTAATGAAGACGCTTGATTTCTCATGTTGGGAACACTTGTCCCTTCTTTTGTGTTTACTTAGAAGAGGGTATTTTTCAGCCATGCTTGAGGTTAGTGTCAGAGC
The DNA here is from genome assembly GCF_041146795.1 of Maylandia zebra. Classification (NCBI taxonomy): domain Eukaryota; kingdom Metazoa; phylum Chordata; class Actinopteri; order Cichliformes; family Cichlidae; genus Maylandia; species Maylandia zebra. The sequence goes on from NC_135178.1 coordinate 15,004,830, forward strand.
CAATTAAAGGAGTACAAATTAAGATGGAGGACACGGTGCCTCAGGCCAGAAGAGCACAGAGCCGGGGCCAAGTAGCCTCTTCTATTATGACTGTGGGGTAAAGCACATCAGGGGCACAGGCGATTAGGACTCTTATTAAATTTGCATTGTAAAGAAATTATCAAACACACAAATTTGTATTGAATAATTGGGATGATCTGTTACACTTTAAAAAAAGACTGAAAAAGACTTAATAATGGCGGTAAACACTTAAAATGTCCAGTGGAGATTGCCGCTCGTTGCTCGATGGACTGTTTCACTTGAAAAATGTGAGGTCTATAAAAAGCAGGCCTTTCTAATATAGTCTTTTATGACCACCTTTAGCCTAGTCGGCACAGAGGGCACTTATGCAGCCTTGAGTTTGCTCTCTTTTTTTCAGGTTCACCATCTGGCCTTGATTGATTAAAGCTCCTTTAAGTAATTAATGCCCACTTTAATTGCTAGTCAGCCCCTGTGGCTGTTGGGATCGTGTGCAGTGCTCAGGCAGAGCCGAGCCAAGGATCTAGTTGAGAGGGGCACGGAAATCTGTTTAACACCCTGACCCTTGCAGCCTTACATCTAAACACTCTTAAGATGCTAATAGGAATGCAACTATGCTAGCTGCATCCATGTGACAAACCGGGCTATAAATCACGGCGGCAGAGTGTGACGTGGCTTTTCTAACATTGGAATTAACATGCTTGGAATGAGCTACGGGGAGAGAGTGATTTTTTATATTTTTATCTGATGTTTTAACACTTTCCATCGGTTTGTTTCCTCTGTGAGGCCGTCAGTTATGGTGGACGTGCACGTAGCAGAGAGAAAATTGAATTTCCTCTGCCAAACAGTGCATTGTGACAGCGTGTCACTGCCCGACCCCACAGCTTGCCACTATTGTGCTGTTTCATCTGTTTGTGATAAATGAGCAATATCAGTCTTTCCCTTCTGTTTCACTCCGACTGTCACAATAGATGTACGCCATATGACACTCCACCGGTTACAAGGCCTGACCTTTTTTATTGAAGGTTCTCTTTGTCTTTTGATAATTGTTTTTAGAAAGCGTTAAACCATCCCCCTAACCAGATAATGCAAGACTCAGTGAATACAGAATACTCAGCATTGATTCCGCATACCTGACTATGACCTTTTCCAATCTGGAGTCCTACGCTGCCTGCCAGTTTGATGTGAGCCGGCTAATCGATTCCTTGCAGCCATGAGAGACTCCTACATTGTCTCTCACACTGAAATCCCTGCCAGGCAACCTGGAGTATACCTGAGTTTCATTGTCGCCACTCACTGAATAATGAAACATTTACCCTTTAATTGCCAGCTCTACATAGAATGATCTGTTTAATTTGCTCTCATTAAAGCCATCTAATCTAATGGGCTAATTAGGGGCTTTGGATAGTACAGCAATCACCAGAGTGTACAACGCCTTTAGGGAGGAATGCATCAATGGATCATAAATATTTTACTGTGTCTACCTACATGCAGATTGCGAGGTGTCTCAATTTGACTTGCATAGGTGCTTAACATGCACCTTTGATGTGGCTTAGCTTGTTAACAAAAATGTCACTGTACAGTTAACCGGGAGTATTCTACAAAAGCCCTCAAAGTCAGCACGTAAGGCAAAACAAAATCCTGTAAAAGCAACATTTTTTCATTGATTGGCTGGATTATTGAAGACATCTTTCATCCAGTGTGAGGGGAAAAATGAGTCTGTCACTGCTTTTTTTTCTCCTCGCAAACAGAACGCAAACGGACAGATAAACACAGATCGATCGATGCAGGTCAGGGATGTTTTGCCGTTTTAGGGTTTGGCTTTATTAGATTGGGGAGACAGTAATAGACAGGCAGCTGCATCATGATTCCATCCCTGTGACCCCGGGGCCAAAGGTTTATGTTTGACCCAGGGCAATGGGTGTAACGCCCCCACTGGTCCTCCTGGGGATCATCGGACCTCTTCAACCATGGGGGACGGGGGGGTGTCTACCTGCGAGGAGTCACGGCAGATGGATAGAAGCTCGCAGTTTTGGCTTCAGAAATAGATTTAATTAAGCAGAGGCTCCATTGTGCTTCTTCTGTGGCTTTCAGCTTGTCAGCTTGAAGGGCAGTGGGCCCAAAGCTGCAATCATTCCATTTCACTTTTTCAACTGTTCTCCCAGCTAATTTGTCATAGCCGACAGTTATCCCTGGATATTAAATTAAGCAGCTGACATTTTGTGTACCCGCCGAGTCGACTGTGTCACCTTGAAAGCGTAGTGGCGGAGATGTGCAAGGGATGGCGCAGGCACATGTCTTAAACCCTGGTCGACACATGACATTTCTGGGCCACACTGGCAACCAGGCAACAACACCTATAGTTAAAGAGCAAAGACAGAGAGGAAAGAAAAGCAGCAATGCCTTTGTTCCTGTCACGCTATTAGTGTTAATCTAATCCCAGCGTCCTGGCCGGTGTGGAAAGCTGATTTCAAGTAATACACGTTTATTGGAGACAGATGGGCGATTTTCTTCTCGAGATATTGATGTATTTTTTCTCAGTTTGTGTTTGTGTATATGCGTGTGTGCCTGCAGTGTGTTTGCAGCCTGCTGTCCCTGTTTGATGGACTGATTTGGGTTCCATTATGTCACCAGCGGGGGTTCAGTTCAGAGTCGTAGCTTCGGCACCACTCGCCCTGTGGGTGATCAGAATCCATCTGCAGCAGGCGTATCCCAAACACAGTACAGCACTGAAGGGTGTGGCACGATCTAAACGGAGCTTATGCGGCTTCTATTGATTTCCACATTTGAGTGCATCTCTATTATTGCTGATCACCGATCAGGACAGCAAGCTACACAAGGCCTTGGGCTACCGGAGCACAGCTGTAGCCATCTGTTCGGTGACAGGCCGTCTGCATTGTGTGTGAGGAGCTAGGCTACTTGTTTAGAGAGTCATCAGTGTGCGTGAGATTTTACGCCTCTGAATGTGAGGGAGAGAACTGCTTCAGCTGTTAGTTAAAAAAAACCTGAACACATGGGCGTGTTTCCAGCTCCAGTGCCCTTGGTGCAAATTACCTATGCTATTTGATTCCATTCTGAAAATGACAGATTTGGGATCAGGCCTGTTGTCTGGGTGCATTTTGTCTTAGAACTACTACATGCATCTCACACTGCAATTTGAGAAAAGAAACTGTACGTGGACACACGTGCAGATACACAAATACTGCAAAATGGTTACAGCTTTATATTTAATGAAATTATAAGACAAAAACAGAGTTTGTGCAATTCTAATTAGCTTGGAAGTCAGCATTTCTTGTGGCCACCTTTATTCTTCAACACAGATCTCTTGTCATTTCTTGAAGTAGTCTTCAGGAATAGTTCTCCGGGCTTCTTGAAGGACATTCACAAGCACTTTGATGTTTGCTGCCTTTTGTTCTGTTCTCTGTCAGGATGATCCCACACTGCTTTAATAATGTTGAGGTCCGAGTGCTACAGACTGGTTTTCTATCCAGGTATGCTTTTACAACATCATCAGTGTGTTTGGGATCGCTGTCATGCTGAAAAATGAAACGGTTGCCAGTCACACACTTTGCTTAAGTGCCAAATGCATCTCTCAGGTCCTTTGTGAGGTTTTTGCTGAATTTTTCCCCCTATTTCTTAAGGACACGACTTTCAGATGCTATTCATCTGCTGTGGATTGTTTTTTGGACTACCACTTTCTCTTTTGTCCTTCACTTCACGTCCAGTTTTCTCAATTTTTTAAGGACATACAGCACAGCATCCAAAGATGTGCAAGGTTTTCAGCCAATAACTCTTTGGGAATCACCTTGTTGGTGCAAAAACACTATTTTATGCCTGCCAAATTGTATTATCTTTGTCATTTTTCATAGATTCGACTAAAAAAATGGGAATAAATTGTGTCTTTTGACTAGCTGCTAGTAAAAAATGTCTGTTGGTGTGCACACAACAGTGGTTCCTCCTTTGAGTTAGGTGCTTTTTTTTAAACTTGAATGATTCATAGGTCAGTGTTGAGTGGCTTAAGAAACAAACAAAACAAAAAAAACACTCCTCCAAAAATGGTCAGATACAAAGTCTGGACTGAAAATAAGCGAAAAAGCAGCCAAATGTCCAAAACTTTGAAAGACCTTCAAAAATCTTGGAGAACTATTACTCAAGAGCTCTTCAGAAAATTATACAAAGTCTGGTTATTTGGTTTTCAAACGGCGCTATAAGAAATTCTGTACAAGTGCTTATATCAGGAACAGCGCTGACTGCGTACACACACAGTGAAACTTCGTTTACCAAATCATATTACTGTTGTAACTGTAGGTTACAAATGATCTTCTTATGGCCTCTGACAGTGGACTCATCTCTGTGCTTGTCCTGCTAGACCTCAGTGCAGCATTCGATACTGTTGAGCATAATATCCTATTAGAGCGATTAGAACATGCTGTAGGTATTACAGGTACTGTGCTGCAGTGGTTTGAATCATATCTATCTAATAGACTCCAATTTGTACATGTAAATGGAGAGTCCTCTTCACACACTGAGGTTAATTATGGAGTTCCACAGGGTTCAGTGCTAGGACCAATTCTGTTTACATTATACATGCTTCCCCTCGGCAGCATCATTAGAAGACATAGCATAAATTTTCACTGCTATGCAGATGACACGCAGCTCTATCTATCCATGAAGCCAGGTAACACACACCAAGTTGTTAAACTGCAGGAATGTCTTGAAGACATAAAGACCTGGATGGCTGCTAACTTTCTGCTTCTTAATTCAGATAAAACTGAGGTTATTGTACTCGGCCCTGAAAATCTTAGAAATATGGTATCTAACCAGATTCTTACTCTGGATGGCATTACCTTGGCCTCCAGTAACGCTGTGAGGAACCTTGGAGTCATTTTTGACCAGGATATGTCCTTCAACGCACATATTAGACAATTATGTAAGAATGCTTTCTTCCATTTGTGCAACATCTCTAAAATTAGAAATATCCTGTCTCAGAGTGACGCTGAAAAACTAGTTCATGCATTTATTACTTCCAGGCTGGACTACTGTAATTCATTATTATCAGGATGTCCAAAAAACTCACTGAAAAGCCTTCAGCTAATCCAAAATGCTGCAGCAAGAGTCCTGACAGGGACTAGAAAGAGAGAGCATATTTCTCCTGTTTTGGCTTCCCTTCATTGGCTTCCTGTTAAATCCAGAATTGAATTCAAAATCCTGCTCCTCACATACAAGGTCTTAAATAATCAGGCCCCATCTTATCTTAATGACCTTGTAGTACCATATCACCCTATTAGAGCACTTCGCTCTCGCTCTGCAGGCCTACTTGTTGTTCCTAGAGTATTTAAAAGTAGAATGGGAGGCAGAGCCTTCAGTTTTCAGGCCCCTCTTCTGTGGGACCAGCTTCCAGTTTGGATTCGGGAGACAGACACTATCTCTACTTTCAAGATTAGGCTTAAAACTTTCCTTTTTGCTAAAGCATATAGTTAGGGCTGGACCAGGTGACCCTGAATCCTCCCTTAGTTATGCTGCAATAGACGTAGGCTGCCCTACGTCTAGCCTACGTCTCCCATGATGCATTGAGTTTTTCCTTTCCAGTCACCTATGTGTTAATAGACCTCTCTGCATTGAATCATATCTGTTATTAACCTCTGTCTCTCTTCCACAACATGTCTTTTATCTTGTCTTCCTTCTCTCACCCCAACCGGTCGCAGCAGATGGCCGCCCCTCCCTGAGCCTGGTTCTGCTGGAGGTTTCTTCCTGTTAAAAGGGAGTTTTTCCTTCCCACTGTCGCCAAAGTGCTTGCTCATAGGGGGTCATATGATTGTTGGGTTTTTCTCTGTATCCATGAAGCGCCTTGAGGCAACTTTTGTTGTGATTTGGCGCTATATAAATATAATTGAATTGAATTGAATTGAATTGTTGCTCGGTGTTCTGATCCATTTGGTAGTCGTATATATGTTTTCACTAGATTTTTTTCTTTAACCCCGAGATCTTGAGGAAAGCTCGACAAGTGGAAACACAGACATGTTCCCAGGGACTGAGGACACCTCTGGGGTTAGAGTGTACAGCCTAAGAAGGGGGCAAGGACATATGCTGAGACATTAATCTCCTAATAGAAAAAGAGCCTCCAACAGCTGGTGTTGCGCCGAATTCACAGTCTTAATCTTGTCAACTTTCTGTTCACTTGCTCTGACTGTGAGCCTTATTGTGAACAACAGAGCTGTCACTTGAAGAATATTGTCCATGTTTCATTGTAAGTGGCTTGTTAGAGCGAAAGAGCGTATTCAGCGGTGTGCGTGAGCTTATTTGTGTATATGCACAGGGAATGTTGGTTCCCCACAGTGTCTAGCACAGTGTATTGCGGTGATTTTTTGCATCATTTCCCTCTTCCTCCTAAGCATAAAAGCATGAATATTTAAAACTACATCAAACAAGGATTCATGAAATATTAAAATATTCGAGAAAGAAGAAAATCTTTTACCCTGTCTCTTATTCATATGTGTTTTGTAGGCTCTCTCTTTTGCTCTCACACACACACTCACACGTAATCACGCATTTGCACACATGCACATAAGCCCTCTCAGAATTCACCCACGGGTACGAACGACAAACCTTCCCCTCTCTATCCACTCTTCTGTGGTATCAGCACATTGCTGCATTAAGTACAAGACCCGAACATGCAAGAAGGTTCAATAATTCACCCCGGATTGAATTTCTGGCAAAACACATTATTCGAAGTCTTGGTTTGTCGATGTCATGTTGTAAAAAGATGCCAAACAGATGTGTCACGTTTCAGGAGGGCATGTGCTGCATGGGAACTTGGCAGGAGTGACTCTCTTTCTTTCCTGTTTAGGGAGCTGTTTCTTGGCTGAAAGATGAGACGCTGACACTCAGTTGTGCATACAATGTTGTACATTGACAGGTCACAGCAAATCTGCGATGCTGCCTCCTTCTTTGTAATGCTCCCTGTACCGTACCTCTGTTTATTTCTCTTGTCTGGCTAAGAGCTACAGAGGCTGTGCTAATCACTGTAGCAACAGCTCTGAGCAGATGCTGCTGTGTTTTTAGAAAAGATCCTTTTAAGCGTGGATTCAAATAAAAATGTGTAGGGGTAAACATCTTGTTTTTACTTCACCCAAAATGCTTCAATCCGTGCTAACAGCATCACTAACCTGACGACATTATCTCTGCAGCACTATTTGATTTTGCTGCGTGCTATTCAGTCTTTTACTTGTACGTCAGTTTCGGTTTATCTTGAGCTCTCATCAGTATCACGATCACCATTGTCCCTAATTAGTATTCAGCCACTGCAATGTAAATTCAGTGGAGCCCTCTGTTTTAACAGCGGTACTTGGTTGAATTGACTTGTTGGATTATGCCGAGGCTGAGGTTATGTGACATTTATGTCTTTGTGCAGCCATATGGTGTATTTTGAAGCCCATGGGAGACTAATGGAAGAAGAAATCTTATAAGGCTGTATGGCACATCGATTCTGTCACTTTTGCAGTGATGCATTCAGTGTTGTGCTTCTGTTTTCCAGTATTTCAATGTATTTTCTAGCCAGTCTAGTCTTTCAACCTTATGTAGGACGAGAGAAGCTACAATGAAGTGATTAAAGAAGAGGACGTTTTTTTTTTTGGTTTGACTCAAACCTTCCTTTTAAATACATCTTTTTCCCTTCATCTTCTTTCCCCGGTCGTCTCGGTCAGGGTACGGCGCTTAAGAGAATGAAAGGGAGAGCAGTCATATTGTAGGCTAAATCTAATCAAAGGGAGAAGTGCTTTTAAATGTCTTTTGTTCCCTTGGGCAAAACGTTTGTGGGGTCTCTCAATTCTAGCCAGTGCATCCTGCCCAAACTCCACTGCTGCTAGATGCAATTAATATTGAGCGGATTCCCTGAACCGTGCTCCACTCATATAATAACAGTGTTAGAACAAAGGTTAATGCTTTGAATTTAATCTCTGTCGTCGTCATTTTCATTGGAGATGTGATGCAAGTGAGGGGCGGCGGAAATGTTGAAGTGGGGGGCAGCAGGTCTGGAGAGAGATTGGTAGTCAGTGGGGGGTCTCGGACGGAAGCGAAATTAATTACTGGTCTCTGTAAATTCGATGTCATGTCTCATTTTCCCTAATCCTCTCTGCTTTTCTCACTTGCTAGTCGTGCTAACAGAGAAGCTTGGGAAGGCTAATGAAAAGGCCTCTTAGATGCTAATGGCAAATTAGCCCTTGTGTCACTTTTGGAAGCTATGAGTGGAGTTGCTGCCTACCGCGCGAGAAGTTAGCCAGATGGTAGCCTGGACCGCTGCTGCTACCCCTCACACACGAACCAGCGCACAAAAAACACACCAGCGTAAGGGAGACTTTGGGACTCTTATCTCTTATTGCTTTGTAGCTGTAAATGTGCGACACGAGCCCATATATGACTATTCTGGGAGACACTTTGCTTTCTCCTGAAGGGGATTTATCGGTTTGGATTGTGAATAATGAGCGCAACGTAGTTTCATCTCTCTTTGCTGGTGTTGTAAGACTGGACCAGAGTCAGGTTTAACAACTCAGTAGGATTTCTGTCTGATCGGGCCTTAGACACAAACATACTGAGTTACTTGCCTGGATGAAAGATCTCTCTGCAGCTAGTGATTCCAAACAGACATGCGGGGGGGAAAGCACACTTATTGTTGGGGCTTTGGATCGCAGAGACAGCGTCTGTTTTAGGTTTCAGTGTGCACAATGTTCCAAAAAAAAAAAAAAGAATTAGTCTCTAACAGAAAGATACAATATGTTACAAGTTGCATGCAGTATCTGCCTCATGGTACTGATTTATTATGCTTCCAACAATGTGACTTTCCCAGCTCTGTGAATAAATGACTGGATGACAAATCTGTTTGAGTTCTGTCTCTTTGAAGGCTCTTCCATGTGTCCAAAACATTACGCAAATACATATCTGAAGTTTAAAAAAAAAAAAAGTATAGCAAAAACAGACTGGGCAGTTGGGTTACTCTTTTACAAGTGTGTACTGTCAAAGAGAATAAGTAATCTGAAGTATTTATGGGTGTTATTTTCTAAACTACAGGCAGACTTGAGTAAGTAGTTCTGTCTCATTCCCCTCTCTCTTTCCCATCACTTTTTTTTTCTAACAGCCAGAGAAATCCCAGCGCTCGACTTGTGCAGTTTACTCCCACAGCAAGGAGACAGAGAGCAAAAAAAAAAATTGAATAGAAAAACAATCGTTGCTCCTGAGAAGGCAGCCAGCCAGAGTGTAACATGTGCATTTATGTAAAACTTATAATCCAATTAACAAGTACAAAAAAAGCCAGTGATCACTCTATTATGGGAATACAAAGGAGAGAGGTGCCATGTTCAGAAAACTGCTCATGTGGAAAAAATGCTAATGGCGTGAAATGAGTGTGTCTGGTAATGTGTTTGAATAAAGCCCCATGCTGTGGCAGAAGACTTGAGCACTGATAGCTCTTTTACCTCCTTCTCTCTGCAGGCATACTTCCGACAGGGTGTTGCCCTTCAGTACCTTGGACGCCATGCCGACGCGCTGGCCGCCTTCGCCTCGGGGCTGGCCCAAGACCCCAAGAGCCTACAGCTACTGGTGGGCATGGTAGAAGCCGCCATGAAGTCGCCCTTACGAGGTGAGAAATGTGGCAGGTGAACACGTGCACTCTGTGCGCGCGTGTCAGCAGGTCTTCGTGTGTGTGTGTCACTCTTTTTCTGCTTCACCTTATTCACGTTTCTGTCCTACAGCAGCCTAAAAGCCTGTCTCGGAGATAATCCTCGCTCAGTCAATAAATGCGTTGAGGTGACTTTACCTGTCAGTTTTGTACCCGTTTTGTGGGCAGGCCATCTCTCTATCTGCCCATCTTCCTGTCTTTGTGAGCGACTGGTGGTGTCAAGCACTTACCTTCGGATTCTAAGGAATGACGCCTGCAGCTTCAGCATATCTTACTGTCAGTCAGGCTGACACACATTGATAGCCTGTTATCTTAATGAGCATCCAGCACTAATGCCATTGTCTGTGTCTGCCCCTGTGTAAGCCTTTTTCTTCTTAAAGCTGAGTGGATTTATAAGTAGCGTATTCAGGCCAAGATTGTCACTAAAATGTGGTCTTTTTTTGTTGCGCACTGTTATCTGTTGTATCAAACAACTGCAGCGACCTGATTGTCCATGAGTAATCCGTATGGGCCAGCCTAATGAGCCTCAAACAAACCTGGCACCAGTTTTACTTTAGATGACCACTGCGGAGAATTTAATATGCTTCAGATCTAGATGGCACAGATTGCCAGCGTAGACTGTGAGTCATCCTGCAGTCTCGCTTTGTCATCACCTCCTTGCCAAACTCCTCTGATGCCGTGCCTCTGAATAAATGTGGCCTTGTTTTTATAATCCAAAAATTACTGCACTGTGCAGTGGATCAGTAGCTCAGAAGGCCTTTGTTCAGTGAGGAATCAGCATTTCCGTGATTGAATACCGTGCTCCTCTGAATATTCTTGTGCAAATGCGACAAAAAATATTGCAAAGAGAGAAAAGAATGGAAAGCCCATCTTAACGACAGTGAGCATATAAGCCTGCCATTGGAACCAAAACAAAAAAAGGCTTTGGGTGTGAGCCCAGACCTCAGCATTATGGACCAGAATGGGTCCTCTTAGTAGGGGTAGACCAACATTTAGCCCAAGCCACTTAATCTCTTAATTGTTTACCCTATTTCCCAGAGTGCCAGGCAAACACCAGAGGACCTAATCCAAGGTGTGTTGAGGAGAGGTAGTTAGGTCAAAGGATTAAGAGCAATGATCCTCTCAGAGGGACTCCTGGCACAAGGGGACGATAATCAATGTTACGCCAGCAAACAGGGAGGATAATCAGTGTTACTCAGCCAAAGTCCCCTGATAAGTGAAAGAAAGGTAGGCGAGCATTGCTTTCTCTCCTTCAAGCAGAAAGTGCCATGTTTCTGTCTGCCACGTTTAATAGCCGTGCAGTAATTCAGGATCCAGAGTTCGTTACCTCTGCTGCCATTTTAATTGGAACTAATTAACGCCAAATTATATTTATCAAAACCACTTTAAACACTTTAAAGAAGCATTTATCAAAGTACTTATCAAAATATTGCTTGTTAGTTGTGTAAAAGCCTAATTATATAATCATTGTAATAGGTTTCTTGCTGGCTTGCCTTTGGTGGTAACAACGTTGTTATAACTATGAAAAGTCTTTAGGTTGGCTCAAATTTATCGTAGTACAAATGTCTTTGGTGAAAACTGGATACATTTTTTTCCTCATCAGCATATAAACCATGCAGCTGATGACAAGAAACAGTTGATTATATCTAGCTGTGACTGCAGCGCTCACTTAGCTCGTCTCAACAAACTTATTTTCAGACTGCTCAGATCACTGTTAGGTTTATGGTTTGCCACTGGGTGAAGAGATCCAGCCGATAACATTTATTCAAAATAAACAAATCCCTGAATGAGACAAGAAGAAGGGACCAAAGAGAACTGAATAAAGGCGTTTGTCTTTTGATAAACGATACTGTTTTATGTACAGTTCAACCCAACAAAGGCTTGCTGCACACGTGCAGTTTAGAATCTCCTGTCGTTTTTTCCTATAACATCAACATTGTCCACCTATATCACTGCAGGGCTCGCAAAATTTCAAAATCCCTGGTAGCCCTTCGGGCAGGCACTCTTCAGTTTTTGGTAGCCCAAAATAAATTTAAGTAGCCCGAATAAAAAAAGAGGACAATTTTATACATTTAAGTATAATATTGTAAAGGAAACAAAACATCAATCTAAAAATATTTAAAACACAAATTACAACAACAAATTACAATCATCAACTCAAATATTTGGTTCTAATTGAACAGAAATTTCTATGAACTTGCAAGAACTGTGTAGAACATGAATCAGTGTTCAGTAAGAAGCAAGTGGAACCAAGATCTAGGACATTTGCTTTTTGAAGTTTGCAAAGACTGCTAAATCTTGCCAATGGTAGTTCACTCTTTGCAACATAGTACGCTGTTCTAAACAGCTTTTTCAGGACTTCTTGTTATGCTTGGTCTGTTTTTAGTATGTTTTTTGCAATTGGTGTTTGTTCTGGGAAAGATACTGCAGACTGAGCAATGATGCATTTCTTACATTTCTCATGGGTTCTGATGGGGTCTTTCTTAAAATGACTGGTCCCAGTAACAAAGGCGCTTGTCGACTCAGAAATCAAGGGAAACTCACAACACACCCGGCAGAACATTATGTTATTTAGCTCATCATATTCCAGCCACATAAATTCTTTTGTCCATGAAACCAAAAAAGCTGCGCTTTCCTTTTGCCTCATAGTCTGATTTGTCATAACTTCTCCGATTTGTGGTAGGCTTTTCTTTGGCTGCCCCTTCTTCACCCTGACCTGTCTTGTTTGGCTCTGCAGAACTAAAATACCTGCGTAACTCCATCTGCTTTTACACATACTTACATAACGATCAGCAATTCTCTGCGCAATCAACATCTATCACATGTTTAAGCTTGCTGCAGGAGATTTCACTTGTCATGTTTGATAGTAAGCTAACGATTGATAAGACGATGCCAGAGGAATTGGTGCGCAATTAATCTGTGACTCACCAATCAGTGCTGCCGCTCTCTACACACAGTTCGCGCGATCGCAAAGTGAAAGTGAAAGCAAAAAACAAGCGCAAACTCAAACGCGATTTCAATGTGTCACATATTGACAGTGGCTCATCGATGACATAATTACTCAGCTACATTTGCGAAAGAATGCAAAAGCATTGACATATCTTTCCTTCCTATGATAGCCCGACGGGCAGAGCTGAGATGGATTTTGGTAGCCCGACTGGAAAAATCGCTAGCCCCGGGACGTCAGGCTAGCAATTTTGCGAGCCCTGCACTGAGTGGCATGAGCAGTGACAACGCAGCCTCTTATGTTTTCGCTAATGTCATCAGAATCAGAATACTTTATTAAACTGAGGGGAAATAGTGTGTTATTATTGTGTTTCGGTCCCGTGGAGAATATTCCTGCTGTTCTTCCTGTTCTCATTCTGTGTCTTGTTTGTTTTCTTCGAGGGCCAGAGAGAATCTTAAGGATCCATTAGTTCTTAATTGTTAATCATTGGGTTATTTTACACACATGCTAACTAAAAAAGGTTTTTCACTTGAAGCTCAGTCCAGTTGAACCATGAAGGACATGGTGTGGCAGCTATTGACCCAGGCTGCTATTAAAAGATTTTCATTTAACTAGAGTTTCTGGGCACTGTGTGTCTTAAGGCAACTAAGCAGAATACCTGCTAATGCAAAGTACACTTGATTTTATACCATGGGCATCATCTTAAAAATAATAATAGATAGAAAAAGTTGTAAATATTTTTGGTTCAAGTACAGCTAGCAGTTTAAGTATTAGTTAAATGAATGACCTAACCATTGAATGAGGAAGATAAAAGCATGTTAAGACAGCTGTCGTTTGACTGAGGTGTCAGACAGTAATGCTATCTTTTTCTCATGAAAGTTTCCAAAACAACTTTTTAAAAATTCATTTAAACCAAAAAATCGCTCAGAGCCACATTTAATTATGAAGCAGTCCCAAAGAGCCAGCAGCAAAATAAAAGGGACTGATTGGAGTGAAATCTCCACAGATGAAGACACAGATAGTGGATGTGATATATGAACGCTTAAAAAAATAATGTGATTGCATCGTTCAGTAGTGCAAGGACTCAAAAGGAAAGTGAATACCCTGCTCTGGCTGCATAGTTAATATGGGAAACTAATGAAAAATACGGACAGGCTGCTTAGAAAATCACTGAAATTTGGTCTTACAGAGTGACCAAAAATAGTCTTTATAATGAACAAAGTAATACGGACCATACAAAAGGCTAGAGCAAATTTGCTTAGATAACTTAAGGTTGTTTGAGAAATGGAAGTTAAAAGAAATCTGACAAAATGAACAGAATAAATTGCAAATTTGTACCTAAAAACTAATATTTTTTAATATTTTCTGGAAAAAAACAACCTTCATAAGTACAAAAATCACATTGTTTGACACGACTAACATTACTAAAGTATTGACAGAAGAAGACCACAACATGAAGTGGGCAGTATGATTAATTCAGTATCATTAATTCCAAGAAGCATCTTTAATTCTTATATAGGCACTGACGCGTGGTCATGTGGTGCATTTTAACGTCTTCCTACAAGGGGAGGAGCTTAACATTATAAAGTAGTTTGAATATCTTGGTCTTACTTTGGTCTCTAATCTTTAAAAGTCGCCCTTTTTTATGTATACATTTCTTATATTTTTTATAATGACATTCCTCTTAAAGAAACAGGAAATAAGTGAAAGGTATGTGGGTGAAATTGATCTCGGAGCATAAAGAAATGAAGAGATGTTAAACAAAATAGTATCCAAAAGTAGTGACTTATGGGTAAAGTAGTGTGCCAGTAGTGATGGTCTGTTGAAAAAAAAACTATGAAGCAATAAATTAGAAATGGTAAGCTGAAAGCTGTCCAAATACAGTTTTGAAATTACTCTTCTGAACATGAAAGGTATTAAAAGGGAATGCTATTCTTTCAGTTTATCTGACAAGGCTGTGTGGGTACTAAGAGGGAAAAGGTTGGAAACCACTGCAGCCTAGCAAGCTGACCTCCCTGGAGAGAGCAAGGAAGGAGGATTTTTATGTATTTATAATAATTTTTTTTGTTGCTGAGAGGATTAGTTAGTTTTATTCTGCATTTTTCTTTTTCTCAACAGATTCAGTGAATGATCAAGTCAGACAATGAACTGTTCCTACCAGAAGTTGTTAATATAGTTTATTTTTTAGGGGTAAAAACTGCATTGTTGACCGATAAACCACAGCGAGTTAACACATTGCTGTGTTAATTTCAAAGAAAGTAAAGCAGCCAAAATATTTGATTCCAAACCGAATACACTGCTGGAAAAAAAGAAACACAACTCTTCACAGGGGGCGTTTTTGCCTAACGAACAAAGCGCTGGGTGGCATTGACAGTGCAGGTAAAATATTTTACTTTTAGTCTTTTAATGAGATTTCTTCCACGACTTGTATTTAACTCGTCATAATCACAAATGAAATCCAGCTGGCAGCAAACATTTACATTAATTTCAAAGGGAGAGGATGGTAAAGATAATCTTATCGAGTGATATTGTATCGCAGAGGCAATTTCCATGAAATCGAGGGATTAAAAATTAAAAAGAGTATTTTATAGCTTCACCAGTCCCGCTGATGACACGTGTGCCTAATGCAGGAGGGAGAGTGCATGCCTTATATCTTTATTCACATGAAATGGAAGGCAGACTATGGTGCATTAGTGATACTGTATGCAGTCATGCTCTGCACATATCCAGTCACTAAAGGAACGTATGGCTCTGGCTGCAAAAGCAATATTAAAAGGCAAAAGGCGAGAAAGAGGTACAACGTTATGATGTTCTGTTAGATGTTTTCTGCGACACGAGGGCTGTTATTCTTGCTTCATATACAGTATTGTGGAAAAAATATTCACCCTCTTCCTGACTTCTTATTTTATTGCATATGCATATGTCACATGTACATGTTTCAGATCATCAAACAAATTTTAATATCGGGTAAAGATCACCTGGGTAAATAAAAAATACAGTTCTTAAATTATGGTTTCATTCTTTTCATTTTTTGGAAAGCTGAGTTTAATTCGACTTGTCACACCAGACCTGCCAGACCTGTTCGATTAAGAAATCTGTTTAATAGAATCTGTCTGACAAAGTGAAGTAGACTAAATGATCTCAAAATGACACACATCATGCCCAGATCTAAAGAAACAGTCTGGATAAGGTTACACAAGCTATTTCTAAGGCTTTGAGACAGTGAGACGAGGAGCAGCGGTGAACCTTCTCGTGAGTGGCGAGCCCACTAAAATAGCATTTCATAAAAAGAGCATCACACCAACAAACATGGTGGTGGTAGTGTGATGGTCTGGGGCTGCTTTGCTGCTTCAGGACCTGGACGACTTGCTCTAACAGTGAATTCTGCTCTCTCCCAGAAAATCCTGAAGGAAAATGTCATCGATTTGTGCCCTGAAACTCCAGCAGACCTTGGTTCTGTGACAGGACAATGATCCAAAACACACCAGCAAGTCCACCTCTGAATGGCTCAAAATGAACAAAATGCAGGTTTTGGAGTGGTCTATTCAAAATCCACACTTAAAGAATCACCAGTTATTGCAAACACTTGACCTCCGTTCTTGCTGCCAGGGGTGGCACAACCCGTTATTAGATAGGCGTTTTACCTAACCAATGAAATAATCATCTAAAAACTGCATTTTTTTAAAAAAATTACAATTGTTAAAACTAATGTCATCATCTGAAACAATTACTTGTGACAAATATGCAAAAAAATCAGAAATCAGAACGGGGTCTTTCTCAGCCCTTTTTTCACAGCACTCTATTGGCCCACGACTCTATTCTCTTAAGCGTTTGTTTGTAAGCCCGTGTATGTGTGTGAAACAATCCAGTCAGATGTTGTCATAACTACCTGTTTAACGAATGAATGCAGCAGCCATGACACCTTTTTAAAAAAGCATTCTCTCAGTGTTTGATTTATGAGTCAGCTCTTGATGTCACTCCGACAGCAATTACAAGCTATGAATGGATATTATATGCACGCACTGTCTCCATAAGCACGACACTCTGCCAAGTCCTGGAACAGAAGCGACGCTCTTGAAAGAGCATCAGCAGTTATGCTTTTGAGTGCTTGTGTGAGGATGCATCTCATATTGTGCGTGTGTGTGTGTCTAGGTGAATTAGCATCTGTGGATGTTTCTCAGACTGAGTTACGACGAATTGTAGACTACACATCTGGTCACGCGTACCCGTTTGTACAGGCACGGACTTCTGTGAAGCGCTTTGCCCTGATTAGTAGCAATTCTCCTCGGGACATTTGCAAATACAGGGCCGTGTGAATTTACTCTGATGAATTCAAATGCGTACTTAACAGAAGAACGCTAATGCATCAGTAGACGGCAGAAAAAATAGATAACTGGGTAAGCCTCCCTTACTCACCCTTCATGTGGTTTGATGCTCATATCTGCCGGAGGACTTTGCAAGTCTGGAGGGGCCTTTGAATCCCGAATCCCACGTGGCCCACCATTGATTTATGTCATTGTGTGTATTTTCAGCCTCTTCGGAGGTCACCTTTCTGCATCTCCTTTGCTCTGCATTTCTCCACCGATGCTGTTGCTGTGCTTCAGCTGCAGTCGTTTCCCCATCACTTTTAAAACTGTCTCAAAACCTACTCATTGTGCGCCATTCCCTTAAATTCCCTCAAATATCCGTACTAGCTGAAGGAAAAGGCACAAATTTGGTTTTGCTCTGTGGTTTGTAAAGACAGTTGCCCCCAGTGGTCTAAACTGTTGCTATTTCTACACAGAACTGTTGGAAATTGCCTCTGATCACTCCAGTCAGAGTGGAAGAACAGAAAAATGGCTCGTATATTGAGTTATTGTTAAATTGTCAGTGAAAGCAGTCAGTCAGGCTGCAGGCTATGCTTACTGAGGCAGACAAAACACAACTGTTACTGGAGGAAAAGTAGAATCTAAATTCAGACAACAGTCACCTTTGTCGGAGACGTTAAACACATAACAGTTATTGCAGTCAGTGTCAGATATCGGTGCCCATCAGAGTGTCAGAACAAGTTTCTCCATTGGAATAATCTGTAGTCTGTTTCTAATCTTGGCTTGCTTGTGTCTCTCCTGCACAGAGTCTCTCGAGCCCACCTATCAGCAGCTGCAAAAGATGAAGCTGGACAAAAGTCCATTTGTGGTGGTTTCTGTGATCGGCCAGGAGCTGCTGACAGCATGCCACCACACGGCCTCTGTTGTGGTGCTAGAAGCCGCACTGAAGATCGGCACATGCAGCCTCAAGCTACGCGGCTCCGTCTTCTCTGCCCTCAGCAGCGCTCACTGGTCCCTGGGCAACACAGAGAAGAGCACGAGCTACATGCAGCAGGACTTGGAAGTGGCCAAAACCTTAGGTAAGACCCCTGACTCGGGGTGACTGGATGCAGATAATATAGGTTAATATAGATTGCTTAGACACAAAAGTTCCCAGAGTGTGGCATTTCATTATTGTGCCCTATTGTTTAAAATGAAACAATCTTGAACTATAAATAATAGAGAGAAAATGCTCAGATCCTCATAAGCCCTTTGTCATTTTTTCTTGTTAAATTATGTAAACAGCTAATAAATGAGTGAAATCTTTGTGATCAGTCATCATACAGTATTTTGGACTGGTGATGACAGTGTCTGTCAATCAGTCAGCAGCTGTTGGGTGGTTATTAATGAGAATGAACACTGTGGTTTTATGTAATCTTCTAACTTTGTTATTTGTGCCATTGTGAAATTACGAAAGATTTGATCTAATTTGTTTGTTTCTTTAGTTTGTGACCAAATAAAATGATCCCATTAGCCGCAGTATATTTTGTGCTTAAAGTAGATGTAAGCACGAGGACAGTCTGAACAGTGTTTGAGCATTAAGCTTTGGCTGTTAGCGATCACCTTGTCAGTATGTTTAGCCACATAGATTATCACTGTAAGCATTACAGCATGCTAATGCTAGCCCTAATCAAAACGCATTCTTGTCCTCAACTCCAGCCTTACATAACTCATGTACTGCGTCTCTGCTTACTTTCATACCTGAGTTGCTCTTGATGCATCCATCGGAGCGTGTGTGCGCGTGTGTGCGCGTGCGTGCGAATGTTAGAAAGTGCTCAGGCAAAGATAAAAGCGTCGTATGAATGTGTGTGTGATTGGGTGAATAAGACTTGCAGTAGAAAGCACTTTAAGTACTCAGCTGAGAAGGAAGGCGCTGTATAAGTACCAGTCCATTTAACTTACCCATGTCACACAAACACAGTTCAAAAATTCGAGGTTCAGAACAAAACAAAAAACTGAAGAGCTTGTTTTGCCCGGTAACGCATAACAGGCACGTGCACTCTACAAAGTAGTCTGTACATGTTCAATGTAGCAAATATTTTAGACTAATTCTTGTGTATCGTGATGAGTTCTAGTATAAAAGTTGTTAGTGTGACCTTCCAGTGAAGTTTATTTCTTTTTTGTCTCTTTTGTGTATCTTTCCATCTGAATATATTCCACTAAAATGGTCAAATTCCAGTCGCTGCTGGGAATTTTCTATTTTGTTTGCTCAAAAATAAATAATGCCTGCAGTAAGTATGGATTTGCCCGTTTGGGATTAATATATGAAAAGGTGAGAAAGACAGGAAAGGAAAGGGAAAAAACTTCTGAAGGGAAGATAGAAAAAATGAAAACAGGGAGTAGCACAGACTGGCTCCACTCTTTTTACCCCCACACAGTTTGACACATGACTGGGCAGCACAGCTGCAGATAAGGAGCTGTGGTTCTCAGGTAGAGCACAGAGACTTGTGCTTTACTTTGGCCCTGTCTGTGGGGCCTCTCTGTCAGGAAGAAATAATAAGGCTTTCCCCTTTCACCCTCTGGAGCATTGAGATCAACACTACCAGCTGTCAGAAAAGGCACTCTACTGTGGAGAACTTATAACGGGTTATAACGGCACTTTCCCTTTTAAGGGTGTAATGGCATGTCAGTGGCATAGATGTGGTTCATCACGTCCCTGTTTGACAGTGACAGTGGAATGATGTGAAATAATCACCGACTGGTTTGCAATCCTCTGAGCTATACTGTAAATTTTATTTGTTAACTCTTGAAATTTCATTCTCATCCCTTGTGGTTTTCCCTCTTCAGGTGACCAAACAGGGGAATGCCGTGCTCACGGGAATCTGGGCTCGGCATTCTTCTCCAAGGGGAACTACCGTGAAGCGCTGACCAACCATCGCAACCAGCTGGTTCTGGCCATGAAGTTAAAGGACAGAGAGGTAAGAAACGCACAAATTGCAGCAGTCTTGAAACGGATAGAGCGGAATAGCTGTCATCTCAGAGGGCGATAAATTGATGTTACTACCATTCTTTCCCTTTTTCTCTCTCCCTGAGTCTCTTATCATGTTGTAGTTGTGAAATTGTGCTGTGCCAAGCATTCTTCAGCTCTGTCTTTTAGAGGGTACTTGAAGGTGGAGGCTGAAGGTCACAGAGATGCTGCTCCGCTTTGTCTATTTAAAAAAAAGAAAAAACTGGCGTCAAGTTAATGTAGAGAACAAGTGAAGGTGATGGCGGAGGACGAAGAATGAGGAAGTTGTAATAAAGGGCAGTAGGATAGCCTTGGCAGCTGTTTCTCCTTATTATCAATGCAAAGTATTTATGCAGATATTATGTAGATGTGTATCTGGTTTGTGAAGCAGTAAGTCTGGGACTTTGGAGCATATGCCTGCTTTGGAATGTAATTTAGAGAGATTAAGTTGTTTGAGGCAGCGAGAGAAAGGAGGAGTTGGAAGGAGAGAAGAACATGAAGGAGAGGGAGGAAAAAAGTTGGACAGACTGATCCACTTTTCTTTCAATTGGTGCCCTCTTTCTCTCCTTGCTCTGTCATCTGCTTCTCTCTCCCTCTCTCTGCGGTCATTGGTGGGGGTTGACAGGTGCTTGTTCCAACACAATTCCTGTCGCACATGCAGAAGAATGGCCTCTGTTTCCCCTTCATTCCTTATCCTTCCCAACAGGCAGGCCTGCTTGTTTATGCTGCCTGATATCGGGAGACATTTAAACGGTCCAGCCAGACGTGGCACAATGCGCCAGGATGAAACTAACTGTTGAAAATGAGGCCAGAGGTGCCCTTGACATCTTTCACTCTCACATTCTGAGGACATGTGCAGAGCACAAGTCAGATTATAAGCCTACAGACGCCAGAGTGAAACCTCTCTGTTATTTGATGTTAGTGAGGGATACAGGCAACACATGTAAGGCGTTGACTGCTCTCAGCTATTTGACTGTTCTGCTAAAAAGAAATGTTTTGATTATATGAGATATAGACATGAGATAGTTCTTCTGGCCAGAGTTTGTAGTGACATCTAAAGACTGCAGAGAAGTATATCAGACTATCTGCCACTAAGGCCTGTGCTGTCACTTCACTGTCGCTTCTTAAAAGAAAACAGTGCAGAAACAGTGCTTCTATATGTGAAACACAAGTGGGAAACTGACCACTCATGTCTGCAGGAACATCTTTGGGTCTATTGGAGGTCATTGAACAGCATTAATCGTTGCCTCATATGCGCAAGGTCTCGATTGCCCCCTGCACAGCCAGCCCTACTTGCCCCCCTTGTCCTCTTGTTCATCTAAAGGCCCCTTAATCAGAGTCATATGTGTGTCACACCACCTGGTCTCCCTCAGAACACACTGGAGCCGAGTGGAGAGCTCATTACAGTCAGCCTGGTGTTTTTGTTCCTGATGTGGATTTTTTTATCTGGCCTTTCTGAAGCTGAGGTCACTTCCTAGAGGCCCGAGGAAGGATGTTGTTGCTGCCTGGATTTCCAGTGTCTGGCCTGCAGTCTAAGGGTGTTATGAAGGCCCTCAAGCAGGAGATGATGCATAGATTCTCAGGGAACATTGGGAATTTGTGCCATTGGTGACTTGTAACAACTTGAATTGTTTAGTAAATTTCCTGGAGACAATAATGAAATCATCTGGTAAAATGGTTCATTTAGGAAAAAAAATGTTGCGGACAATGGAACTGAGTTAATGTTGGATGTGGGTTTTGATTGCGTTAAGCCTAAGGTTTTAATCATGAAGCTAAAATGCTTGGATCTAATATGGACATGCATGTGTTTATATCTTCTTTTTCCTACGTTTGATAGCACTCTTATATTCAAAATCAAATTCAGGTCATTGCAGCTCCTGGAGGTTTTTCTTTTCCATAGTATTTGTTTTCTGTCTCACCATGGGAACTGGTCCTGGGTGACATCAGAAGCCCAAATCCGATTATACCGGCCCTGATTAGTTGGCATTAGTGATAGCTACAGTGGGGCAAAAAAGTATTTAGTCAGCCACTGATTGTGCAAGTTCCCCCACTTAAAATGATGACAGAGGTCAGTAATTTGCACCAGAGGTACACGTCAACTGTGAGAGACAGAATGTGAAAAAAAAAATCCATGAATCCACATGGTAGGATTTGTAAAGAATTTATTCGTAAATCAGGGTGGAAAATAAGTATTTGGTCAATAACAAAAATACAACTCAATACTTTGTAACATAACCTTTGTTGGCAATAACAGAGGTCAAACGTTTACTATAGGTCTTTACCAGGTTTGCACACACAGTAGCTGGTATCTTGGCCCATTCCTCCATGCAGATCTTCTCGAGAGCAGTGATGTTTTGGGGCTGTCGCCGAGCAACACGGACTTTCAACTCCCGCCACAGATTTTCTATGGGGTTGAGGTCTGGAGACTGGCTAGGCCACTCCAGGACTTTC
Source organism: Maylandia zebra (assembly GCF_041146795.1). NCBI lineage: Eukaryota > Metazoa > Chordata > Actinopteri > Cichliformes > Cichlidae > Maylandia > Maylandia zebra. The sequence continues at coordinate 15,027,209 of NC_135178.1, forward strand.
AAATGCTTCTTACGGAGCCACTCCTTTGTTGCCCGGGCGGTGTGTTTTGGATCATTGTCATGTTGGAAGACCCAGCCTCGTTTCATCTTCAAAGTTCTCACTGATGGAAGGAGGTTTTGGCTCAAAATCTCACGATACATGGCTCCATTCATTCTGTCCTTAACACGGATCAGTCGTCCTGTCCCCTTGGCAGAAAAACAGCCTCATAGCATGATGTTTCCACCCCCATGCTTCACAGTAGGTATGGTATTCGTCTTCCTCCAAACACGACGAGTTGAGTTTATACCAAAAAGTTCTACTTTGGTTTCATCTGACCACATGACATTCTCCCAATCCTCTGCTGTATCATCCATGTGCTCTCTGGCAAACTTCAGACGGGCCTGGACATGCACTGGCTTCAGCAGCGGAACACGTCTGGCACTGCGGGATTTGATTCCCTGCCGTTGTAGTGTGTTACTCATGGTGACCTTTGTTACTTTGGTCCCAGCTCTCTGCAGGTCATTCACCAGGTCCCCCCGTGTGGTTCTGGGATCTTTGCTCACCGTTCTCATGATCATTTTGACCCCACGGGATGAGATCTTGCGTGGAGCCCCAGATCGAGGGAGATTATCAGTGGTCTTGTATGTCTTCCATTTTCTGATGATTGCTCCCACAGTTGATTTTTTCACACCAAGCTGCTTGCCTATTGTAGATTCACTCTTCCCAGTCTGGTGCAGGTCTACAATACTTTTCCTGGTGTCCTTCGAAAGCTCTTTGGTCTTGGCCATGGCGGAGTTTGGAGTCTGACTGTTTGAGGCTGTGGACAGGTGTCTTTTATACAGATGATGAGTTCAAACAGGTGCCATTCATACAGGTAACGAGTGGGGGACAGAAAAGCTTCTTACAGAAGACGTTACAGGTCTGTGAGAGCCAGAGATTTTCCTTGTTTGAGGTGACCAAATACTTATTTTCCACCCTGATTTACGAATAAATTCTTTACAAATCCTACCATGTGAATTCATGGATTTTTTTTTCACATTCTGTCTCTCACAGTTGAAGTGTACCTCTGGTGCAAATTACTGACCTCTGTCATCATTTTAAGTGGGGGAACTTGCACAATCGGTGGCTGACTAAATACTTTTTTGCCCCACTGTATGTCAGGAATGACTCCTCCTATATATTAGACTAACACAACTCTACTCAGAAACCTCTTCTTCTTCATCACGGAAACCTATCAGCATCTGTGCTAAAGGTATTAGGGAAGCCTTTCAGCAGGTATCAGTGCTGCTGGCCTGGGAAAATAGTGACTTTCACAAGCTGCATAAGCTTTCTAGCAAGGCCTGATAGTGTCCATAAGCCATTAGTTAGTTATGACTAAATCATGAGTTTAGTGTATAAACTCTCATACGATGTGAAAATGTGTGATTTTTAGGACACTCAGACCTGATGTTAGCTGGTATGCTGTTTGCTTATAACCAGTTATTGTTGTTGTTTAGCCAGCGAGTTGTCAGCTGTTTGGAGATGGGAGGGTCACTGGTCTAGTCTGCTGACAATAAGTAATTGCGGCAATATTGGAAATAAATAAACTTCAATTCAGGAGATGAGGCTGAGGTGAAGATGAGGAAGATGAGGTGGTAATTAGGGATGAGAGAGAGCAGTGGTGGAGGAGGCAGATGAAGAAGTGCAAGAGAACGACATCATGAGAAACGATCATGAAAATATACAAGTACAAATGCCTGACAGTGCTTTTTGTGATTTTTAAATTCAAAGTAACTCATAAGGTGTTCTCTCTGTATGGCTGGTCTATAGCTACATACATAAAACCCGATTAGGTAAAACAGCAATTTCCATCTCAGTCCACGAATACAAGTTTGCTGGGCAACACTGCGGTTCCACCACTGCTATGTATTTTTAATGTATTAGTTCTAAATTTTTGAGAAAGCATCAATTTGTTGGCAGATATAATTACACACTTTTCAATGCTTATTTATGAATAGAATATTATTTTTTCCTGTTAAATACCCTGTAACAACTACTTACTCTACCTCTAAGTATCAATAACAGAGCGTCATTAACTAGGATGCTTTATAAAAGTAATTGGTATGTGTTTTTGGGCTGGTGCTAAGAATCAAAACCTGTCATTTTCAGTGCTCTGTGGGACGTTTGCTGTCATTTTTGCAGGACCTTTTTTGAGAAGGCTAAGGCAACAGCTCAGCACATAGCGGAGATTCATGTACTTTCTGTGTATCAAACATACACGCTCAGGAAAATCAAGGTCAGCATGCAGCCTAATCCTGCATTTTTCACAGAAAGCATAAGCTTGTGTTTACACATGCAGCTCGCTGCCCTTTCCTCTTTCTCACTGTTGTTCACATAGTCGTCAGTGTCCAGTCTGTGCACTGTGGATTTTGTTTTGTTTCTTTTGTCAAAACCACACATGGGATAACTTGTGTCTATACAGAATTATTTCTACTAAATAAAAAACAGTGTATTGTAGAGGAAGTCTTTAGTGTCCTGATGGCCTGTGTGAACATTCCACCAGGGACCTGACAACCTTGTCCACACACTTAAAGGGAGTTTCTCTCAAACAACATGCATAGCTGCATGCTGGGCCTGTCCTCTAGTGTTTTTAAGTAAGATGTCCACTTAAGGATTGGGTCACTGACCCCAGTGCACCCAAGCCTTAATGCAGGCTCTTTTTAGGATGAGGACCCTCCTCTATCAAGTGTAACTGGAGATAATCCAGGAATCAGTATTTTCCCCGTAGAAAGATTTCAAATGAATGCTATATAAATAAAACTTATGGATAGTTAGGTAGTGAAAATCTAATAGCCAGTGTCTTTGCTATAGAAACAAGGAACTGACTGTTAGTCAGCTTAATATATAGTAGGGGAATCCCAACTTTTCCTGCATTGGTGTCACAAGTGCCAGTCAGTCATGGCTGGTGTATTTGAGCTGCTAATTAGGGCTCACAGAAAGGTTCCCATAGTGGGATGCTCGCCCAAGCTAATCAGAGTACAAGGGTTATATCCAAAACATTGCATTCTTAAGTCGTTATGGATACAGATTATAGTAAGATTGCACTCATTAAGTTAATTACTGACATCTGAGCATGTGGTGATATCATTAGGAGAAGTCAAACAACTCAAAAAATCAAATGTAGCCAGATATGGTACAGGGGGGAGCTAAAAGTGGACTTTAATGGTTACTATTCTTAGCCTTATTGGTTCTTTGTACAATGAGGAATTAATAACTCATCATTTTCATTACAGTTATACTTGTTCACTTTTATTTTTGCCTTGAAATAAAATATCTTTTTTGGAGAATGCTGCAGTAGCATTGTTACCATGGTTCTATAACTCTGATGAGTAGTCTAACAAACAGAAGTTATAGCTACCGCATGCAAAAATTCAATAAGTTGTTATGAACATGGGTAAACTCGTAATCACGTAAAGAGGTTATATGGCTTAACGTTTGTGACAAGGTAACATATACCTCATCGCGTATGTGTGCTAATAGTGGTACTAATAACACAACTGACAGTAGTAGACATAAATCAAAGCTGTGCCACAGTAGCTACTGTTCTCTGCAACATGGTGCACAGTTTCCTGTCTGTGATGAAGGAGCAGCGACAGACAGAAAACAGGGATCCCATATGAGGCTTGTCTATAACTCAAGAGGCAGTACAGTACCTGGATTCTGTAATGTCAGTAAAGACGCCAGGCCTAGGATCTCTTTTCATCTTCTAATAACAGTGGAAAATCTCTGTTGTGGCTCTTTATGGCACAGTTCAGCAGAAAAGTCAGGCATCCTGTTAGATCCCTGCTTTCGGCTGACCAGTGTGGCAATAATAGCTCATCGTTATGAATCTGAAATGATGAAGAACTGGAAAAGAGCAAACAAAACAGAAAAGACAGCAGAGGCGGGGTAAAGGCTCAAAGAATAAATGCTCTGTCATCCACGAATGGGAACAGGAGCTGCAGTCCAAACCAGTGAGGTCATTGGCTAGCGTGAAGTTAGTGTTTTTCTTTAGCTCACTGCTTTTTGGAAATAACCTTAAGCAGAATTTAAGCTGTCAGATATATGCAGAACAGATAAAACATAAGCTAACTTGCTAGTCTTTGTAGCTGTGTCTGTGTCGTTTCCAACTTTTGTTTTGTCCCAGTTTCCACACCTGGCTTTTTCCAAGGCCTGCCAGTAACCATATTTAACAAAGGCTCTCTCTGTCATTGTGAAACAAAGCTGTTAAACTAGGTCTTTCCTCTCAATACTCCTGTTTGCCGCCTCTTCTGTTTGTCTGTGACGTTTTCATCTTAAATAGTAGGTTTAACTAGAAGGAGGTAACCCCTAATTTGGGCTGTGAGTATTTAGGAGAAACTGAGGCGGGCTGGCAGTGGTGCACTCGATAATTATGTTTTGTGTGATGTTAAAAAGAGTCTCCACTGCTGACTCCCCCAACCCCAAACTGAAATGGAAATCACAATCAGAGAAGGATACAAACAATGGTTTTTTTTGTCCTTTTTTTCCATAGGCCCCCACACTACTACTTCATCTTCCACCACCATTCTCCTTTTAATTCTGGCTTTGTTCATCTAAGCTCTCCTTCCCTTTCACGCCATCTGCTGCAAGGAATTTGCCCCTCACGCTGAAAGTGACACGGACTGTTTCGTCATGGGTGTTTATCTTGCTGCTTGTTTGGGGCTGTATGGATCCTGCTGGACCCTAGCTGGTATAATGAGGCTGAGGGCTGAGAGATGAGCCTCTAAATAAGGGGTGAGGCAGAGGACTAAGTGTGGGTGTTCCTCTTGTCAGGGTCTGGGTTTGTCAGTGTTTGTCAGCACTCCAGCAGAGGAGGGGATCATTAAGGAGTCATTAGTGTATGGACGTGTGCCTCCACCACTCGTCTTGGGGCCCACGCTAATAGAGGATGGAAGGGGAGGGGGGCAGCTTGGCACCCTTGTCTTTTTTCTGTAACCTTCACTGCTTTGTTGATTAAAAAGGATTTGGGGATGATTAGAGGGGTTAATTTAGCAGAAATGCTGGGTGGGGGCAGGAAGAGATTGCTGTCTAACTAAATAAAAGACAACACACCTGTTTCTTACAGTGCACGCTTCACAGGGAAAGGTGGCTTTGTGAGGGCACTCAACTGTTGATATTAAAACCACTATGAGCAATACTACCTTGCACAGAAGTATTTGCTTCCTCACCTCCTGCTGTGCTGTGCTGAGGCACAGAGCTGGCTGTAGTGCAGCATGTCCAGCTCGCTTTGCCTTAATGACACACAGGCTCTCCTCGGCCCACTGGTTTAGAACTGCTCTGCAGCCGCTCACTTAGCCATGAATCATGAGAGATGGACGGCAGGCATCAGCCAATGGGCCGTGACCAGAGCCGAGGTACAAGGATTGCGTGTGTGTGTGCTTTATTTTCAGCACACATCTGTGCTCCCATATTCTAGTGTGATGTAAGTGTGTCATGTCCTGTTCATGTGCATGTTAGTCTTGGAGCTTTTCAGTGTGCAAACAAACATGAAGCACAATATAAGATTGGGGGGGGGGGGGGGGGAATGATGGTTTCCACCTTTATACTGTTCCAGTATTATGGTGTGTGTACTGATTTGTCCCCTAACACACTACTGACCCAGAACATGGACTTTCATGCACACCAGAGTCCAGGCATCATCACCATGTGTATGTATGCACACGTATGCAGGCGTGTGTATTTGTACTGTGCATTTGCTGCATTCGAGGTGACGCAGTGTTGTGTCTCCCCCAGTGGAGCATTTGGAAGGCTGTCAGAGAGATGAATGACTGCCGTTATATCGACTAGTGCTCCCTGCCGCCTCCTCCCTCTTTCCTTCCTCAGTGCCCCGTGCTCCATTTCTCCTTTCCTCTACCCTTCCACATCACCTCCACTTCTTTTCGTTTCTTCTCTTCCATTTCCCCCCATCTTCGTGTAATTTTCTTTCCTTCTCTATGTCTGCTTTTATAGAATCACACACCATATCGCTATATTCTCTGTGAGCATTGCCTTTAGAAAGAGCAGAGACAGTGCAGTGTTGCAGGATTATTTGCTATCATGGGCTTGGCTTTTTTAAATTGACAGCAAATCTGGATGTTGCATGGTCTCTTTGATTTACTGGTTAAAGAATCAATGCAGAAGCATCACAATCCCTGTCTCTAATGCTACTCTAACAAGACTTAAACTCTATAGTTCCTTGTGTGGATTGAACTTCACAGAATTGGGAAGTTGAGCAATTTGTCTTAAACAACAAACCTTGTCTATCTTTTCATCCCTTGCTGCTCCAATCAGTGGCGAGTGATTAAATAACAAATAAGCAGTGTTTCCTGACATGCTGTTGTGATGCACTTTATGATCATCACTGACATACGCAGATAGCGATCGTCAGACACTCCGGAGACAATCCATCGTGCTCCTTGCAGTTTCCGCTGCGCCTCAGGACGCTGAGTACGCCGTAGAAATTTTAATCATTGGGAAAATCAAATGTCCGCTCATTAATCTGTGCAGAGAGATTTGATGTCGCACGGCAAGAGGGATGAAGATGGAAGGTGCCAACTCATCTTCCCTTAGAAAATGTGTAACAATAAGGGATGAAGCCTGATTAAAGGTGCCAGCCAGTGCACCATTAATCTACATGGCTTTGATTGAAATAAATTGGATGCTGGAGTACCCAACAGAAAAACTCCTAGCTCTCCTTACCAATATTTTGAATACTCCCACTGTAGTGCTTGCTTTCTGGGGAGATTTCAAGTGGTCCAGGCAGCCTGGATAATGTGTTGTCTTTTAGTCAGGGATTAATTCATTATCTCGTCACATCGGTGTAATCCTTATTACACATTCGGTGAGTCATTCTCATGTAAATTCGGATAAATGCCATCGGGTCAATCTTAGTGTTCTTCACCGGTGACCAGAAATGTGTCACGCTCTAGATTCTGGACAGACCTCCCACTTAAACCTGGCACTCCCTCCTCCTCCTTCCCTCCGGCCCTAGTCCAGCCCAGCCCTCATCCAGGCTGGCCAGAGAGCCATTTAAAGCTCTGGAACTGCATCCCTTTCTCCGGCCCAATCGATAGTGGAGCTGTCAGCAAGACGAATGGAGGCTTTAGGAAGTCCATTTTAATGAAGGAGAAGGAGCAAAGGAAAGAGAGGTACTTGGAAAAGGGTGGGGGCAAAAGGACAGGTGGAGGTCCACTGAAAGTAGCTATGAAAGGAATAAAGAAACACAGAGAGTGAGGAAAGGGGGAAAAGGAGAGAAGCAGAGCAGGAATATGTGTGTGTGTGTGTGTCTTTATTGAACGTGTGTGTAAAATTATGTGTGCGCTGTGTAATACCGTCTGCATTGAAGGTTGGTGATGGGTGGGCTGGGTTGATTTAGCTACAGTAAGACCTATTTCTAGCTCAGCAGTGTGAAATGGCTGCTTAGCTACAGTAACTTGTAAAGCACACTCCAGCACAGAAACCTATATTAGTTTTATCTGGCCTGCACACCAACACCACATCAAGTCTGGCTCATGAATCATGTCAGCAGCCCTGGGGTAAAAAGACATTGTTGTGACAAGGGAGAGCTACAAATCCAAGGAAACTCCCTCCACAGCCACCCTCTACCTACACACTGGCAGATCAACAGATCTGTGCACGTTTGCATTTAGAAGATGTCCTCTGGAGCGGACATTTGATGCATACGATTCTGTTGGCGGTGCTTGTTTTCAGCCCCTTTAACAGGCATTCTGAGCTGATACCATTTGCCTTGCGTCAATATGCAGAAAAGGATACATGCTAATTGGTCATTAGCGGTAGAGGCTCGAGGTTAGGCACAGTCAGTGGTGTAGACCAACAATCTCTTCTGGGCAGTGGCCCAGCTAAACCCACTGGAGCGATTACTAGCCCTTGATTAGTCAGTGCGACTGTGAAAATGATTGGCCATTTATAAATATAACCAAGTGCCTGCTGTCATCAGCCAAAAAGTTGACAGAACCCTCATGGCATGAAATAAATACACGAGTTTCTATATTTCATTTTACTGTTATAAATCTCAAATAATCTATAAGGCCACTGACAAGTAAGTTGAACAGGGGATTTTGTTAAAAGGCAATATTCTGCTTGGAAACTCATCCGAACAATACTTTGACATGTATCAATCACCTAAACACTCTACAACCCCCCCCACCACCACCACCACTCCTCTATGGCAGTTCCTGAAGGCAGTGGCCTCTCCCAGTGAGACTATGATGCTCAAGCTGCTCTGGAATGGTTTGATGAACAACACAAAGACCCTGACACACTGACCCAGCCTCCAAACTGCCAAGACAACAATGTGAATGAGCATCATCCTCTGGCTGTGCTGAAACACACCAGAACCTCTGAAGCCCCACCCCACAACTCAAAGGATCCACTGGTGACACTATAGGATACAGCAAGAGGTCCTGTGTCAGCACCGTTATGGGTCAGACCTGTTTTGGTAGCACAAGGAGGAACTTTACAATATTATCCATGTTTTAATCCTGTGGCTGTAAAAAGTTTCCCTTTCTTCTTTCACTGAAACAGGTTGCGTTGGAAAGAAATGCTCCCTCCCCTCTGTGTTTTCCTTTTCTCCTGTATTTAAAGAGTAAAGCCAAAAATAGGACGTCGCTATTCAGCCATCTGTAAAAAGGATGAGTTTGTCCTTAGAGATAAGGTGAAATTCAGAGTTTTGGACAAGTCCATGTGTGTTTTCCAAATGGTTTCTGTGCTACACGTGAACAAGAGGTCTCCCGTGGGAGTCAGAGAGGTCAGTGCAGCTACAAGCATTTGATGTTTACATTATATATAGCTGCTGCACACACAGGGATGTAGGAGGTGGCATATTTGCACAGTGAGGAAATGGTCTTTTTGCATGACTCCCTGACATCACGCCAAAGACGGGGGATTATAGCTCCTCAGTTTGGTTTGGCGCAAGCTTCCGCACAACTCCTATACGCTGAGATTTGTTCTCTTTGTCGCTTTGTCTCTCACCACTCTTATCTTTAGCTTTTGTCCCGACTTACAGCAGTGTCAGCGTTCTTGTCCTTGTGGCACGGTATCCAGACCTTCCAGAGGCTTTCTTGGACGGGAGCCCCGGTTTCTGTATGAGGAGGTGGATTGTGTCTTTGTGGAAAGCCATCAGAGAGAGCAATAAAATGGAGAGAAAATACGATGCCCCAAGTGCGTGAAATGAAAGTACTCCATCTTAGGAGGGGATGAAGCCCTCTGGGTTCTGCTTATACTTGACCTTGCAGCACACGTGGTTTGGTCTCTAAATAACAGTCAAGTCAGGAATTAGCTGGCTACACATCAGTTTTGGAAAAATCTCTTGAATGTGCAGCCTTAAGTGTAGCATATTCAGTAGAAGTCTCAGAGGTAAACAGTCGTCTGGTTCATTTTATTGCTTCCTTACTCAGAACTAAGTTGCTATTGCTGGTGCTGTCGGTAGAGTTAGCTGGCTTTTGCTTCTGACCAGGTGTGTCCATCTCAGGTTGGATTGGCTCTCATCAGACATGCAGACGCACACAAGTACACTGATGGACCATTTATCCTGAGATTTAATTACGGTGGACAGAGCAGTAAGTTTTGATTTCATAGTAAATAAAGTACTGTTTAACCGTCCTGCATTATTAATGAGCTAACACAACTTAAAGTAGTAGTAATTTACCTATTTAATTAAATGCAAAATGTAAAAACTGAGTAACAAAAACAGGCCGTTGAACAGTGAGGTGCACATATTGTTCCCATACTCGGAGGAAATTACATCCTTGACTGGAAAAGGGAATTTTAGTTTTTGATATTTCTCCTGCAAATTGGCCATAATTGGTTCATATTGTTTTTGATACCAGACTTGCTTTTACAGACTGCACACAGCTGTTTGTGTGCGCTATGTTTTGTGATTGCGGTGAAAGCATTTGCCCGCATGCATATGTGTGAGCTGGGTGTTTGTGAATATGTGCACGGGCACGTTTTTGACTTCATCGCCATTCGGAGAGGCTTAGCGTGATTAGAGTTGCGTGATCCTCTGAAGAGTTAATGATGAGAGAAGCAGTAGCTCCGCGGAGGCCAATCACACACTAGCCTCTGACAGCACACGGAGGCTTATCTTGCTCTATGCAGTGTGTGTTTCTCTGACTGCGTGTTTGTGTGTGTGTTTGTGTGTGTGCACCACATGGGCTCTAATGCGTGGGAACATGTATTTGATGGGGTTTAGCTATCATTTCTCATGATAGTGTGTATTATCATTTACCATGAACACCATTAAAAATATGCATGATTTCTTTGTCTGGGTGTTTGGCATTTGGGGGTTTATGGACATACAATGAAGAATCCATAATCATATAGCTTCATTATGCCAGTGCCAGACATAGATCCAGCACAGGAGGGGCTCTTGGTACCTCCGGGTCTCGTTCGGGGCTACACACCACACTGAAGAAGGCCGTTGGCTGTTTTCCCCACCCTCCCTTCACTCTGCGGGACTGACTGACAGGCTTAATGACGCTGTCGGGGTTACAGCATGTCTCCAACTCATTTTCGAATGTGATTGAAGTTCGCAGTGGGTAGCTTTTCATCAGTGTTGAGCAGACAAAAGGGACCTTTTTCAGTGTTGTCTTTGTATGTGTGTGCAGTTTGTGTGTTTGCACATGTATGCCTGGAGCTCAGATGAGATGCACAAGAGAAATCACTTTATGGTTGTAACCCGGACTGTGCAGGAATCCCATGTTCCCAGAGATGATAAGCTTTCTATGGGCTTGTCTCTAGTGTGTACTTCACTTGTTTATTGGATGCCATATATTGTATATAGACTGTGTGTGCTGATGTAGTGTCAGAACTGTGGACACTGCACAAAAAAAATGTATGTGCCGGCTGGTGTGTCATTATGCCAAGATCTTATACAGTAAGAAAATTCAAAGGTTACACAGCAATACAACACACAGGAAGTGTTACTTAAAGAATCTAGTCTTATTTATTCTCCTGTGTGTCTATTGGATATATTGCTCAGTAGGCTGGTGTAAGACTGAGTACAGTCCACCTTCATTTGGCCATTTGTTGCTGCAGATGTGAGATGAGTCATGTAATAGTTGTTGGTGTTGGCTCAGCTGTAGCTCTAACTCCATCCTCCTTTCCACCCCTCCTTTTTCATTTCCGTCCCCTTGTGGCTCTCTTCTTCTCGTCTTCTAAAGCAGGGAACTTGCCTTTATTAAGCAGCAGTAAGGCATATGTTATGGCTGTGAAGCCTCCATCCTGTTGCTAAATGGCAGTGCAGAAGTGGCCTGTGATTGCTCCGTCACTCCAGTGTGAAGTGGGCAATCGAACGTGGACAAAAATCCACTTTGTTTCAAGCCACACTGGCGTGTGCCCCCCCCCCAATCATTCCTGCCCATGACTGATGGAAGTAGAAATCGACTCGTGCTTAGGGAGTTTAGTGGAGTCTTCCTCCTACGTTGGCGAATCCCCCTTCTTACATTGCGTGACCTGAACACAAGAGGCATTCCAGAAAAAAATCAGGCCTTCAAATTCCAACCCAGTCCCTGCAGAGTGTTTGGTAAACATATTCGCCTCTCTGCTCTCTCTCTTTCTAGCTCTGCCTCCTTATTCCCCGAGCACCCGATTTTCCCTTAAATTCCTTCAGTGTGTTTTTCACCAAAATGTGATGTGATTTCTTTTATTTTTCTAAGAACGCCTGTGCTAAAGAAGAAGAAATAGATGTGCTTTTTTCTATTATTTTGTTTATTTATTTACAAGAGGGGGGGGTTACTTGTGTGTGTGTGTGCGATGCTTGGCTGAGATGCCAGCCTAATTCGTGGCTGAAGGGCTGTAACAAAAGCCAATCACCCTTCTACTCTGGCTCCTGTTCTGCCACAGGCGAAAGATACAATCAGGGCCCCCGCTAGCAACTATTTACCCTCTCTGTCAATCAGAGTCCCATGGCACGTGCTCACAGCTGAAGGCACCACTGGCAGGTAGCCCAGCGTCACCAACAAAACATGCCTTTAAAAGCGGCGATTATTTCTGGAATGTCCCTTCCTGTGTCCTCTGCACCACATCCCAGTGCTAAACCTGGAATGCCGCTGATCTCTCATCTGCCATTGTGTTTTTTTTTGTTTTTTTGTAGTCAGCCTTGTTCTTAGTTGTCCGCATTACCTGCAAATGAATGCCGTCAGTAATGCTCATCTTGGGGAATTTTCCAACTCAAGAAAACTAATTAGGCAATTTGGTTTTGATTGTTCTGCCTTCACTCGCGGAGTCGCACACATTTAAAACAGGAACAGCGTCACCCCAGGAGGTGCACACATCTCAAATGGGACGGAGAATGGAATGTTTCTGGGATTTGGTTTCCATCATGTTGCACTAAGGGAGCTTACCATCCTCATTGTCTTAAATCTCTGTCACAGTGGGAGGTAGTGTGCACATGCGTGGTTTTGAGTCTACGTGTATTTGTGTGCATATGTGGGTAATGTTTTTTATGAATGTGTAATACAGCCCAGTGCTGAAATCCTCCTTTTAGTCTTTATCAGGAAGACCAGTTCTGTCCACCTGCGGCTGAAGCAAAGCACCCAGTGGTGCTGAAAGCATGGGGTTAGTCTGGTGTCGCTCGGAGGAGCCACTTTCTATGGAGCAGTGAGGTGCGAAAGTGCTTTGGAGGGATAGCCGCAAAGTGCTGGTGTTGATGCCGTGTTCTGCAGACTGCCTAGGCCACAGTAGCCACCACCACCAGGCTTGTAATTACATTTGGGGAATAAAAGCACAGAGGGAGGAAGAGATTTAAATGGTTTGTGTGCCTGGCTGGAGGTAGAACAAGGCCTTTTCACTCACTCAGCTGCATGTCTTTGCTGATTTATTTTCCTAATACTGCAAAGCATGATGACAAGAGTCAGCATTAAGCACGATTTAGCTAGCAATTTAACTTGCACACGAGAGGTGAGAGATTTTCTTGATGGGAGCATTTGATTTTATTATTATGTGGCATTCCTTGTTTGTACAGAGGACTGAAACTGCATGTTTAGCTGCTTTTGGAGAGGAGCAGCTGGCATCATGTACCACTGCACATTGTTCCCCAAGACGGACTCCAATGTTCATTAGTGATGCATTAGTGATGTAATCTAATCAGCTTAAAATTTACATTTGAGTTCACCTTCTCCAGGGCATAACAAGCAAGAAAACAAAAGTCAGATCTTTTTTTTTTTCATGAAAATAATACGTCCAATACCTAAAAAAATACCCAGAAATACCCCAAATGTTTATATAGTTATGTGAAAAACATAACAAGACTCTCTACAGTCCTGTGAAAGTACACCACATGATTTAATAGCTTCTCGAACCACCTTTAGCAGCAAAAAGTTGAAGTGATCCTTTTCTGTATGACCTTATCAGCCTCTCACATCATTGTGGAGGAATTTTGGCTCACACTTCTTTACAGTGTTGCTTCAGCTCATTGAGTTTTGTGGCCATTCATTTATGTACAGCTCTCTTACAGTCCAACTGCAGCATTTCTGCCAGTTTGAGGTCTGGACTTTGCCTGGGCCATTGCAAAACCTTGATTCTTTTCTTTTTCAGCCATTTTTCAGATTTATATTTTCAGATTTATATTTTGGTATACAGAGTTCATATTTGACTCAGTGACTACCAGGTCCTGTGGCTGCAAAGAAATGTCAAATGAGCACCCCTCCACCACCATGCTCGACAGTTGGTATGAGGTGTTTGTGCTAATGCGCTGTGTGTGGTTTTCATTTGTCATTATATTGTCTTGTCTGTTATTTAACAGGACGACTGAGGCCTGTAGAGTCTGAGATGTAGCTCTTGGGTTTTTTGCAGTTTCTTTGAACATTGTTTGTGGAACTTTGGGGGAATTTGATGGGACATCCACTCCTGGGAAGATTGTGGGATTATTTTAACACACACCTGAATGCTCCAATTAGCAACCTTTCAGAACCTCTGCTTTTATAGAGTTGCTTACACTTGCAGATGATCATGTAATCACTTGCAGCACCTAACTGTTCCTTACCCCCGTTCCTTTTAATTGCTATGGAAGTAGTAAAGCTGTACTGTTTTTTTCACAGGACTGCATAGAGTAAATTCAAATTCAAATTCAAATTTTATTTGTCACGTACACAGTCATACACAGTACGATATGTAGTGAAATGCTTGGACAACTGCTCGTGACCTAAAGAAAACAAAAAAGGAAAAGGCTATGAATAAGATAGGAAATAAATATGAAAAATTAAAAAGGGTAAATTTAACTAGGAAGGAATAAAATATAAATTAAGGTTAAAAATGAAATAACTGTACAACACAAATTAGAATGAAGGGTAAATTTAACTGGGAAGAATAAGATAAAGATAAATATATAAATTAAAGTTGAAAATAAAATAACTGTACAACAAAATACACAATACACAATATAGAACTATATAAGAATGTATGAAGAAATCTAAATATAAATATAAATAAATATATACACAATAACAGCAGCTGTACAAGTATTAACCGGAAATGAAGAATATAGTGACCAGTGTTGTGCAAAAACAATGTCCAGAAAGTCCAGTGTGTGTGTAAGAACTGTATGTGTGGGTCAGTACTGTGTGGTGGTGTGATTGAGAGACCGTATCGCCTGCGGGAAGAAGCTCCTCCTCAGTCTCTCTGTGTTGGTCTTCAGGGAGCGGAATCGCTTTCCTGACCTCAACAGAGAGAACAGTCTGTTGTTGGGATGGCTGAGGTCCTTCACGATCTTCCTGGCCTTGGTCCAGCACCGCCTGCTGTAGATTGAGTGCAGGTCAGGGAGCTCGGAGCGGATGGTGCGCTCAGCTGACCGCACAACCCTCTGTAGAGCTCGTCTGTCCTGCATGGTGCTGTTCCCGAACCAGGTTAAGATGTTTCCCGCCAGGATGCTCTCTATGGTGCACGAGTAAAAGTTCCTGAGCACCTTGGAGGGCAGTTGGAAGTCTCTCAAGCGTCTGAGGTGGTAGAGACGCTGTCGGGCCTTTTTCACCACGGTGTTGATGTGACAGGACCATGACAGGTCCTGCGTGATGTGAACTCCGAGGTATTTGAAGCTGTCCACTCTCTCCACTGGGCACTCGTTGATGACGGGGGTCTGGTAGTTCCTCTCCTGCTTAGTGCTGAAGTCCACTATCAGCTCCTTTGTCTTACTGACGTTTAGAAGGAGGTTGTTCCTCTGGCACCAGTTCTCCAGATTCCTAATCTCCTTCAGGTAGGCCGTCTCGTTGTTATCAGAGATCAGGCCCACCACGACGGTGTCGTCAGCAAACTTGATGATGGTGGTGGAGCTGGTAGTGGCCACACAGTCATATGTCCCAGTATTTATAGGACCAGCGGACACAGACCAACGTTGGCATTTATGGCTACCTGAAAAATCATTATTCATTCTCTCTTTCATGGTCACCACCAGTTCCTTAAAAATATGTGGCTCATTAGCTGCTAGATTTTCACCAGCAGGTATTTCATCAGCTCATGCCAATTTTACTCTTCCTGCTGTGCAGATATTGTGCGGTGGGTTTATCAGAGCTTTTTTTGTTGACAGCAGTATTTTGTTGTTTCTTGTGGAAACAGGGTTGATGACAGTATGATTAGTGAGATAAAAGGGGCCAAAAAGCAATGTTTTGTTTGGTCTTTCAAACATTCATTTGCCCCACTGTTAATGAAAAAAGACTTATTTGTGTAGATTTAAATATTTTAATAGAAATTTGATATTGTGTTCTGTCTGTCAAGTGTACCTCTAAGCAGTCATTTAACTAGTCCGCTCATAATACGATTAGTAAGTAAGTAAGTAAGTAAGTAAAATTTTATTTATATAGCACATTTCTAGATAGAGATCACAAAGTGCTTTACAAGATATAACAGATTAAAAAGACAAAATACAAACAAAGTTAGCAAAAGGCAGTTTTAAAAAGATGTGTTTTTAGCTGTTTTTTAAAAGTAATCAATGAATCAGCGGATCGTAAGTCCTGAGGAAGGGAATTCCACAGTCTGGCGGCCACAGTAGCAAAAGCTCTATCACCCCTAGTTTTCAGTCTCGTATACTGAATGACAAGTAGGCCCTGACTACTCGACCTCAGAGACCTACTAGGGGCATAGGGCTGTAAAAGTTCAATAATATATGGTGGTGCTTGTTGTTGAAGAGCCTTAAAAGTTAAAACCAAAATCTTAAACTGGACTCTAAATTCAACAGGAAGCCAATGTAACTGCATAAGCAACGGTGTTATATGTGAAAATTTAGAAGCTTTCGTCAAAAGTCTTGCTGCAGCATTCTGAACGATCTGCAGACGCTCCAAAGAACCTTTATTTAAACAAGTAAACAGGGAATTGCAATAGTCCAGTCGTGAAGAGATAAAAGCATGAATAACAATCTCCAGTTCGGTATAGGATATAATAGAGCTCAATTTAGAAATATTTCTTAAATGATAAAAGCAAGACCGAACAAGAGATTTAACATGACTATCTAACGTAAGAGCAGGATCAAGGATAATCCCTAAGTTCCTGACAGATGGTTTTACAAATGTTGAAAGAGGACCAAGAGCATTTATTATACTGGGTATATGTCTATCTGGGGCACATAAGAGGACTTCGGTTTTACTTTCATTTAGTTGGAGGAAGTTTTCAGCCATCCAGCCTTTAATGGTTTCCAAGCACACATTTAAAAGCCGCAGCTTAGAAGCCTCTTCCGGTTTAAAAGATATATAGAGTTGGATATCGTCTGCATAACAATGGTAACAAATATCCTCAAAAGGGCTCAAAATGTGCTGAAGAGGGAGTAAATAAACTAAAAACAGTAATGGCCCTAGCACAGAGCCTTGTGGCACACCAAAAGACAGGGACGCAGAAGATGATCTATACTTAGAAACTGCCACATCATCATCATCATCATCAACTTTATTTATAAAGCACTTTAAAACAACCACAGCTGACACAAAGTGCTGTACATTGGAACTGTAAAATAAAATTACATGAGATATAAATAAAAAACAAATAAAAGAAGAGTGAAATCATTAATTAAATAACTACTGCATTAAAAAAAGAAACTAAGTCTCACTGAGGTTAAAAGCCAAGGAATAAAAGTGGGTTTTAAGACGTGATTTAAAAGTGGACAGTGAAGGGGCCTCTCTAACATGCATGGGCAAATTATTCCATAATTTTGGAGCCACAATAGAGAAGGCCCTGTCCCCTCTGAGCTTCCTCCTGGATCTCGGTACCTCCAGGAGCAGCTGGTCAGCTGACCTGAGAGACAGACAGGGTATGTGGGGATGAAGAAGCTCAGAGAGGTAAGGCGGGGCAAGACTGTGTAGGCATTTAAAAACAAACATAAGAATTTTAAAATTAACTCTAAAAGACACAGGCAGCCAGTGCAGAGAGGCCAGCACGGGGGTTATATGCTCTCTTTTTCGAGTTCCTGTTAGGAGTCGTGCAGCCGCATTTTGAACCAGCTGCAGACGTGAGAGCAATGACTGACTGACCCCCACATAAAGTGAGTTACAGTAGTCCAGGCGGGAAGAAATAAAAGCATGGATCACTGTTTCAAGGTGCTGCCTCGAAAGAAAAGATTTTAGTCTTGCCAGTCGCCTTAAATGATAAAAACTGGACTTCACCACTGCTCTGATTTGGTGGTCCAATTTAAAATCACTGTCCAACTTAAAACCAAGGTCAGTAACAACAGATTTAAAATAGACTTCCAGGGATCCTAAAACAACAGAGGAGGACTCACAGGGACCACTGGGTCCAAACACCAACACTTCTGTTTTCTTTTTATTAAAATTTAAAAAGTTTCGAGCCAACCAAGCTTTAATGTCATCTAGACATGTCAAGAGAGGTTTTATGGAGATGGCATCCTTGCGTTTTAGTATCAAATAAATTTGGCAGTCATCGGCATAACAGTGAAATGAGATCCCATGCCTTCTAAGGATAGAACCCAGAGGCAGTAGATACAGAGAAAAGAGCAGTGGCCCTAAAATTGAGCCCTGTGGGACACCACATGACAGAGGAGCAGAAGACGATTCGTAACCGAGAAGGCTGACAGAGAAAGTTCTATCTGACAAATAAGACCTAAACCAATTGAGTGCAGTGCCACCAATACCCACTACATCATGTAATCGAGAAATTAAAATATTGTGGTCTACTGTGTCAAAGGCAGCAGTTAGGTCAAGCAAGACAAGAACAACATGGTTACCAGAATCACATGCCAGAAGGATGTCATTAAAAACCCTTAGTAATGCAGATTCTGTGCTGTGAAGGGTTTTAAAACCTGACTGAAAAACCTCAAAGATTCCATTTTCATCTAGAAAATCTTTCAGTTGACTAAAAACAATTTTCTCTAAAACCTTGGAGACTAAAGGCAGCTTGGAAATAGGCCTATAGTTCGCTAAAACTGTGTGATCAAGGCCAGGTTTCTTAAGCAGTGGCTGTACTACTGCATGTTTGAAATTTGCAGGAACCACACCAGAAGACAGACTGCTGTTAATAATGTCAAGGACATACTGTTGTATACTAGGAAAAATTTCTTTAAAGAATTGTGGAGGGACAGGATCCCGTGGGGAACCTGTGGGCTTAATATGGCGAACCACATCCTCTAAAGAGGAGAGCGTCACAAGCTCAAACTGAGTGAAAACAGCAGCGCAAGGGACAGAGACAGAGGGGTCAGAGTCAGGAGCTGTGATAAGAGCCCTGATGGTGACAACCTTTTCAATAAAAAAGTTCAGAAAATCATTGCAAATCTCAGGAGAAACTTCCAAACAGACATTCAAAGGAGTATTAAGAACAGTGTCAATGGTCCTAAATAACACACGTGGGTTATGACAGTTGGAAGAAATAATATTTGCAAAATATTCCCTTTTTGCCTCTTTAACAGTGTTCTGGTAGCGATGCCAGCAGTCTTTGAGAATTTGAAATGATACATGCAGTTTATCCTTTTTCCACCTCCGTTCTGCTCGACGACATTCCCTCTTTACAGCACGACTGCTCTCATTAAACCAAGGCTCAGGTTTAGCCTTAAGCTGCCTGGTTTTTAAAGGAGCCACAGAGTCCATGATTTTTTGACAGCAAGAATTAAACCAGGAATGTAGGTCTTCTGTGTCAGAGGAAACAAAGTCAGAAGGCCCGCCGAGCTGATTAAAAGCAGCAGAAAACTGCGCAGCAGTGGCGGGGTTAATAACCCGACAGCACCGAGTAGCAGCGCCAGGTTTAACTGCGGTATATGTCAAACCAACGTTGAATAACACAGGCATATGATCTGAGAGTGCACAGTCACAAATCTCCAAGTCAGTGACAGGCAGACCATATGACAGAACAAGGTCCAGTGTGTGTCCGTGCTCATGTGTAGGGCCACGTACGGACTGTACCAGGCTAAAAGAGTCAATAAGGCTTAAAAAGTCCTTTACCAGTGGCTTATCAGGACAGCATACATGTATATTAAAATCTCCAACAATAAGAACACTATCATAGTTGGGCATAATCCCAGCTAAAAAATCAGAAAAGTCGTTTATGAAGTTCTTATTGTATTTCGGGGGGCGATAGATGACAGCGCAGAAAACCGGGTTTGTACGACTCACCTCAAATGAGGTAAGTTCAAAGCTGGAGAACGAAGGCTGTAGAAAACACTGCTTACATTTAAAATCCTTTTTGTAAACAGTCACTGTGCCTCCACCTCTGCCTGACGTCCGTGGCGAGTTAAAATAGCAACAATCCACAGGTAAAAGTTCAGATAGAACACTGGACTCACCAACACTCAGCCACGTCTCAGTCACACACAGAAAATCCAGATCACGGGAACTGAAGAAGTCCCGAAGAATAAAAGTTTTGTTTAAAAGTGATCTGGCGTTCACCAGGCCACAGAAGAATATCGTTCAGAGAGATACGAGGAGAACCATTTCAATGCAGTCCCAGAGACACCGACCCAGTGTTTCAGCCTGTTAAGTAAAATATAGTGGTCAACAGTATCAAAGGCCGACGTAAGATCCAACATTAAGAGAACAGAACATTTACCTGCATCGCTTTGTAACAAAATGTCATTAGAAACTCTAAGAAGGGCTGTTTCAGTGGAATGAACTTTACGAAAGCCAGATTGAAATTTGTCGAAAATACTATATTTATCTAAAACTGCTGTAAGCTGCTTAGCCACGATCTTCTCTAGAATCTTAGCAATTAACGGAATTTTTGAGATCGGTCTATAATTGCTAGTGAGAGATGGGTCCAGCATAGGCTTTTTTAACAAGGGATGTATAACAGCAGTTTTAAAATAGGCAGGGACTATGCCCGAGGCCAAGGAGGTATTAATTATAGTAAGAATACAGGGACCAGTAGAGTAAAAGACATTTTTAAATAATGATGCAGGTAAAAAATCAAGAGAGCAAGAGGATAATTTTGTTGCACTAACTATTTTTCCCAGCTCTGGTAGTGAAACAGGTGAAAAACCTTCTAAAACAACAGGCCGAGCTGGCGTGGGAACAGACAGCGCAGACGCTGAAAAAGACAGGTTTTTCCTTATGTTGCTAATTTTTTCTAAAAAGAAAGCAAGAAAAGTTTCACAATCTTCAACAGAAGAAATAATAGCAGCAGGTGGAGCAGGAGTAATAATATATTAGTAATAGTATCAAATAAAACTTTAGGATTACCTCTGCTCCTTGCAACCAACTGAGAAAAGTAAGCAGCCCTCGCAACTCTAATAGCATTGTTAAATGAGGCTAAAAGATCCTTTAAATAAAGGAGATGAACATTTAAGTGTGTTTTCCTCCATAACCGCTCAGTTTTACGACAATTACGTTTTAGAAGACGAATGTTGTCATTTAACCAGGGTACAGACTTGGAAACAGGCACAGGTCTCATTTTAATCGGACAGATTTAATCTAAGATCGAAAGACAATGATAATTGAATAGATCTATAGAAAAATCAACATCGTTTTGTGGGGATAATGTTAAATTAAAAACATCAGAGAACTTCTGTGCTGTGGAGGAGTCTAAAGTGCGGGAAATAACTGTCCGATGAACAGGAGACATAGGCTCATAAAAAGACATATTAAAAAAGACACAATAATGGTCAGAAATAAAAATGTCCTTAGAACAGATATAATCAATATTACTACTAATAATAATAATCATAACAAAAATAATAACCCAGGAAATGTGATCCTTCTGATCTGGGATCACTTTCTGTTAAGCAGAAAGCAGCAAACTCT
Source organism: Maylandia zebra (assembly GCF_041146795.1). Lineage (NCBI taxonomy): Eukaryota > Metazoa > Chordata > Actinopteri > Cichliformes > Cichlidae > Maylandia > Maylandia zebra. The sequence goes on from NC_135178.1 coordinate 15,048,388, forward strand.
GTTTCATTGCTGCTGATTTACTGAGAAGACAGAGGAAGGAAACTTAAAGATGTGCACTGCCTGTCATGACTAATTAAGCCAGTGCATCTTTACTTTTTAATACCCCTTTCTTCTCTTTACTATTTTCAGCATTGATCTAGATTGTGAGAATGCTACTTTAAAAACAAAAAAAAACTTGATAGAAGTCAAGTTCTGTTTCACAGAAATCCGATGTGGTCTAAACCCATTAGGTGTTAGTGTTAGTGGATTAGAGGAGAGCAGTGCAGGAGCGCCTATCTCCCCTCTAAAAGAGAACTGTGAGGTGGTGATAGTCTGGACGTTTGGTTGTCACTCTTCATTTCATTCTTTGTGTCAGGGTGCTCCAAGCACCAACTCTGGCCAGCTCATATTGATCCGGGTCCTTCTCTCCTCTCCTCACAAGCACACCAAATTTTCTTGTGCACCATTAAAAAGATTGAGCTGTGTAGTTCGAAATGCCAGGCCTGATTTGTCCAGCTGTGCAGACTAACAGAGACACACCACTTCCCATCTTTAGGCTTCTGAAATGCCCTTGAATAACCCATGACTTGTGCGTCCTTGGATTGACTGCCTGGTATCCTGCTGAATGCTAACAGATGCGAAGTGGAGGCCTACAAGCTACGCTATATTTGGCACCATGTCCTCAGCCGCAGCAGGAAACCGTAACGGCAGCTAATTAGCTTTTAATGGATAGACTTTGAAACCAGTGTTATATGATGACATGGCACACCCCTTTTAATCTAACTTTAGACTGTTGTGTTGCTTTTGCAGTTTCTTTTATCAGTGTTTGAATGACATGAAACTCAGGGCACTGGAGGTTTTGCACACATGCAAGCCTTTTTTGACATTGTTTTCACCTTCCGGAGATAATAAAGACAAGTTGCCGTGATGCTGAAAACTATTGTGGGTCTGTCTTTTTCTTGCGCATAAAATTGATCAGGAATCAATCGATAGCAAACGGATAAAGAGAGGGACCTATAAACAGAATTGATAATGACACGTGGATCGATAAAATCATGTCAGCAGCCACCCCAGTAGCTTATCCCACCTGCAGTACCTTTGGATTAACTTAGAGTAGTCATTTTCAATTACCTTCAGTATTATTAGAGTTTAAAGAAGGTGTTTTCCGCTCTTCAAAGCACCGTGCATTTCTCTGTTCTGTGTCCTTTTGCTTGAGGCTTTGCAAACCTTTATGTTTACCTCAAGCCCCCCCTGCTCTCAGATGACTTTGAAACACCACTGTGATTTCCCCTTCTGTCACCACAAGGTCTCTCAAGAATTGATTCCCTACAGCAGCAGGCATCACACACAGCTATGCCTGTGGAGATTTGACTTTAGCACAGAAATAAACAGCAGTGTCGTGCAACCCTTCAAGGCTTTGCTCTGATTTAGAGTACATTAAGATTCATTCACAGTGCCCCACTTCCCCTGTGTGCCACCTCTTCAATTTCCTCCTCAACCAGACTTTAGATTCATGTGTTTATATCAGCAGGCAGGAGGGCTGTTTTTGCATTTGAACAATGCTGACATCCTGTCACAGGGGACGGGCACTCTGAGGTAGGGGACTGCTGAGGGTGGGGGGCTGGGAAGCTCAGTTACCGTGCTGCCCTCTCTTTCTTTTCCTCACTTAACATTTGGCCATTTCTGTAAGCCTTGTTTTGTCTAGCATATTGTCAGAGAGAGGGAGCTTGAAATATCAAACCCCCACACCACTTAAAGGGAACAGTCAAATTTTCCACCAACACCAATGGAGACTGTCAGGTTCAATTTTACTCTGTGCCTCTAGTGTTCCTCCCTCTCAGCTGCCTGTTTGCCACCAACTCACAGGCTATAGCCTCAAACAAACGAGTGGATATGAGTAGAAGCATGTTCCAGAACACCGTTGCAAAAATGTGGCTAAGCACAGAAGTACACACACACACACGCACAGATGCGCAAACATGACAGAAGACACAGAGCTCAGGGATACATGCGGAATATTTGTGCGTTATGTTGTGAGATAGTGAGATAGTAAAAATGTGGCTTGCCATGTCGTTATCGTTAGCTAATGATACACATTATTTTGTGTCTATATGTTTGCAGTGAGTGTGCAGCTCTGTGTGACTGCAGTAGTCAGTCTGACAGGCAGCACAGTAGCTGTAATGAGTGCCCACTGCTTGACCTTTAGTGACAATCAATCCTTTGTGCACATGTCCATTGAAGGCTAAAGGAATTATTAATCTTCCTACCTCTGGCGTCATTCATCTGCACGCTGGAGGTTACACAGGTCAGAGAAAAACAAGTGGCTCCGCTGGTATCTCTTCAGTCTGAATAGATCAAATCAGCTCTGGTGATTGATTAACGTAATTGGCAGCCACCAAAATTATATCTGTATTTCTTTTCTTCTCAGACAAAAACAAATAACATTCCCACAAAGGCGCAGTTGATGATACGGCCCGTCTTTCATTGATTTGCAATTCTGGAAGCAACAGAGTTATGACTTTTATGAATGTTATTTTCAAAGTTGGAAAGGAAAATAGAAACGGGGCTGAAATTTGGCTCCGAAGATGCAACGTTGAATTGAGCTTGGAATGCAGCGAGTTTATCAGCCACCGTGGACTTGTGTGCGTTCGATATGTGTGTGTGTGTGTGTCTGTTTGTGTAAGCTCACAAATGCGTGTGTGAAAGCGAGCAATCAGGCACAGCTGTACCTGCCCTCGCTTGGCAAAGCAGAGCATTTGCCTGCTTAAAAAAACAGAAGGTTCTGATATGGCAGAGAGGCAGTCATTTGGCTGATCTAATGGTGGCTCCCATAGGATCCATATCTGTGTGCAAACACCGAGCGAGGAAAGAGAATGGAATATACACCCATAAAACCAGATGAATATTTTATCATACAAATCCCCACCCCCAGTCCTCCAGAGTGACGTCGCCAGCGTGCCTCCTTTATGTTCCCCCCTTTTTCTCTCTTGTTTTTTCATACATGCATATATGTGTTTTTGTTTTTCATTGTTGTTTTGTTTCGTTTATTTTTTTGCATGCATAGACAAGAACGCTCACCTTTAAAAAGCCTCGTTCAAGTTCCTTTGAGAGCATCTGTGACTGGTCTGTTCCGTTTATTACTGTTGAGATGTTTTCTTTTTTGTCAAAATGCATCTCTGCAGGTGAATTCAGATCTAAGGACATCCTCGCCCTGGGGACGTCTCCAGCATTCTCTTCTCTCATCCTTCAAACACAATCTCTTCCATAGCCTTTTATCAGGCCCCATTCCTCCTCCTCCTCCTCCCACTCTGCTCTTCCCTGCACCCCCCCGCTCCCTCCAGTGTGTGGTTCTGTTCCCTGCCAGCCAGGCTCCTGTTGCTGCCTGAGCCCAGCTCGTTAAGGGAAACACTGGTGCATGGTCCTCCTCACCTTCCCTCTGCACTGCCTTTTAATTAGACAGCTGTTCCTGTGTGCATGCGTTTTGCAGGAGGATACATTGAGGTGCGAGCGTGTGGTGTTGCAAATGTTCTCAGTCACACTAGTCACCTTTTTGAAGTGACTGGTATCACTTCAGATGCTTGTTTCATGCCTGGGTTAACCCAGGAAGTTAATGATGGCGTATACTCGATACATGGTAGCTTTTATCAAACACAGCTGACACAGATTTTTGCTGGTTTGAGCTTCTTTAAAATGAATATTTGTTTATTTAGCTTGTGTATCTCTTGTTCTGTCTCCCTTCCCTCACACCCAACCGGTCACTGCAGATGGCTGGACATTCTTTCCTGTTAAAAGGGAGTTTTTCCTTCCCGCTGTCGCTGCCGTTGTCTGATTGTTGGGGTTCCCTCTCTAACAAGTCGTTGTTTGGTGCTATATAAATAAAGTTGACTTGTGTTTTACACATATAATGAATGGCAAGCACTCAAATGTGTCATTTAAATACGTAACATTGGGCTTTTTAAATGGGCATATTGGACTACTTTTCTTCTTCTGATTACTCCTCGCCTCTTCCGTATAATACCATTAATAAGACTTTACTAAAATAGGAGCTACTCTGCCCTGCTGCAGCACATGCCTTTTGGACAGAGGGTAAACTTTAACATCTTACACCTTACTGACCTCTAATTCTATCACTTTTATGCTATGTGCACTTATGTTTAAGCCAATATAGCAAGTTTAGCCTTCAGACCTTTGTGATTTCTTCTTTAGCTCAAACCTGTGAAGAAGCGTGTCTCTGACCAGACACAGATACAGCCACCAGGTTCAGCTGAAGAAGCAAAGGGCAGAGCAGTGGATGCTTGTTTGTACACTCGCCCTTGTATTTGTTTGCCTATTTTTGTTCGCACAGAAGGAGGTCCCACACCTATGTTTATACGAATAGTAGTGGGAGTCTCTCTACAAGGCCAGCCATAATTCAACTATTTAGATCTCCATGGCAACCAGGCTTGTCCTATAAGCTCTGCCAGTGTGTGATGATAGCCTTGGTTGTTTAAAGTATATCAGACCTCATAGGTCCAAAGTGAAAAAAAAGGAGGATGTTCAAAGAGCCATAGTCCCACAGCTGCAAGGCGAGGCATAACCACACAGCTCAGTGCTGCAGTGAAGTGGTGGGCAGCACTCGTCTGTTCCAGTGTAAGAAATAAAACACACACCAGGGGCTCAGAGTCACACAACGTGCATACCACCAAGGCCAGTGATCAAAAGCAGCCTCGCTGCATGACATAAGGGGCTAATTATGTAAAGTATAATGCATTACTTCTAGCATGTTCTATGAAAGCAGCCATTTCTCTTATGTGCTACAAAATATAAACATACTTAGTTGTGGAGTCAAAGAGAGAAAAACCAGCAAGAAATCCTAAACTACTGTCCCTGTCAGGGGAAAAAACGGAGCCAAGCATTTCTGATTAACATGTCATCTCAGCCCGTCCTCTATATCCCTCTCGTTCCCTCCTCTCTCCCCGGCAGAACTAGTTTACCTTTCATTAGCAGACCTTTGGTGCAAAATGTGTTTGCTGATAAGAGCCAGTGGTTTATCAACAGTTTATAATGGGCGGCGTTGGGATTAATCAAATCAGCACACATCCGGAGAAGGGCTGGACTCTGTAAACACAATCAGATCTGACTCTCCAGACGAATTGAGCGGAGCGGGGGAGACGAGCGTAAGAATGTGGAGGGAGGAAAGATAAGTGCAGAAAAGAAATGGACTCAAATTAGAATGAAGTCAATTTGGCAGAAATTACGCAGCATTATTCCTCTTCCCCGACTGAGTGTTATTTTTTGTAACTAGCGGGGAGTCAGAATGAGCAGTGTTGGGGAGGACTGCAGTCAGAAGTGAGAAAGATTCATATGGTCCCAAGCACTGTCCAAAAACACCGAGCCAAACGCTGTGTATCCTCTGTAACTGGGAAGGCTGGCTCCTCATTATCTGCCTATCTTGGCTTCCATCTGAGGAGAAAATGCAGCGTTGCAGTCTCACTTTAGAGGGACACTGATCACAAGAGCAACTCATCTCAACTGGAGAATGATTGTGCCCCCCTCCCACTCCCCGTTTTCTCTCCCCCGTCTCCCACTGCGCCCGGTTGAAGACAGACAGAAATGAGGAATCCTCTCTGTTTTTCTGCTCAGAAGAGTTGAAGTTTGAATCGGAGAGATGGAGGGAAGCTTCAAAAGGCACATGTAATTGAGCAGCTCTAGATAGGCTATCTGGGAACATGAAACAGCAACAGTTGTGACGGAGGGATAATTGCCTCCCTGGGCTTGTATAATGCCTTGTCGAGTCTTTAAACTTGAGCAAACTGCTGGAAGTCCTTATGTCAGCAGGTAATTGATTCCAGGCATCAGCAGCTATGTGAAATGACGGAACAATAGCGCTGGATTGGTGCATTAAAAAAAGAATGTGTGAAAGATTCAGAGAAAAATGTTTGTCTTTATAAGCATTTTCAAGAGTGTCCGATTGTATTGATTTTTTTTTCTCAGCAATCTTCTTCGCTTTTATATTTATTCAGAGCGCTCAATATTTTCATTAAGTGGTGCTGGAACGATGCAAAAAAAAGACAACAAAAAACCCCATCTCCTGCTCTCCAGTTCTTTAAATCGCATCCGTATTTGTATTTGTTAAGCAATATGGAAATGGTTAAAGCGAATTGAATTCACCGAGGTCCCTTGCCTTTTCTCACGACTACATTGGGTAGTTCAGCCTTTGCTATAACTGTAACTTTTAATTTTCCAGTTTTGACTTTCTGGGTATGTTATGATCCAGGTCATTTCTGTTGCTGAGGCTGCACGCAGGCCAGGATGGGCTCTAATGTGGCCTTAACTGTCAGGATGTCTGTCCTTTCCTCTGGCCTCCCTCCAACCCTCTTCCTGGCTGGTGGATGCAGAGTGGGACCTCAGGAAGGAGATGCTTTATTAGATGCCCCTGCATGAGTAATTGAACATCTGTTCACACAAAGACAACTGACCCTAATTCCCAGCTGTTTATCCTCCATATAAACAGCTAATAAGCTTGCAGTGAATGTGCCATATAGGGGGTCAAAAATCTACTTTTAGAAATCTCTATATTTATATACTGAAATGCCTCCTATTTTGCAGGTATAACCAGTGTTTTCTGTAATTTCATTTTCACAGATGGACGTTGGTTATAAAAATGGAAAGACTGACTAAATGGCAACGCCTGGAGTCTATTTCTGTTCTCCGTGTTTTTAGCGCGTGAGAGCTTGAAAGCAGTCAGTCAGTTGGCCGCCCGCAGCTCTGGTGTGAAGCTAAAACACCCATTCTCTCCCTCCTGATTAGCAGTGTCTTTGTTCCGTTGGTGGTGGCGCGCCACGAAGCGTGATTGCAGTGGGCAAACTGGCGGCTTTAAAACAAGCCTGCTGCTGCGCTGATCTGCATCACACTTTACCCCCCTCCTCGCTCAGCCAAAGACAAAATCAAATCAGGTTTTGTTTGTTGTTCAGTCTCTGAGCACTAAGCCTCCTATGAGATTTGGGGAGTTTAGATTTTCCTTCTTTCCTTTCTTTTTCTCATTTGATCTACAGTACATCTGGGTAAAGGGACATATTGGTGTGGGTGGGGAATGTCTGAAGTAGAAGCAAAAAACAAAAACTCACTGTTGCTCAAATGTGGGTGTAATTAATTGTTTTTGTGTTTTCTTTATATTTGCATAGATTTTAGTATCTTGCTGTTTATTTCAGTATCTGCCTTTCTCTTTTTCTCTAGGCGGCCTCAATGGCACTGAGCAGCTTGGGCCATGTATATACAGCCATAGGGGACTACCCGAATGCCCTAGCCAGCCACAAGCAGTGTGTCCTTCTGGCCAAGCAGTCCAAAGATCAACTGTCTGAGGCTCGCGAGCTGGGAAACATGGGAGCCGTCTACATTGCCATGGGAGACTTTGATAATGCTGTCCAGTGTCACGAGCAGCACCTGAGCATCGCCAAGGCCCTGGAAAATAAACGTGAGGAGGCCCGGGCCTATAGTAACCTGGGCAGTGCTTACCACTATCACCGCAACTTTGACAAGGCCATGTCCTACCATACTCACGTTCTGGAGCTCGCGCAAGAGCTGGAGGAGAAGTCCATCGAGATGAGAGCCTACGCAGGACTGGGTCATGCTGCCCGCTGTATGCAGGATCTGGAGAGGGCCAAGCAGTACCACGAGCAGCAGCTGGCTATAGCCGAGGGCTTGAAGGACAGGGCTGCAGAAGGAAGGGCCTCTTCCAATTTAGGTATGTAAGTTTAGGTTGGATGTTGTGTAATGTACACTGTGGTCTTCAATACTGTTAGGCAATTTCTCACAATTGTAACACACAGAATGATGAACAAATACATATTCCTATATCTATACATTTATCTCTAATTAATCTAAATCTGAATCCATAGTAGAGTCTAACAAGAAGAAAGAAAGATAATACTGTAACTATAAGAGGTGACGTCTTATGCTTGGAGACCAAAAGCTGTGTTGCATTCACAATCAGGAGGCTGCGTTTGAACTGATGTACTGGGTCAGCTGGTTGTTAACTGATCGCACTGTTTAAGCAGTTCATCCATAAGACATACAGACAGCCCTCGGTGGTTTATGTGTTTTTATGCTCTTACAGCAGCAGCAATCATGTTATCCTCTGAGTTGACAACCACGAGGTAAACTGTATAATCATGCTGCTCCTTTAGAGCTCTAAGGATTAGTTAATAAATTGATTAGTTAATCAACAGGAGATAAACAAGCTTTTCTTTGTCTGATTATAGATTGTGTCTTGTTGTGTTTTGGAGAATAAAAAACAAAAAATCGGATTAATTTATGTTCGACTTTGAGCAATTACAGTTGACAGTAGGGCTGCCACAAACGATTATTTTGATAGTCGACTAGTCACCGATTATTTTTGCGATTAGTCGACTAATCAGATCATCATCCATTGGACGCAAAACTACAGCTTATTGCACCAGCAGCATCTGCTCTTATATAACTATCATTAGCTTACAGCTTTAAGTGTTTAAGGTCTGTGCTAACTAAAAATAAAGACAAGATGATAGTTTATTAAATTTTAATGAAATTTGCGGATTGTTTCGGTGAAGTTTAATAAACTCCTTGCTATCTAAAATATAACAGGACACTGGAGTATATTCTGGAGCATCTCACACTTCTGATAATCAGTTGTCTGCTTGACGTTTATTCAGCTGTGTAAAAACTTTAATCTCAGACAAACTGATTTACTCAGGAACAAATAAAACACAAAAAAAAAAAAAAAGCCAAACAATAACATTTTAAGTTATCTAAGTGACTCATATATATTTAACCTGAGTAGCGAAAGACGGCGGTGGGTTTGAAAACGATTTGCGGGGAGTCCGGTGTTCTCACGGCGCTAGTGAGCCTAGCCCCCGGCTCGCTAACGAGCTAGTGGGTAACAGATGTCTCCGAAAACGTCGGAGCACTTTTGAAAATATGTGGTGTCCTGATAAACTGAGCAGATATTTGAGGTTTACACAGCTACATTCTCGCCTGAAAATATGTTAAACGTTTATTTTGTGACCCAGAAAGAATAATAAGAGTAACATTAAAACTAACCAGCTGCCGCCATTGTTGGAAACTGCGCTGGGCCGCGCTATGAATTCTGGGACACAGCTGCTTCTTCTTCTTCTTCGGGCTTAACGGTAGCTGACATCCTTGTACATGCAATGCTGCCATCTTCTGTTTCAGTCCGTTATTACACTCTTAAATCCTGCCACTTATTCCTGCGTCTTTTGTGATCTTACAAAGCTTCAAACGACGCGTCGACTATTAAATCAGTCGTCGACGATTTTGATAGTCAACGTAATCGTGACTAGTCGACAAATCGTGGCAGCCCTAGTTGACAGCTTCCAATATTTACTGACATTTTGCAGACAAACCATTTAATCCATTAAACCCTTAATACTCACTTGCTCGGTGGAAGTTTGATCAACAAAATAACTTACATCTGTAAGTTTCTCTGTTCTTATAAAACCCTTTCCCTTCAGGAAAATGCACCTTATTTAAGGATGAATTCTCTTGTCTGAGTGGAAGTTGTGATCACGTGTCAAAATGGTCACTGCTAACACGACAGTTTGCGATGCCCAGTGTTTTCACGCATTTGTCACTTAACACAACTATTTCACACACATCCTCCATCAAGTCACCTCCTGTAAGACTTTTTGAGACTTCAGTTACATGCATCTGTTCTATGTGTTGTCACACACTTGAAAGTAGTTAGTGGCAAAAACAATCACTTTTACGTGGATAATTGCCATGTGGAATGGCATTGCAGCTCTTTTGCAGTTGCTGGTTAGTGTTCTTGTTCAGCACTAGAACTATTCCACATACGTGTTTGTCCCTACAATTAATTTCAATCTAGAAAGATGTAAAACTGGGGCTCAGGTTCAAAAATAGATCAAATTTTCAAATTTGATTTCAAATTTTCTACCAAGACTTCGAATACTTGCACTTTATTGGACATATTGCTTTGCATTGTCAGAAGTTGAGGTAAACTTTTATGTTGTTGTTGGTTTTTGTTTGAATGTTTTTACTTCTTCTCTAAAAACCGTCAGTCACCATATGGTGCGATCCCTCACTTCAAATGCCATCCTGTTCAGGAGCTCAATGACAGATCTATTTCAAAGCACATCCTCCAAAATGAGGAAGCATCTGGTAGTTTGATAGCAAGAAATCTTGTAGACTGGAAGTAGATAACATTTCAGTTACTCTATATTTACACGTAGCTGCTGTAAACCAAGCTTTCTTGGTTTAAGGCGTTTTTTGAATTAATACAGAACAATGGAGGAGACTAAAGAGATGGAATATGAGTGTTTAATGACTGCTCTTTGCATTGTTTTAGGCTGATTATGAGTTTGAGAGCCTCGTCTTAGGCTTTTGGCTATGTTGCAGGCTGCATTCCTTTGTCTTCTTTAAATGCGCTGCTTATTTATTATTGTTTTACTGAATATTTACGACTCATAAAGCCAAGCAGTATATTATACACTGAAAATATGCTGTGGTGTTACTTTATCATTACTATTTTGTGGAACGTTGCTTGCAGAAATATATATTTAATTCATAAATGAATGTCTCAAGTGGACAGTGCACAGCAGATAATGTGATATAAGGCAAGTGAAGTGCAAGGAGTCTACACTGAGAGCAAGGAGGATGGTGCATGTTAAAATCAGCTGTCATTTCTACTTGGAGACTGTCAGAAAGTAAATAGACCCCCATGCAAGTATGTAATTCTTAATGGGAAATTCCCTGACATAAATTTGCTCTGCTCTCACCTTCAGAATGGTTCAGACTTAATCACATCTTCCATTGAAATGTGAATGTGAGATAGATATAGAAGTTAGGTGGGAGAAAATGTAATATTTGATTGAGCCGGATCTTAAAAATGTAATTACAATCCAGTGTTTCACATTTAAATCCTGCTAAAATTATTAGAAAGTAACCTTGCGGAGTGTGCTGATATAATGATGAAGGGAAGCTTGGGGATAAAGGTGCCCTTTTGGATTTTCAACACCCGATGAGCAGTCTATGATAGGGGCAATTCTTCTGTATTTAGTCCAGCAATTACAACCTGTGCCGGATGACTTATGATAGCCATCAAGACCGTAGTAAACCCGACTCTAATGGACAACTAAGAGGCATAATAGTTCCTTCCAGATAAATTATTCCTGAACCTAATGCGCAAAATTGTGCAAGCAGAGTGCAGGGTTAATCAGCCAAACATAAATTGAAGCTGTCCTTTGACCAGCCTAATGGCTGCACGTTCTGTCTTGCTCTTAGCTCCAACACACACCTGACTTAAAAAAAAAAAAAAAAAAGCAAGCTGGTAACCGGTTCCCATAAATTAGGGGTGCCTGTGAGGACGTTTTATGATGCTACATGTGAGCTTTATTACGAGTGGGCACTGTATGTTAGGCAGCAGATTTATTCCTGTCTGTAGTGTGATTGCTGTTATGATGGCAAGAGCAGTTTTATTCATTATTAACATTACAGTTCTTCCAGTCCATGACAGAGTAATGATAGTGTAGCTGATGTGGTATCAAAGACCGCCAGCTGGTGACGGAGCAAAAGCTAAGTGAGTGCGTGGTAACTATGAAGCCTGTTGCTTTGTGGACAGGTGCCTGGACATGCCTGGACCGGCATGTGGATACATTAGCACTCGACACCCAGGAGAGCTTGTTGCCCATCTCCGTGGTGCCTGATCGGTTAGCACTTGTTGTCTGTTTTCTCTCTCTCTCTTCACTTTTTGATGCCTCCCTCTCTCGGTCTCCCCATCTCTCCGCTCACCCCTACTGATTGTAATCTGCAGCTGTCAAGCTCCCAGTAATTGAAACTGACTTGATGAATCGCTTAATTACCTTTAATAGCTGATTCAAGAGGAGCTGAATAATGAAGATAACAGAGAATGAAGTGGAGGTTGTGAAGCATCAGTCCGTAATTGCCCCATTGTTGTTGTTTTTGTTTGCGCCACTGCGCCGTGCATTGTTTTTCCCCGTCATTGGTGCCCGCGAGCCTGCTTATGTAGCACAAGAAGATATGGACTAAAACTAACAGGATGCTGTCTCAGACTTCAAAAAAAAAAGAAAAAAGAAATACTGCCTTTACGCTGTGCACAAAGAGGGAGTGAATGATCGAGTGAAGATTAACGAGCAGTGATAAAAGCGGAAAAAAACATCGTGAGAGGGATGGGCAGAAGTTGCAGAAAGAGGAACGCGCAAACTTTTATTATGCCCTCTCAGCTCGTCGTTAATGTTGCGTGTAGTGTGGGTGGAGCGGCAGCAGTTGACATGGCTCTGAGGTACAGTTGTATAGAGATTGCTGTGCTTTAATATCTAACCGCGATGCCCGGCGGTACCAGCAGCCCTGGCTCAGCACACTCTGACCTATAAAGGATATGAAAATGTTGCATTCCTGCCCCATTTATTATTCATTAATTGGCCAACTTACCCCCTAGTCAGCAATATTTAATATCTCAGAGAGGAATGAGGCGGAGGGGGACCCCATGTACTTCACATTTGTGGTATTCATGAAACAGAATGTAAATTGTATTATTCCCCCTGCCCACCCACCCACTCCTGTGCATTTCACTTCAAAGAGACTTCAAATAAGTTTGTTTGGAAGTGTTTGTGCTTTCTTAGCTCGGCCTTTTGCTGCTTGCTTTTCTTTAGTCACCCTGCTCCTTTGACCATTATGACGCAAAGGAGTCACTGGAAACGTTGGCTCCTTCAAGCTGGAAAGGCTGGACGTGAAACTCCTAATTAAGCATTTTTTTCCCCCTTCTTTCCTTTTATTGTGCATCCTCAGGGAGAGCTTTCTGCTGATGTTCGCAAAAACAGAAAGAGGAAAACAACAGAGAGAGGAGTTCGGAAAACAACACGGAATCAGACAGTGTGTACTGCTGTGCTCTGTATTTAGATCTTGTCACTTGCTTCAGAAAAACAAAACATAACTTGTATAACGAAAGAGTTTCTGAAGTTGCTGTAATAAAGACTGTCTGCACTTTTAGTGCTTTTTAGCTTTTTCCCTTTTGCAAGTCATTTGAGAATGGATTGCATGTGTCAGTAGCACCGGCAGCGGACTTGGTATTTTAAGCTGATGTAACCTTTTGAGTAAGTGCCATAAACAGGAAGAATAAACAACTAATTAGCAGATTTTATTTAAAAAGAGAAGAGAAAAAGATGTTGCTCGTTGTGAAATGATTTTACCGAATGCTCTCTCATCTTCCTCGTCAGCATCATAATATTGTGGTTGTGTGGACATGAATCCAGTACTTTTCGAGTGCTGCCCATAACTGGAGCAAAGCACAGACAGGGACCAGACTTGCCTGGAGCACCGATACATGCGGATTATTCACTTTTGTACCTAAGCCTTTGGAAAAAGTGGTAACTGTGGATATATTAGAAGTCTGACCAGGAAGCGGCGGGAGCAAGAGAGGACTGAATTTACAGAGGAATTTAGTGGGCCTAATTGGCCAAACAGGATGAATGAATGCACATTGCAAGAATAGGGCTGTGAAGGAGCCAAGCAAATGTTTAAAAGTGAATTTATCTAAGTCCTGTGACACTTTTAAACTCTCCACTAATGGCCAGGTAAATGCCTTAAGTAAATGTTAGCAGGCCTGCAAGTAAGTGAGGAGAAAAAGGAGTAAAAGGAACAGTGGTTGGAGAAGAGGTCAAGTGGTGATGGGCCTATTATGATGTCAGGCTTACGTTACTCTCTTGGAGAGGTTTTTGAAAGAGAGTGTCTTTCTAGCCTGGCCCCACTTTTCTGTTTTGTTCCAAAAAGCAGCAGATGCTCTCTGTCTCCCCTTAGCATGGCCCCATTAATCTCATGACCAAATACCGAGCCAGAAACCGGACGAAAGGCCTCGTGAAACACTTTCATGATCCTTGTTCTTACACTGAAGTATAGCTCACCATGCAGAATTAGTACTTGACTCACCGTGGAGCCAATAAATGAAACAAAAGAGCTGTAGCATTGCTCTGCCTCGAACGACTGTGCCCTTTTTTGCAGCACATGTGCAAATTCAGCATGAAATGTGACCTATTCCTAAACAGACGGGAGATTTTGCAGTGCAACCGAAAAAGATCAGATGATTGAGACTGAACATTGTTGGTTAAGAGGCAGGATGAGTCAGGTGTCAGTCGTGTATAGTACAGAGAGTACAGAGTACTTGGTTTAGTGAGCTGAAATAGGGGTTGGGGTCAATTGGAGCACAAAGGAGCGCAGCTCAGCCACAGGCAAGTGGCTGAGCTGCGCAGCACAGCACAGCGCTCTGTCTGCATGTTGTTGTTGGCAGGCCACCCGCCCTCTAAGCACGCAGCCATCTATCCACATCGTGTCCTTCCTGGGCCTCTGTCAGTCAGACTGTAGGAGATGTCTGTGTCTGCGGGTGAGGATTAAATACCTTAAGTCCAACCCCCCCCCAAGCTCCACCCCTTCCTGCAGATCCCAGGAGGATCTGATGTCTGCTTCAGCTCACTGCTTCCCCCAACAGATCATTACAATGCTATTGTGTATTGTGCAACTCTTTTAAAATGCTTCATATAATGTAGCATTTCATCCTTCATCCACCCTTTAATTTCCATACACTTGATATGTGGGCTGCCTGCACTGTTGCTATTATCATACAGTCATCTGTATCATCTTTGGAAGTTTCACATCCTCTGTATGAGTGTCATACTCAGACGGCGGCTATAAATAATGCTGTTTCAGTGCAATATTTCTTTTAACTTCATAAGAGATCCCTAAAGTTGAAAAATGTGTTAGCAGAGAGACTCTCATTAGCCATCTATAATTACACTGTATCCTGTGTGGGGAAGAACTGACTTATCATTTAAAGAATGGCTTAAAATATGAATGAAATTAGAACTAGGGCCTCTTTAAGAAAAGAATGATTACTGATGTTTTATCCTCTTTTGCCTTCTTAAATGGCTGGTTGTTTTTGGAAATTCTATACTAACAGCATCAAGTAGTTTAAAATAGTAGTGCATCTTTTATTTGCTTGTTTTTTTATACTGCATTTACAGTATGCACAAGGCTCTGTGCTGTGCTAATTTCCCACAAAACAATGCAGTAGTAATACAGATACCAAGCAGGCAGCCAGATGGCAATCAAGGCTGCTCAGCTTAGAAACTAAAGTCAATAACTCTTGAGTACATGAGTGCAGATAAAGTTAAAGACGTAGCACACATCCAGCTGACAAGGACGGCTGTCAGAAAGTAGCAGTGTTGTGCACTTAGCACGTCCAAAAGTATATTGGCCTTGTTGACTGTGGTGCCACATCAGTGCTAAAGAATACTGTGATGAAGAGCAAGAAGAAAGTAAAGTTGAATTTGTTTAATTATTATTGTTATTCTTATTTAAATGATTAATTAATTCATGGTATTGAACAGGTATCTGTATTGGTCCATAGGATAGTGGTTAACACATTCACCTAATATGCAAAAGATCCCCGATTCAAGACTGGGGTGAGATGCAAATCCCAGGAGTTGCGGGTCAGGAAGGGTATCTGGTTGAAAAATATGCACCTCTGTCTGCTATGGTGACCCCTGGTGAATAAGGGAACAGCCAAACTAAGCTTTTATTGGTCCAGAATTTCACAATTGGTTCCCTAGAAACTAAAATATATTCAGCTTTTTATTCAGCTATTTATGGCAGCTGTGGTACTGTAGAATGTGTTGTAAATACTGTCCAAACTCATTATCGTATCTCTCAAATAGTTCTTGGTTGAAGTGGAAACCAAAGACCGAAATATTAAAGAGAGACACTATTCTACGATTGTGTCCTGGTTTTCTCCATCATGTAACCTAAAATATTGACCTCATTCTGAAATAAAAATATAGAACCCCAGTTATTTCTGTTTTTTGGACACAGACTGGTCACCTCTTTTCCTGGTATCAGCCCAGTGGCAGCAGCAGCATTGTTTGTAAAATCCTCTTAGCTGACTGCAGGCAGCAGCGCTCCGGACCTTCCTAGCTCCTCGAAGAATGACACAGTGACTTACTCAGAACATGACACCATCCCTCAAAGTCATCACTGCAGCATATCCCTCTATGTACAGCCAGCTGTGTAATGAAAAGTGACAACACATTGTCATGCTTTTAATGTCTTTGGTCATGGGGGGATGGATAGGGCTCTGTATAAAAGTATTTGGATTGCATAGTGTCTGCTTTATCCTGGGTTTTTTTCCCACTGTATTTTTTTTCTAAAGCTGTGTAAAAGAACAATAATTGAACCATATTTTTAATACATTTTACTAAAGTGCATTTAGTGTGCTTCACAGACTTGCAGTAAAATCAGACGTTAAATTGAGGGGTAAGAATGATGTTTTGATTTGGACAGTATGCAACGATGGCCTCATCCGCTAAACCTCGTTGTACTAAGTCCCAAATTTTGTGTTGCAGCAGTATTTACCATCATATCTGGTATGGTTTTATTTACTGCTATGCTGGATACTATTCCCAGAGGGCCTCATAATCCTCTTACCATATGGGGGGGGCACAGAATATATTTTCTTGCTTCAAGTGTGGTTCCAGGCATAGCCTGAGGCTTATGGCAATTTTGGCTGCATCTTCCAAGTCCAGCCATAAACCTAGCCATACTCCCCCAGCCTCTGTCCAGTCTCCTGCCTCCTTTACCCCTGCATCCGTCAGCGAGCCCTGGATCCATTTTTAGCCTGCAGCATGGAACATGTTTGCTGGTAATACATCAGTAGGCATTATATCCTCAATAAGATCAGCCTCCACTGGGGAAAGCATAACCTTGGGAGTGACTTTGTGGTTACAACTATCCGTACTCTTCCAACTAGCCTGCTGTGAATCTTAGCGTTCTTTCACTCTGAGAAAAGACTCTAAGGAATGGGAGCACTTGGAACAGCAACATGCATTTGACTCATTATGAAAGTCATCATTTGGATTCTGAATCCTTCCTTTCCCATTTGGCAGCGCTGTTTCTGTTTGGGTTCTGCTGTGTGGCATGCCTAGCATACCAATTCCTCAGGGCCGTGACCTGATGATTAGAAGGTCAGTTCAGGTTGTATCACTTACACCCGAGAACACAAGCAGGCAAAGAACGACATATCAGGTTTGATTTGTCGCTGGGTGTGTGCCGCATGCTGAATCACGGTCTGAATTAAGCAGGCAGGGGATCTTTAATTATGTTTTCCCCAAATAAATCTAAATTATTTGCAGGAAAGGCTGGTGGATTTATTTTCTGTCTAATTTTAAAACATCCAATTCAGGCAGGTTTAGTATTTTAATTTGTCTCCTATTTTACACTTAATTGAGACTGAAATATTGGTGTGTATTGGACCATGTAAATGTCTTGCAACATTTTCTGAAGTATGCATGCACTGTGGGTATGCGTATGTATACATAGACAAAACTTGCGATGTGTCAAACCGGTGTGCAGTCCAATGACTCACACTGCAACGACACCAAAGCTTTTTTCCGTTGGCATCAGCCAGATGTGCTGCTTTTTGACTCAGCCAGCATCAGAATGCGTTTCCACATCTACTGTGTAACTTCTGCAGTCGTTTGAGCCTTCTGTTTAGTTTCAATCCCACTGTTTACGTAGCCTATGTTCGGGCTCATAATGTGGCAGGTTTCGGATGAAATGAATGGGAAAACACACATGGTGGTAACTAATCCCAGCGGCACCATCACACACTCACCACAAGCCACAGAGCCCCTCTCCATCCCCAGTTCCCACCCACTCTGGCTCCAGAACTGTTTCCATCCCTTGTGTCCCATCAGCGGCTGAACCCCCATCCTACTGGCCCATTAGTCTCTGTGCTGATGCAGCAGAGCCGTGATGGTCAGGCGGTATGGTAGATGAAAGACTGAATTATTTGCCTTGCAGCTGTTTTCTTCGTCTCCATCCGCTAGCCCGCAGCCACCCTGTCTACAATTTCAGTTTACTTTAATTCTATCATTGCCATTATTATCATTGAAGGCTAGGTGACAAAGCAAACGAGGAACCATACAGATTAGCAGTGAGTCTTAAAAGCTCAAAGGAAAGGAGGAGAAGAATGGTCGATTTGCCACTACGGCTCTTTACTCTCTGCTGTGTATTTGTCATTTTGTATGAGTACAAAGGTGTGGGTGTGCATTTGTTTGGATGTGTGTGTGCCTGTGTCTGTGTGTGTGCGTGTGTGTGTCTGTGTGCCAGATAGCTGCCTGGCTGTGGGGTAAAGCTATTATTTTTCAGAGGATGGTATTTTATCTGTGATAATATGCTCAATAGATTGGGTTCTCCATTATTTATTGTTTCTCCACACTTATCAAATTTTTTTTCTAAAGTTGTTTGCTGAGCTTTCCATCTGCTATTCACACTCCCCCGCACTTTTACTTCCCCTGTCTTTCTTTCTCGTTCACTCGTAGCTATTTTCAACCCTGTGGAAAAGTTGTTGATTTTGGTAAAATCCCTGTAAGACACGATCATCAAAGACAGCTTAAACATTCAAAAGATTCTATTTTAGTGTTATAATAACTCTTATTTGATTGCACTACATTTTAATGACCATAATTCTGTGGGAGAGTGTGTTGTGTAAGCAGAGAACAGATGGCTCGGAGAGCCTATTTTAACAACCAAATGACTTGTTTTGTACACGAAGAGCTGACGAGGCACTCGAATTTTACTCAATTACGATTTTCCCCTAAATGGGTCTTTAACTTCATCCTTTTGCTTTCTCCCCCTCTCTCCACAGGCATCATCCACCAGATGAAGGGAGACTATGAGACCGCACTGAAACTCCACAAAACACACCTGGCCATTGCTCAGGAGCTAAATGACTATGCTGCTCAGGGCCGGGCTTATGGCAACATGGGTAATGCCTACAACGCCCTGGGAGCCTTTGACCAGGCTGTTCGCTACCACCGTCAGGAGCTGCAGATCTCCATGGAGGTCAACGACCGAGCCTCACAGGCCTCCACCCATGGCAACCTGGCTGTGGCTTACCAAGCTCTGGGTGCTCACGACCGTGCTCTGCAGCATTATCAGAACCATCTCAACATAGCTCGTGAGCTCAGAGATGTCCAGAGTGAGGCGCGGGCTCTGGGAAACCTCGGCAACTTCCATTGCTCTCGAGGAGAGTTTCCTCAGGCTGTACCATACTATGAGCAGTACCTCCGGTTGTCTCCTGACCTCCAAGATATGGAGAGCGAAGGGAAAGTTTGTCACAATCTGGGTTATGCCCACTACTGCTTGGGCAACTACCAGGATGCTGTCAAATACTATGAGCAGGACCTAGCTCTGGCCAAGGATCTACATGACAAACTGAGCCAGGCCAAGGCATACTGTAACCTTGGTTTGGCTTTCAAGGCTCTAGGAGACTTCACTAAGGCAGAGGAGTGTCAGAAGTACCTGCTGTCTCTGGCCCAGTCCCTGAACAATGCACAGGCTCGCTTCAGAGCTCTGGGGAACCTGGGGGACATATTTGTTTGTAAAAAGGATGTGGCCGGGGCCATTCAGTTTTATGAGCAGCAACTGGCATTAGCTCACCAGGTGTGGCCCCACATAACACATATTGTTCTAGAACAATTCTTCTTATTAAAATGAAAATGTTTATTTTGTTTATTTATTCATTTATAATTATTCTGTTATGTCCTTTATGCCAATATAGTGAAATTCTTTCTTGTTTCAGGTTAAGGAGCGTAGGATGGAGGCCTGTGCGTATGCTGCCCTCGGGGCCACCTATAGACTTGTACAGAAATATGACAAAGCCTTGGGCTACCATACCCAGGAGCTGGAAGTGTACCAAGAGCTCGGTGATGTGTCAGGAGAGTGCAAAGCCCATGGTCATCTGGCTGCTGTCTACATGGCCCTCGGGAAGTACGCGATGGCTTTCAAGAGCTACGAAGAGCAGTTAGAACTCGGTCGGAGGCTGAAGGATCCTGTTGTGGAGGCTCAGGTGTATGGAAACATGGGCATCACGAAAATGAATGTAGGGGTGATGGAGGAGGCTATTGGCTACCTTGAACAACAGCTGGCCACTTTACAGCAGCTGAGTGGAAACGAAGCAGTAATGGACCGGGGCAGGGCCTATGGTAATCTGGGAGACTGTTACGAGGCTCTTGGAGACTTCGAGGAAGCCATCAAATACTATGACCAGTATCTGTCAGTGGCTCAGAGCCTCAACCGCATGCAGGACCAGGAGAAAGCCTATAGAGGCTTAGGCAATGGACACAGGTGAATCTAGGAATTTGTTTCAAATGTACTTTTTTGATATTATCAGAAACACTGTTTTTCAGCATTAATATCCTCTTGCTGTTACGGCAACAGATACTTGTATCGGCTCAGTTTTAAGTACTAATGACAGTACTTTGCATATAATTTGTCTCCTTGCTCTCACAATTATGGACCACCATAGTTTAGAGACGCCTCGCTGTAGTGAACAGCACTTGGATGTGGCGCTAGCCGTCTCAGTAGCAGCAGCCTAGCGGCCCTGGCCTTATCTGTATGCAAAGTGGCTTTGGCACACAGATGTCTGAAACGGAGGGATGCACAGTTATTTCAAGACAACCTCTTACATCTTGTGTCTCTTCGCCGTTCTATTTCTCCTCATGCCTCAAAGAGCTGATAGCAACCTGGGAGACTACACTGCAAAATAAAACACGAGAAGGCTCGCCGAAATCCTCATTTCAGAGATGATTTTCTTCTTATTGTGCGTCATCAGCATGGCACGGCAGCAATCACACACAGCAGTATTAGCCATGCATGAGTTCAGAAGGGAATAATAGACATCACACATAAACCCTTCTCATCTTCCAGCGGCTCTTAGTCAGGCAAATACATTATCACACAAGATTAATTAAGCCAAAGGCTTTTATTCTTATAATGCACCATTTGAACCAGCAGCCAGCAATTGTTGCTGTTCCTGAGAATGTGATAAAAGTCTGTTTGAAGGCTGCGAAGGCGAATAAAATGTTCACATGGGATGATTTCCACTCTGTCAATACGTACTCAAGAGGATGGGAGCAGGTGGCCTATCTTACACGGTTAACCGTGTTCTACTGCAAAATAGTCTGCACTTGAAATATCATATCATGCCTCAAATATTCCTCATATAGGAATACTTTCACACGCTCTTTAGTCTGTCGACATCAGCAGCTTTCAGCACTGAAATGAAAGGCAAAAATCTATATTTCATTGACTCCAATACTGAAATTATCTGGCACTTTGCAAATGAAAGTCTTCCTGCAATGTGTGCTGCACGATGCGTTCTAATAGTTCTCTGGTAAGAGAATGATATGAGATAAAACAAAGTGCTATAAATAGATTTTTGATTTTGAGTGTTGTGAACTTGAAAGGCATTTTGGGATTGTTTCAGCTTTAACTGAATCTGTCAGTGACATATTCTTCCAAATTTTCTTGCTAGGTTACATCACGTATCTCACTTCTAATCTGCTTCACACTAACAATCGCTGTTTTTTGTCTTGATCTGCAGGGCTATGGGAAATTTACAACAGGCACTTGTGTGTTTTGAGAAACGGCTAGTGGTGGCTCATGAGTTGGGCGAGTGTGGAGGCAAGGCTCAGGCCTACGGTGAACTGGGCGCACTCCACAGCCAGCTGGGCAATTACGAGCAGGCCATCTCCTGTCTGGAGCGTCAGCTGGCCATCGCCCGTGACACCCAGGACAGACTACTGGAGGGTGACGCCAGTTGTGGTTTGGGGACTGTATATCAAGCCATGGGAGAGTACGAAACGGCCCTGCGGTGCCACCAAAGTGACCTGGAGATCGCAGAGGAAGCGGGCAGCACCACACGCCAGGCCCGCGCCTATGGCAACCTGGGCCTTACCTATGAGTCGCTAGGAAACTACGAGCGGGCGGTCGTGTTCCAAGAACAGCACCTAAGTGTGGCTGCTCAGACTAATGACTTGGCTGCCAAGACACTGGCCTATGGCAGCTTGGGGAGAACACACCACGCACTGCAAAACTACTCACAAGCTGTCATGTACCTGCAGGAAGGTGAGTGAGTCAGGGGGGAACAGGAGAGAGGATTGCCTTTGTTGCCTGAGCTGATAGGCTTAGAGTTTGTGAATTCATGAATAGGAAATGCAGAGCCTATTTGTTGCTAAGCCTTTGCCACATTTTTATTAGGCTGTGTGCATGTATATGTGTGTGAGTGTGTGTGTGTGCTTATGTGTTATAAGTGCACTAGGGAATTTTGTGTGTGTATTATGCGTCTGTGTTGTCTTCTGAGCTGTATATGTATACCAGCATTTGTGTGTATGTCTATGCAAACCTATCAGAATGCATGCCAAGGCATTTTTCCCGTGCACCCCTAGCTGTTTTTCACACCTCTGTATCTACCTTCTCAGAGGGTTCTTTGCAGCAAGCTGCAAAAGAATCTTTTCACACCGTAGCTGTCATACTCCTGCCTCTTAACGCTTCATTGTGCCCCGCAGATTATGCCGAAATAAAAAACTGCAGCTTGGCCTCTCAGAAATTCATTATGTCAGTGGCACCGCTCAAAGTGTTCGCTCCTGAGGATGTGATAAGTTGCATCTTTCATGGATGGGAAAGCGCCAGACTTGCCCGTGCCCACTGACAGGCACCACCCACCGTGTCACAACCCAGACCCTGTTTGAATCAATGAAGCTGGAGTTTGTGTAAGAGGACATTTGTATATTCTGCTCTGGAGTGAGCGGAATGCAGGGGAGCAAGAATAAATCTCCTCTATCTCTCCTTTGCCGGCTGTATTCGAGTTCACTTTTCCTGCGGTGACCCATACACCCTCTGCAGGCCTGCTCGTTGAGCTTTAATGGAAACAAAGGCGACAGGCCATTCTGTCTCCACACCGTCCTCTTACTGTCCCGCGCACTGTCCTTGTATTGCTCCTTGGTCTGGCTGTGAAAAAGAACAGTGCTGCCTTGACAGCCAATTATTTCTGGCCAACCTGCCCAGACCAAAAAGTTGGCATGTTTTTTTTCCCCATTTAGTTTTTCTGTTTTTTCTGCTTCCACTTCTAGTTTTTTTTATCTTCATGCTGCACTGCTTATGTTTTGTTTCTGTTTCCAAAAAAGATTAATTAGTAAGAGGGAAAAGGAAAAGCAGCTCCAAACTAGCAGATATCGTCGACAGCATGTGACCTCCAAACCACTGCTCGTGTATCTGTATGTGTCTGCGTGTCAGATGATTATACTTTGTTGTGCAGTACATTATGCAAAGATAAGGCTGCCCGATAACAAGCTTTGGGGGTTTTTTTTCTTCGTCTTGCACTGTAATATTACAGAGCATTGTGCAGGACTTTCTAAATGTTAAACAAAGAATCATTACACACCGAGATGCACTTTCCAACGATTGATGCAATCAATAGTGTCATTAAATCAATGCAGTCATTGTAGCGACTAATGGAGATATTCCATGCCTGACTTATAGAATCGCTTATTAAGCAAACTAAAGGGATAACAATATTAACCTTCAAGGGCAGTTATTTGTTGGAAATGTACTGGAAGCCTCTTGTGTTTACATCATTTAATTTGCAAGTGTATTTATATGTATTCTGCACAAAACATTTCATAAGCTACACTCTAATTAATAATATTTGTGGCGAATGTTGGACGCAAAACATTTATAGGAAGACAAAATCATATGAAAAACTCATCTTTGATCAAGATGGGGTCTTGATCATAGGTCAGATACACAACTAAACATCAGATAAGCATTTTCGTTTCGGCCTTCACCGTGGAAAACGAGTTTTGTGACACGTGAATTTTTTCTAGGACAGGACCAACTTAGAAATTCCCTTAAAGCGTGTTCATGCTGTTAGGCTGTTGAGGGCTTGTCAAGAAGCATTTAAAACTAAATAGAGCTGGATGATATGGATCTCTGCACAACTCTCGACCAGTTATCATCATGTGTCTCATATTTTTGGTGCTAATATTTTATGCCATTAATATTAAATGTTGGTTGCAGTTAGTTGTGCTGAGTGCTGAGCTGGTGGCTTAAGGAGCTACAGATATTCTTTATTTTAGTTTTAATCTCCATATTATTCTACTTTGGCTTAAAATCTTTGACATTAACTACAAATGTCTGTGTAAACGTCACAATAAAGCCCAGCTTTGTTTTCTATAAATCATAAATTATGATAAATTACACAAAGACTCTTTTCATCATTAGCATTTCTTATGCATCTTTGTTACACGTTATATGAGAAAATGTTGGTTGTTTATAAACACCTAACTACAGAATAATATATAAATGTAAAAATCTAATATATAATTACTGGTTTTCTTTGCAAGCTACATAGAAACCTGTTCAGTTTTAAAGACAAAGAAAACCTAACCTGTTAACCTTGGGTTTGATGTTTATATAAAACACTTTCATTTTGTTATGGCAGGTGATATTCACCAAAACATGTGCACTGTTATATTTATATTTTGATGAGCAAGAGTACATGTACTGATTTCTTTTGGTCAGTAATTTAAGATCCCATTTGTAATACACTTTGTGTCTTGGCTGTTGATCTAAATTTCCTCGTAGTCTTATTATTTAATCTCAAACTGGTATCTTCATAGTAATTGCTTTATATTTTTTATATATAAATGCCTATATATTTACACCGATCAGGCGTAACATTATAAGCACCTGCCTAATATTGTGTTGGCCCCCCTTTTGCTGCCCAGACAGCCCTGACCTATCAAGGCATTGACTCCTGTAGACCGCTATGCCTCAGATGTAACAAACTACGATGTTCTGTGTATTCTGACACCTTTCTATCAGAACCAGCATTAAATTTTTTAGCATTTGAACTACAATATCTCATCTGTTGGATCCCATCACACGGGGCAGCATTGGGTCCTGATTTTCATAACTGAGCCTTGGTCGCCGTGACCCCGTCGCTGGTTCACTGCTGTTCCTTCCTTTGCCCAGTTTTGATAGATGCTGACCAATGCATGCTGGGAACACCCCATAAGAGCTGCAGTTTTGGAGATGTTGTGATCCTTACTTAATTCTTACTTGCTTCCTTAAATATCCCACCCACTAACAGGCGATGATCGCTGCATGTGGGATGATGTTGGTGCAACATTTCACTCAGATTGGCCCACCCCTTAATGAGGAGATATGGTGCAAACAGACATATATAGCAATAGTCTGATTAATTATTTATTTCTACGGAATACATACAGAGTATATGTGCTGTCAGTATTGTAACTATTGTCTTTCTTCTCCCCAAAATGTGCTTGTGTGATTTATGCCCCGTCCTAGCAGCATATCGGTGCGTTGGATGTAACTTCAGCGATCCCTCCCTGCTAATCTTTGCAGCATCTCTTTGGCGATTTCTGTTCCTGATATTCACAAATAACTCCATGGCACTGGCCAGCTGCGCTGAGATGAGAGAGAAGTGAGGCTCTGGACCCTCTCTTTCTACTTCTCCTTTTTCATCCAGTACTAAACTACTCTTTGCAGTTTTTATTTGTACAATATAGTGCAACACTATCAGAGCAGTGTCCCTGGGGGAGATTGCCTGAAAAAGTGTGCTTAATCTCAAATTTTTTAATAATATCAAACATACTGTCCACCGTTCCACATGCGGCCATGATCAAAGGGCCTTTTTTTGTGTGTGTGTGTCACATGCATGCGTGTCGGGATGTTTATTTGC
This sequence comes from Maylandia zebra, assembly GCF_041146795.1. Classification (NCBI taxonomy): domain Eukaryota; kingdom Metazoa; phylum Chordata; class Actinopteri; order Cichliformes; family Cichlidae; genus Maylandia; species Maylandia zebra. The sequence continues at coordinate 15,073,973 of NC_135178.1, forward strand.
AGCACAGTGCACTTGCGGCTATGCAGTGCGTGAGATGTGAATGTGGAGTCTGCATGTAAAGCTTGTTTGAAGGCAGAGGTGCGTGGGCCTCAGGGGCTGCAGAGGATCTCTCACCCAGCTGTCAAGCAGCCTTTAAAGTGTTCTTTAGTTGCTCTTCAGGGTGCAGCCAGCCACGGCCACATCCTCATGTCAGCCGCTGCTACGTGCCTGTGCCTGCGGGGTGCACCAAAGGCACGCACGGTGACAGTGACAGACACTGAATGATACAGAGCGGGAGAACAGAGGGAATGAGAGAGTTAGGGAGGGAAGGAGGAGCAGAGAGGAAGAAAGAGGATGGCAGCGGAGTGGAGGGAAAAGACAGAGATCGGCATGAGTCATAATTCACATGTATTATTTCACTGTCAGCTAGAGAATAAAGAAAACATAGGTTGGTTGACATTCAGGTTTGATCATAAAAAAAAACTATCACAGAGCAGCTCAGAGAAAGAAAGGTATGTGTGTGCGTGCACATTTGTGCGTGTTTGAGTGGGGGGGACATGAAAGACTCAGAGCTGGAGTTGAGATGAGTGAGGGGTGAGGCTGTCAGAGAATGAAAAGGATAATTTAGATCTGTTTCCTCTCTCTTACTTCAGTGCCTAATGAGCCCTAAGCAGTGCAGAGTCCCTGCAAGCACTGCCACCACAGTGAAGATGAAACAGGTAGAGAGTTTGGAGGGGGGGCGCTCCGAGACAGAGGCACAGAGATGAGAAAATGAATAGGAGGTAGAGGGAGAGAGTAGCACAGCAGATGCATTGGGGGGAGAGGGCAGGCAGTCAGACAGAGGGAGGGTGTGTAGAAAGATAAGGATACAGAGAGAGAGGGGAGACTGTTGCAGGCTTCAAAGGCTGCCGGCTAGCGTGGCCATGGAGGAGCCATGGAGTCTATGGTTCTGTGGTGTGCTGGTCTTGCGGAATAGGCTGGCTTTTTCAGGTCACGCTCTCTGTTCTTGGCTTATCTGGTTCAGCCACAGACCGTTTTCCAGGAATGAAGAAAAAAAGCAGACAAGGGTGGCTTGGCCCATTTTCTCCTCCCCCCTGACCAAAAGCACGTCTAGACCCCTGTATCACACGAGCGGGGTGGAGAGAGTAGACTTGCAAATACGGAGCTCGTGTAAAGTGAGACTGTGCATGTGCGGTGGCCTGTTGCAAACAGCAGAATGCTTGCTGTGTATTTTGTACCTTGTGGATGATGTGTGACCCAGCGACTGTGTGTGTGGTTTTTTTTTCATTATTGTCCTCTGAGGAGTGGCATTTTCATCTCAGTAATTGGGCTGAACCAAGTGCTCGGCAGGCAGGCTGAGGACACATGCTAAGATGTGACGAGTGCCTGAGAAATTGGAAGTGAAAAACAAACCAGATGATCTGACACGGGCACATTTAGCGAACGAGCACACGTGCACGTGCACATTCATACCTCTGCTGGCTCCCGAACAACTCTGAAGGTCTCTCAAACAAATATCACAAAGTAAACTCTGTGTGTTTGCACGTTGTCTGTTATTAGCTCATCAGTGTGTTTGCAAATATTTGGAGATGTCCTAGTGATGCGGCGTGTTTGTGTTTGCTCAGCCAGTCAATCCTGAGCATTGATTACTATGCAGACCCATTAGTGCTCTAAGAATCTCCCGCTATGGCCAAAACATGTGTGTGTGTTTTAGCCCCAGTGCAAGCAGCATCTTACAACTGAGGCCAAATATCCAAACCTGTTCGCTGTCAGAACATCAGTACCACGCTATGCTTACATCTGTTCCTCTGAAAGATACCTAAGAGTCTGTCTGCTCTGAATAATTTTTACCCTCCTCTCCCTCTCATCTGCTCCCTTCTCCTTGCCTTCTGACAGGCCTGCGGCTTGCGGAGCAGCTTGCTCGACGTGAGGACGAGGCGAAGATCCGCCATCGTCTTGGGCTTTCTCTGTGGGCCAGTGGGAATCTGGAGGAGGCCCAACATCAGGTAAAGCATCTCCTGCTCGCTCCTCTTCTGGTTATGGATCACCTTGACTCAGACCTCTCATTTCCTTCTCTCCTCACCTCACCTCCTCTCTCCTCTCCCTTCCATCTGGGCTCCTTCGACCTCTGGTAGTTAAGGCTGACCGCCAGTAAGCCCACATCTGTCGGCTTTGAGGTTGGCAAGGATTAGAAATGAGAGGTGGAAGTACTTGTCTTAAACACATGGGGAAATATACGTTTTCAGCAATGCCTTCGAGGTAAAAAAAAAAAAAAAAGAGCCATGAGGAGAGAGAGAACAACAGGAGGAAAGAAAAGAAGGCGAGGTGGCTGTAGAGTTAGAGCATTGGTGCTGGCAGTATGCTATGGAGTCTGTTGAGCTGGTAAATGCTGTCATCTCAGCAGACAGGCGACAGATGAGTGAATATTTTTTTGTATCTGCGTGCATGGTCTCAGGATCCCCCAAGCCTCTGCATCACACAGACATTCACTCCTCTTCAGCCCACTGCCCACCTAGCAAGCATGGAATATCCCCTTAACATCTCTCTTTGCAGTCTGTCCACACACCACAGCTCACTAGTTGATATATACATATATAAAAAAGTATATATATACATATATATATACTTTTCTTCCCCCTTTCTTTGGCTTGTGTATCCACATGCAAGTTTGTGAACAGTCAGTCAGCAGCGGTGGCTGTCACGTGCGTCTGTGGGGATGTTTTTTAGCTGCTTTCATTTTTAAAATCTAGTCCAAGACTCTTTTTTTTCTTTCCCTTTTTTTTTTTTTGTTATGACACACGCGCACAGCTTGCATTTATTCGACCCAGATAGCTTTTGTTTTTCCGTCGGCCCTGCATCATACTTTTTCAAAAAAGTATTTTTGTCTGTTTGCAATTATCTGTAACAAGAGCTGAGAATGAAAGACTGAACCAAGGTGATGGCTAGAGCAGGGGCTGAGTGCTTGTGACTCATATTGAGGAATTTGTGTTCAATTAAAGCAAAATATTATTCTAACAAGCCAATGCAACATATTTTCCACTGCATGTTTGCTTTCCAGCTTAATGCTTCACCTTCAAGACCCTAATAGTCCATGCTAACATTGTGTTGTCCTTGTTGCAATTAACTGCAATCCAGTCGTTTGCATACATACAGTACACCACAGCTATGTTGAATGTTTTTCTGCCTGTCAGCTTGTAGCTCCTGCAGTGACTTGGTGGTTGGAAAGGACGCTGTTGTCCTCAGAGTATAGATGAAATGATTATTCATGAGCTGGCCTGTCGCTACAGCTGACCTTGGTAAACACTCTGACCCACTTTATACTGCTATTTTAAAGGCTTGTATTTAAATTTATAAAGCGTTCATAGGTGTAGATTAAGAGTACTTGACCTCATGTTCCTCATTTCTCTCTATCTGCGCACCGAATTGTATTTTAGCACCCTAGCTGTGATCCCGGTGCTCGTACTGGCACACAGATTGACGTGTCCTGATTCTAATCAGGTATTTGAACAGTGCTTGCTCTCGCTAAGAAGCATTCATATCTCGGCAAACGTGAATCGATAGATTTGTGCCTGCTTAAAAAAAATAATAAAAAAATCAGCAGTCTACAGTCGATTAAGCCTTTACCTCTGATATCATCTTCCGCAGGGGGATGAGAGCTCCCCGGGGATTTTATTTTAGAAAAATCATTCGAGGTATGTGTGCATTCAAGTCTGCTCACGTTTACTGATACAGTGTGACACTGACATTCACTTAACATGTCAGATAAAAGCCATGTTAGTGTGTCAGTAAAACAAGTGAGCGCTATCTGAATAGGTAGCGGCCTGAGAATGCCGCAGATTTTACTGCACCTGTGTCGCGGCAAAAAAGACACTATAGATGCAGTGCCCCCCCCCCCCCCCTTCATCTGTGCCAGTAGGGGTGAAGACAGAGGAAAGGCACTGTGAGAAATTAGTTACACTCTTAAAGGGATATCTGCAGGCCTAACAGATGAAACTAGCACTGCAGCAATCAGCCCACAGCCCTATCAGCAAAATCAGCCTGAGACTAGCAGCTCCTTCTACTAGGACTAATGCAGCAGAACTCACAGATTCTCTACTCTCCCCCCTACACTCCCTCTGACACACTTTCCTCTTTGACCTTGGGATATGCCTGACGAGCTAGATTCTATGCCTATGTACTCACCAGGAATCCACACACACTTTCTCCCTTTCCTTCCTCTTGTCAAAGCCACAGGGTTGATAAAATCCATTTAATCCATACCAACAACCCTTTTTCCACTGCAGAGCTCTTTGTCTTGCGTGTACTATGGTCGAGCAGCAAGAGTGTTTTACCCTCTCTGCTGGCCCCAGACTCCTGGAGAGTCACTCTATAGCAGTCCCAGTTATTCTACAGGGCTGCTATATAGGTGCAGAAATAGGAAATCAATAAAAGGCTCCCATGAATCAGCACTCTTGGCCGGTTCTGCTTGGCCAGTGTGCAAGAGTCCTTGCCGCCCCACCTTTTCATTGTCTCGCCTTCTTCTTTCAATCCGGTGTCTGGCCCTGAATTGAAAGATCCAACAACACAGACGGGCCTATTGAATTCACAAAGCATTTATTTTCCTGAACCGTGTTTGTCTAAGATGCTCAGGGTAATGGTTTAGCTGCTCGCAGCCCTTTCTGGGCAAATGAGAGCTGAGGAGAGGTTTACCTGTGTTTAATGGTTATTCATCAAGCTACATTACAGTACTTTATTCTGCTGTGAGAGAGAAAAGAAGAAAGGAGGCTGATCAGTGATAACCTGTGAGGTGGAATGCTACCATCTAGTGGCCATGTTCATTTTCTATCCTCTAAGGCCTAATCATGCCCAATTTAGTAAGATGCAGACATATTTAACCAACTTGTCTTTCTCATAGAATCCCAACTGCCTTCCTTTTTTTAAACACAGTTTATTCATTTTAACTTATTTTCCAGAAAAGGTATTTTGATGCAACGCCTTGCTGTTTCGGGGTCATCGTTGACGGTGCCGATGACTATTTCTTGTTATGTTTTTGTACACTATTCTTGTCTGGTAAATGAGCAATCCAGGAACGTCTGAACGCATTGCTGCCGTTATTTATCCTTAGCTTTACCGAGCATCAGCGCTGTTTGAGACCATCCGCCACGAAGCCCAACACAGCACAGATTACAAGCTTTCTCTGTTTGACCTGCAAACCTCCTGCTACCAGGCTCTCCAAAGGGTCCTTGTCAGCCTCGGTAGGTCAACACACTTTACTCACACTCTCAGTACTGCACGCTGTTATGACTTGTTTTTGCTTTTGCCTCTGTGTGCACCTGAATGATTTTAGACTTCATCCGCTAATCAAAGCTGACCTCTGAACTCCGCAGGGCACCACGATGAGGCCCTGGCAGTGGCAGAGAGGGGTCGTACAAGAGCCTTTGCTGATCTCTTGGTGGAGAGGCAGACGGGCCAGCAGGAGTCGGATCCATACACGCCGGTAACAGTGGAGCACATCTTGGATACCGTGAACAGCCAGAGGGCTTTGGTGCTTTATTTTTCTATGGCTGCTGGTTACCTGTACAGCTGGCTGCTGGCTCCAGGAGCAGGTAGGTTTGGACTCTAGCTGAAAACTTTTTAATGAGTTGCTGAAATCCCATCATGTCTGTCTGACTACTGCTCTCCTGAATCTCTTTGTTTTACTTTGTTCTTTTATTCAAAACATTTAAGTGTGTGTACTTCCAATGCAACATTTTGGGTTTTTTTTTTACTTTAATAACCTGAAATGTGGCAAAAGCACAGAAAATGACTATTAAAAAATGGCTTAGAAATGTTGAAGTGGCACGATTTATGCAAAGGCGATCAATAATATGAAATTATTCTGTCTGTACAGAAGCTACTTGGTTTAAAGCAAAAGCAGCCCCACGCTCACGCTTGCTTGTTCAAATTAAAGCACATAAAAGGCCCAGAGGCTAGAGGCTTGTTTTGCACTGCAGGGGTAGGAAGGCCAGCTTTAACACTGAGCGACAGTGCCACCTGCCACTCCACTGCTAGGATTTGCCCCCCTGCCTCGCTTTTCACCCCCAGAAGGCATCTGCCTGTGAACTATGCTAATTGATTGTGTCACCGATAACGACACAGCCAAAACACCAGTGGCGTCATCTTCACACGTGTCAACAGCAAAAGTCTTCCCTGCTTTTATGTTTCATGTTTGCTTTTGTTTTCATCCGTTTTCTTGATATCGCTTTGTCCTGGCACTTCTTTATACACTCCTAAATCTTTCTCTCTTTTGTTTACACTCTGAGTAGCGCTGATGCTAGCGCAGCCCCTTTTGTTTGCCTTGTAAAATTCCAGTTGTACAAAGAATAAGCTACGGTGCATGTCGCCCGACTGCTGTGGCTGCCCTACTGCTGGCTTTGCTTTGACTCTCGTGTGAAGAAAGGAAATGAGAGCCGTGACCCATGTTCCAAGGCACAAGAGCCTGAACATTTGATCAAATCCAGCTCCCAGGCAACCAGATGAACTTGACCTCCAAGCACTAGTCATAAGGAGGGGAGGAACACTACAGGGACCAGAGTACATCTTCAAAGCATCGAATATTGCCCCAGGCTAAGAGGGAGCCACTTGCTCACTAATCGCCTGTCTGTCACTTCCTGGCATTCCCTGGCATCCAGCTGGTACACAAACATGTCCAGCTCTAAAGAGTCTGCAGTCAATGAATGGGGCTCCTAATGTCATGCTGTAATTACTCCACTAGTGTACATTCTGGCCTGAATTAGCATGCACGTGCATATTCACCGGAATCACTTTACCCGTCTATTTAAACACATTTAATACGAAATGGTGAAACACACTGACACACCCACAAACCAGACACACACAAACAGCCGTATTCGCCCGATGTGCTCTTCCCCACCTGCTTGAAACTTAGCCGAGCTCTCGCGGCAGGCACCAGATGGCACGGGCAGCCTACTCTTATCTTTTATTGAACAATATTTGTTTTATTCATTTTGCTCCGCAGATGCACTGCTGCACGTGCCCTCACCCACAGCTCTCAGTTGAAATAATCCAATATTGCCACCGTCGAGAGCGAGTAATAGGAACATATTAAAAAAAAAAAAAAAAAGGAAAGAGAGAGGGTGGAAAATAGCCACTTTCATTTGTTTTGTCATTACACTTCATAACCACCTGAAAGCAGCCAGTCATATTTACACTCCCCTCCTTTCTCTCTCTCACTCTCTCCACAGGCATCCTGAAGTTTCATGAGGTGTACCTGGGCGAGGGCGTAGCCGAAGGGGGGTCGGAATTCCAAGAGGGAGGTGTCGGCGGAGTGGTCAGTGGCTCCTCGTTGGAGCAGCACATCGCCAGTGCCCGTGAGGCTCTGGGGGTAGAGTCTTATTATAGCAGGTGAGGTGTAACAATGAAATGAAAACTCTATTTAGTTAGCTCATAATCTGTGTCACTTCCTTTTCCCTCTTTAATAACTCACTTTGTTGATTATGGCTTAGCGTACACTCGTCGCACATGTATTTGTTTTAGTTTCCCTTAAACAGAGCCACATTTTAGGTAGATCAAGTAAATGAATTGCACAAAGCTGATTTACCAAGTCGACATTGTGCAAATTGTGTTGCATGTCATGCTGGAAAAAAAAGCATGTCTTATTTTGCACCCGATGTTGTTGAGATAGTTGCCGCTAGCAGTCTTCATTTATTTGTAATGAGAGGGGGAGAAGTTATCAGAACAAGTGCATAATTGGCACGGGTGGATGGCTCAAAGCTGTGAGTCCAGTGCCAAAACTTTGGCTCTGTCCCGTAGCTCTACATTCAGTCCTCGTCCTGCATGTTGTCCTCAATAATACTGGTATTAAACTAAACTGAGCTTAATGTAGAGTGTTAGATGGAGAAGGAGAATTCAGGTACTAGATTCATGCAAGGGTGTGTCTTCTTTTATGAACAGCCACGGTAATTTCTGCACTGAGCTGATGGGGTTTGCAGTGTTTCAGGCTTTTAATCGCTGTGTGCTTTCACAGCTTTTACATGCCTTATTGAAATGTCTGTGAAAACAAAGCTATTTACGGAACTGTGTTGACATATTAGATTAATGTATGAATGTTACTATATCTAATAATGACTTTATTAAATACCTAAAGCCTGACAGCCTGCAGAAAAAAAGTCAAGAGCAATGTGTGCATTTACGCACACGGCGCAGTATTATTAACGTTATTAACACACAGACGGCTCGGGAACTGGTGCTAAATAATTTCTTCTGCTCTTTTACGCGTGGGACAGGTGAGTTGTTAAACACATATTTCAGATTTATACGGTGGATGAGTTTGTAATAAATCCTCCACTTCAGTCCTCAGGACCACACGCAGCCGCCAGCAATGTCTGTCACAAGAGTTCAGCCTTATATCAAAACATTTTCATTCTTCTTCCGCCTCTCAGTTATCTGAATTGCCACGCTGTTTTCAGAGAGAAACACGCATAAAACCTGCTTTTTATGTTATTATTGTTAGTTTTTGTTAGTACGTTACTTGCGTCTTCACCCACCCTCAGCTGGTGTGTTCGTTTTTTTAAGCTTGGTCGTTACTGAAATGAACTGGTGCGATCTTTGTTTTTAAATCAGCACACTGTTAGAAGATCACCTGCAAATCTCTCTCCGCAGCTCTTGTGAGGCCTGTTCAACACCATCAATTCATCCTGTGCATTTCTGGCTACTTTTAGTTTTTTAATCTATCAGTAACAGAGTACCAGTCATCACCTCAGTTATAAGGAATAATACTCACAGGCTCAATATAAGCAATCTCAAATGTCAGCAAATTCCTAGAGGGACGTGACGGGAATGTGCAAAGAAGCTTCCCTCTAGTTTTCCATCAAGTCAGTTATGATAGTTTCAGCAAACTCCCTCCAGGAATTTGCTGACATTTGTGACTCCTTATATTGATGCTATTAATATAATTTTCTACACTAAAGCGATAAAGTAAGATTGCTGAAACGATTGTAATTGATCTCAGGGAATGTTCCAAAAAGTGGTAAAACTACAGGGACAAACATCTTTGCACCCAAAAAATACTCTCCACAACAAAGTGCAGGGATACACAAGGTAAAAAAAAAAAAATCCCAGCATTTTACCACATATAAAACACTGGGTCATGACCACATGGCAATTAACATGTAATGCACCAGAACAAGCATAAGTAGGTTATAAAGATTCCCCTCAGCAGTCTAAATCAGGCCTTAGCAGAAGAAGGGTTGTTTTATTGTGAGTCTGTGTGTAAAAGAGTGTGATGCTTCCTGTGATGACAGACATCCACTACCTCCTTAAAGGGCTTTGCTCTCCCCCCCAGTGGGAATAAATGAGATGGAATAATGGCTCTTGATATAGCTCGAGGTGTTGAATCCACCTAACACACAGCCAGTCTGACAACCCAAGGAAAAGAGAAGGCGGTTACTGTAACCTTAAGGAAGAATGGGGAGGAAGGTTCAGAGGAGACGCTAAAATCAGTGAGCCAAAAGTCAAAGAAGAGGCTGGTAGTGAATAGAGATCTAACACACAACAGGGGATGTAGTCATATGTGTAGGGCATGTAAAGTGTTCTGAGATGTATCAAAAGTTCAAATCACCCATTGACATCCTTGGAGCTACACTGCACTTGACGTGTGCCATGTTTCTCTAGTTGGAGTTTGATCCATAGTGACCAGCTGCTCCACCCAGTGCCAGTCTCTTCCACCCCTAGCAGTCTGGCCCTCCTGCCCCATTACCAGCTCATTTACTTCTCCAATGGGAAGTTGCATACACACCACTGCGCCTGGATGGGCACCATATGGCCCCACTTACCAGCCCATTCAGTCTCCAGAGTGCAGAGAAAGGGAGGCAGCACTCTGAAATGAGTGTCTACAGAATGAATGGGATGGAGAAAAATGGAGAGGAGCATATGTGTGTGAAAGACAGGATAATAAAGAGAGCGGAAGACACGGCTTTTGTGATAGTCGAAATCTGCGTATTAACATGTGGAATCTCTCCATCTTTTTGAAAATCCAGTCTGAATAGGTCTGTTACCATGTACATTCCCGGAGAGCGAATCTCAGTGTGAGCCACGTACTGTGGCTTTAAGAATTGCAGTGGTAGGTGCGCAAGGCAATCAGAGATCCCATGGTGGTTCCAAGAAGTTCATACAGCTGCTGTGAGATACTCTAAGAGTTGCATGATATCAAAGGAGAGGTTCACGCATGAAGGGCGAGATGAGAGAGTGGTTGCGAGCTAGTGATTGGGGGGGGATGACACCCCCGCGACTGGATCAGCATTACTGGCATTATATTGAAAGGATTACAATCAGGCTGTTGGATCCAGGCTGAAAAAAAGAGGCCAAGTGTGTGAGGGTTGAACGGTGTGTGTTTTTTGGCAGGTCAGAAGTGTCTGTGTGTTTCTGTGAGTACTTGATTTATCCGCAGCGAAACAATATAAGAGTGTATTGTCTGCTGTGCTCACATGCTTTTTTTTCTCTTGGCAACATTTCTGTGGCCTTGGATAACTTTAACTCCATCTCTTTCTCTCTTTCAGAGGGTGCTCGAGCAGTGAGACTGAGAGTGAGGCGGGAGATTTGTTGGATCAACAATTTGAGGAGCTCAACAACAAGCTTAACTCCGTCACTGATCCAACGGGCTTCCTGCGCATGGTGTCCAGAAACAACCTGTTCAACAGGTAGGGGGGTTTTGATGCACATCACCTCAGTGTTCCTTGGCTGTTAATGAGTGGCAGTGTTAATCACCAAATGCTACTTAGACCCACTTTTGCACAAAGAAGACGATTAAAAGTCTCTGCTCGAGTAAGGAGATTCGTGGGTATTGTGGCTCATCTGTGAAAGGACTCTTTTCTCCATTGTTTAGCCAGCGCAGAGGCAGCATGTGAATCCTCCTTATTAAATAGACTGAGTAAAGCCAAAGCTGCTAAAGCCCTTATCAACTGTCTACTCTGATGGAAGCCCTGTGTGTGCGTGAATGTGGTCACATGTGCGTGTGACTGTTTGCCAGGCGCAGACATGGAGATGAATGTGGTTTTAAAATGTTTGCCATGTCTGTGTTTGTTATGCAGATTTATGAGATTTTAGTGAGAGCGCCACTGGCTTGTTCACAGCGTTATTTATTGACACTATGCAGAGTATTCATTTACATTGGGCTGATTGGTAAGGTATACCGACAATGTGCGTGCATGTGTGTGCATACTTGTGTGTCTGGGTCATATTTCCCTGTCCTCGTCCACAGTTGAGCTGTTCTTTGATGAGAGGGTAATTCCAGCTTTAATTGAGTCTTGGTGCTCATTAAGCCCCTTTAATGGGATGCCGGTAATAATCCCCTCATTCTTTTGGGCCTTTAAAAAAAAAATCTGAATTATAAAGCTCATCATGCTTAGGAGCCTGTCGTCTGTCACAATACCAAAAGCAAGAGAAAATTGAGAAAACCTCTTTGTCCTCCATACATCTTGAGGTTTGGTGTCAGATAATCTGTGTGTTATTCAAGAGCTCTTTTTGAATTCACTTTCTCCTGCTATTTTTCCTTACATGTTTAGGCTATTACCATTTAATGGAATGAATTTATATGAATACTTCAGGATTTTGATATTTATGTATTACAAAGAGAAAGGATACGTTTATTTCAAAAAGAAACCTTAATTGAATAACATTTAAATTCAAATAGGTACAGGGCACTGAGATCTCGTCTTCAGTACGGAGCTTGGAAGGATTACTGTGGGAAAGTGATAATGAAAGTCTCTTTGTGTCTTCGTTGTGTAACTTGATGAGATTGTTTAATGATCTTGCAGTTCTCTGTAAAATTCTGCCAAAAGGATGATGCAAGGTTTATTTTATCAGCAGTACAAAGACAGCCAATATAATAAGCTTAGAGGTACAGTAGTTATTTTTTAGGTTATTAAATAGAAAAAAAGAATATTGTATTCATAGTTATACATGAATTCGTGTGTAATTACATGCTCTAACAAAATCATGCGTTCTCGTAAACTTCGAATTAATTGTTACAGATACACAAACTGGAGCGAGTGCCAGTTTGTTGAAGCCGCCGTGTTGCCCTGTCACGTTGTCATGCCATGGCCATTTCACCAGCCTCATACGCAGCACACCTTATACGTAACTTTGAATTTAAAGATCACCAATAGCTCTTTCCAACTATATTCGACCATTTAACATTTGTACATGTATATTTTCATCATCTCTTTCTCATAGTGTCTTTCTCCTCCTCCTTTTCATCTCATCCTCTTCCTCCTTATCTCAAGCTTCATCTCCTGAACAGCAGCTAGGGCTGTAACACACAAAAATTTGAATAAACGTGTGTATTTATTCATGCAGTTAAACATTGTCACCGGGTAATTAGATGCCAATGTTAGGCTTGAATGTCCTAAAAATAAACCTTTAAAAATATCGTCTCACACATTTCCTGAGTTCATTTGCAAGGCGTCCGAGCCCAGCAGTGTTGGATCCGCTTCAAATGAAGTTGCCCTAACGCTGGCTAGCAGCAGCTAACTGTGGCAAAAGATCAGCTCTTAAGTTCAGGATATCATCAACAATTCGTCTCAGTATCACTGACATGAGACAGGAGTGAGACCCAGCCTTCATTCACAAAGTCTGACAGCCTCTTCCAGAATACATAGACATGCATATTGATAGCTGAGGTAAACAGCAGATTGACAGCCTACACTCACAGATGAACGACATCCAGAGTTCTTTATCCTACATTAGCCACCGTAGCCAGGGTTACACACCTGAATTTGGATGGATAACAAAACAGAGCAAGCTGCAATCCACTGACATCTAGTGGTAAGATTTCACACACTGCACCTTTAAATGTATACTAGAGGATGATTTATTTATCTCTGATTACCACGCAGATGACACTTAAAGACCCGTTTTTCACTTACAACCACTGAATGCAATCTTCACGTTCAGCCTCTCTACAGCTCCCAGTCTTTTCTTTTCATTGTCTCCCTTTACACTTGACACTCACCTTCTTTTGGCTTATCCCTTGTCTCCTCACTCATTCTTCTTGTCAGGCTAACAAACGATTGTTTTGCTTTCCCATGGAGCCTTATGCCAAGGCCTGGGAGAGAGACAGAGAGTCGGGAGGCTGGAGGAAAGCCAGTGGCCTGGGGCTACCAGAAGGGCAGGATAGATGTCTGTTGGCTGGGTCCGGAAGAAATTCTGGCTGGTGGAACAGATGGAGGAGTAGTGACAAGTGTGACTATAAAGCTTGGCCCTGCTAGGAAAAAGGAAAAGGCTTCTAGCCCCTCAGCCACCATTAGCACAGTTCTCAGTATGCTGACTTTCTCTATGTGAGCTGAGGGCTGTCATTCCCTTCACACAGCAGACAGGCATCCAAAACGCATTGTGCTGTTATCTTGAGTTGGTTTGTTGATAAAGATTGAAGACAACAAAACTAACAGATGATGGGATGTTCTGAATTTAAAATGTTGAAGAAAATGCATGAATGGTGCTCTCCTTCTGTGGTGATTCTGCCAGTCTGGCCCCTATTTAGGCCAATAAGTGCTAGATAAGCAGTGCAATACTGCCATCTAGTGAAGGTGTACATATTGACATGGTAAACTGAGTGAATTGAAACAGCCTTTGTATTATACTTGCCTTCCCAAGGGGTAACAACAAATTACAGTTTTTTACAGTCGCTAACAAGCGTTTGTCCAAACAGTTGTCACATTTGCAAAACTCTAAACACAATTAGCACAGCATCGGTCTGTTGTGGCCATACCATTCACACATTTCATGTCGTGTTCACCCAATATGCAGTCAGTGAACACATTTCCACAATGCTTACATTTTCTTAACAGACAAGTTATACCTCCCAACAAAACTATGGACTGTTCTTGTAGTATCTACGAATGTTAACACACAACATCCCACAATAGCAAAAACAATATTCCAAACCTTAGATACAGTATAAAAACCTCTGCTTCTGCAATGATATGTCGGTGGATCCGACATACCAGGCGGTTTTATCCCAGGTGCATCGACTTGGATAACATCAGATGTGATGTTGATGAAAACATGTGGCCTAACCCTGAAGATCGCAGAGATTAGATGCAAATCTTTTGCCTTTTTTTAGCCCCCCTCCCCCTCCCCCCTTTTTATCTTGGCTTTTTGCTGTTGTTTTTTTGTTCAGAATGCTCTTGTGTGTTTCATGGATATTTTGTTCACTGTAAGCAATACTGTAAAACTTTCTCTGTCCTATCATACCGTGTTTCTACTGTACCTCCTGTGGTAAACAGTAAAGAAACAAAAACTTGTTTGCTTTTTACTGGAATGCTTTTGAATGTGAACATTACTGTACATGTGGACATACAGTTACCAACCAAGACATTTCTGGTGTCAATATGGTGGATTGCATGTTTCGCATGCAAATACCTGTGAAACTGAAACATAAAAGTCTATGCAGTTTTTGTAATGTCAATAATAGCCAGTATTTTGAAACCTGGTGTACTTTGATTGACTGCATGTACCTTGTGAAGTGAAAACAAGTGTTATTCTTTGACAGACTAATTTCATTTTGAGTCAGATTTATAGTGTTTTTGTACAGTTAGTGTGTGCAGAGAACGATGTGTTCTAATTTTGAAATGAGGAGTTAGTATATATTTAACAAAGTGTATTTTTGGGAAGGATATTATCCATTTGGCCAATTGTGTTTTGTAGGTGTGGGTCTGTGTTAAGAGTTTAGAAAAAGTATCTGGAGTATGGGTAGGCGCTTGTTAGCGACTGTAAAAAACTGTAATATATCCTACCCTCATCTACCTCCTCTTGGATTAAATTTGTTCTACGTTTGAGCAGATATATGAATGTGATGATCCTCTGCGACACATTATCTATTAAATTAAAAATGGACTTTGTCATCCACTTTCTCAACACACAGGCAAAACTGCGTTTTGGAATTAACAAGAAGGCCAGAAAGGCCCAAAGAAATATTTGAACAGTTTAAAGTTGGTTTAGTCTCAGCAAAGACTCCTAACTCAAAAATCATGAAGAATCTTAAGTGTCTGAAACTTTCTTGAGGTTTTCAGGATTAAAATGAAAACTACAGTACTTTGTTTTGTGTCTCTGCAGGAGTTGCCAGAGTATGACAAGCCTGTTCAGCAACACAATGTCTCCTGCCAAAGATGGCAACTCTTCCCTGCCCCGTCGCTCCAGCAACCTTGGAAAACCTCCACTGCGGGCACTTTATGATTTGCTCATCGCACCTATGGAGGGGGTAAGTACTACTTCGGCGGGGTATTGCCTGTCTGTTGAGGCAGTTGTGTGACAGAGAGAAGAAAACACAATAGGGTGCTTTCGAGAGGAACAGAAAAGCAGAAAAAAATGAATTTCCTTTATATGATTAAGTGTTTTCATATCCTTGCCTCACAGGGCTTGATGCACTCCAGTGGGCCTGTTGGCAGACACAGGCAACTAGTGATGGTGCTTGAGGGAGAACTGTACCTCATCCCGTTTGCTCTGCTAAAAGGAAGCTCTTCTAATGAATACTTATATGAGCGTTTCAGCCTCATTGCTGTGCCCTCCATTCATGGCCTTGGAACCAGTGCAAAGGTACAGCTTCTTATTTAAACTTTGTCACGTTTTTACAATCTGTAATGCTATAACAAACTATTCACCATCCGTCCTAAGCTTTGCTGTGCTACAAGGTAAAATTTGTTGATGTCCTCTAAGGCTCATTCTCGGCGTCCTGGACCAGCCCCTTGCGGCGGCGTCTCAATGGCAGCAGTGGTGGGTAACCCGAGACTTCCCTCACCTGTGATGGATCGCTGGCTGTGGGGACCTATGCCGTCTGCAGAGGAGGAAGCACTAATGGTGGCTGAGCTGCTGGGATGCCAACCCCTTGCTGGCTCTTCTGCCACAAAGGAGAGGGTCATGAGTGCTCTAACACAGGCTGAATGCGCCCACTTCGCCACCCACATTTCTTGGAAATTAGCTGCTCTGGTGCTCACCCCAAACCCTGAAGCTGTGCCTGGGGGAGCAAGCGCCAATGTGGGAGTGGGAACAGTGGGAAGAGGTGCAGGGGGGAGAGCAGGCAGCAGTGGCCGAGGCAGAAAGGGCTCCACTGGAAGTGGCTACACCATCCCAGAGTCTCTCCACATGCAGGATGACAGCAGTGATGTGGAGAGCATCTGTGACAGCCCGCCCCTTCAGGAGTTCCTGCTTACAGCTGCAGATATTTTGGATCTGAGGTTGCCCGTCAAGCTGGTTGTGCTGGGGTAGGTAGACTGGCAAAGCGATACAACTAAATAGTGATTTTTTTTAATGTAGATTTAAAGTCATTAAAAAAACCATGAGATTAACCATATTGAAGATCTGAATTCAAAATTGATTGACTGACATGAAATTCATTAAACACACAAATGTACTTAAAATGTACATCATGATTTATTTGATAAGCACAGGGTAGAATACCAAATTTCAAGCTTGACATTTTAGTTTTACAGTTTTCACATTTGAGCCTTGGCTTTTCGTGGCTGCAGGTCATACCAAGAGTCCAGCAGCAAGGTCACAGCAGATGGTGTTGTGGGACTGACTAGAGCTTTCCTGGCTGCTGGGGCTCAGTGTGTACTTGTGTCCTTGTGGCCTGTCCCAGTTGCTGCCTCCAAGGTTTTTGTCCATGCCTTCTATTCCGCCCTTCTCAACGGGACCAAAGCTAGTGCGGCACTGGCAGATGCCATGAAGACTGTCCAGAGCAGCAAGCAGTACTCACACCCTTCCAACTGGGCAGGTCAGGGATGAAATTCCTTTATGCATTATTTCAACATTAGTAATAAACAAAGTAGTTAAAAGAAGATCGCTGTGAAACTGAGCTCTTCTTACTTTATTTCTTTTTTTCAGGATACATGCTGATTGGCAATGATGTGAAGCTTAACAGCCCATCTTCCCTAATTGGCCAAGCTTTAGCTGAGATTCTACAGTATCCAGATCGGGCTCGCGATGCTCTGAGGGTTTTACTTCACTTGGTGAGACACACACCGTTACTTATTTTACAAGATGTCACAGTCAGCACTGCTCAAAAACACTGATGGTGCATTGCTGTGCTCACTGCAGGTGGAAAAGTCTCTTCAGAGGATACAGAATGGCCAGCGTAATTCCATGTATACATCCCAGCAGAGTGTGGAGAACAAAGTAGGGGGTGTCCCTGGTTGGCAGGCTCTGCTGACAGCTGTGGGCTTCCGTCTTGACTCTGCAGGCACCGGTATCCCCGCTGCTGTCTTCTTTCCCACTGCTGACCCAGGAGACAGGCTTCAGCAGTGCAGCACCACCTTACAGTCACTGCTGGGTATGTAGACAATGTAGCTATTTAAAACAAACCAAGTTGTTTACAATGTGCCCAAGGTTATGGATTTATAAATACTAGCAAATCCCTGTGCTACGACAACTTATCTGGCTTATAATGTTGGGAAATTGAACATTTCTCATTGAATAAAGTTAAAGGTTTAAATACTGTTTGTATTTGATATTGTTTGTCTTTGCTATAATGCTGCCATCATTATGATGCTAAGCTTCTGTTACACAGCAGCACTGATTCCTACCTGATTCAACATTTTGTTTTTTAAATGACAACAACAACCAAAACATTGCCATAACATTTTGATGTCAAATAATCCAATTAAATGAGAAAACACAATTTATTTACTAAAAAATGCACTTGAAGATTACTCTAAATCCTGGGAGCATTTAGTGTTATGCTTGTCACTAAACATAGCTTATTATAGCCCCAACAGGAGTTGCAAGGTCGTTGTCGTGCTGCAGGATGAGTTTGAGACCAGGGCCCGTATCCCTAAAGATTCTGAGAATCTTCTCAGAGAGCTCCTAACTTAACCTAAAAATTCCTTGCCAGGAGTTTTAGCTTAGAAGTGATTCCAGAACATTTTCAGTGAACTCTGAGCAAGGAATGGATGGAAAATCCTATCTTAGTGAGGAGGTGTGGTTGACCCCGTTGCTAGGTATGAGTCATCATTTCAAAAGCCGTGATTGGTTGATCCTACAAGTTTGATGGAAATGAGCTTTTGGTGATAATGAGCAAAGGATGTACCCTCAAATCAATAAACATATTATATACTCTAATCTTATGCTGACTGTAATTGTAAATAATATTTCACATTCAAGAAAATATCTGGAAAATGAATAGTAAGCTGTAGGGGTTATAGCCATTAGAATCTAAAATATGTGAAAACTTAAACTTATTACACCCTGTTCAAATAATGATTCGTGTCTTATTTGCTCATATTAATATCCTAGCTGGCATATTTTGTACTTTCACTCCCATATGGACCCCGTTGAAAACAAGATGGCCTATCTCAAGAGGCTGTCCTTAATGAAGTAGAAATCACAACGTTACAAGTCCAGTGTGGTCTTAACGAGGGTAACACGGCTCAGCTTTTAGCAATGTCTGTGATTGAAGACCCAAGTCATCACTGCTGCATTGTTGCATTTTCCCGGTTGCCAAATACCTCGGGGTTGTGATTACTTTCGTCTCCGGTGTAATAGTGTTGTGGCGTCGAGTTGGTGAAGTAATTGCATCTCTAAGGAGATCCACCACAAACATGATTCCTGCACGATCCAATCTGTAGCATCTCAATAATTCCCTGTCATCCAGTGTTTGCAGGACATCTCTCCTGCCTCTTCTGTTGGCCATTTTGTCCAGCTGCTTAGGGGAACTCCTAAGCCACTAAAAGTCCTCTTCCCTGCTCTTAGCAGATCTCGCCTTAGGAGCCCTTTTAAGCGCTAGGAATCTTGAGGAATAGCTTTTATATTAACTGGGATTGTCGTGTCACTTTTAGGGGAAATTCTAAGAAAACGTCATGACTCTGAGAATTTTCTTAGAATTTGGCCGCTAGGAGCCACTTTTTGCACAAAGATTCTTTAGGGATACGGGCCCAGGACACCTTCCTGGCATCACTCTGATAGAATCTCAGAACATTTTAACACAATTTATGTTTGCGCCATTTCATTGATCTATGTATCGCCCCATGTTTAGCACTTTTTTTTTACCACTACCATTTAAACCAGTGTGCCTTGTTAATGAATGATGAAGAACTTCCTTTGATCCAATCCCTTAGGTCTGCCACCGCCAGCTCTGCAAGCTTTGTGCAAACTCATTACAGCTTCAGAGGCAGGAGAGCAGCTCATCAACCGGGTAGGTCCCTGCAGCTCTGAACAAATGCTGTTGAGTTTTGCACCCAGTACCCACTGGTCTTTGGTTCAAATGACAAATACCATTCCTGTTACTTAGAGTTAAAAAGCATTGTAGCAGTCCCCTTTCACTTTCTTTGAAACTTTGCCACACCTTTGTATTATAAGTGCGTTGCTAGAAGAAGCATATCAGTGATTTTATCACTGTGTAATTTGGTAATGTCAGGACTGGATACGCTCTAATGAACTGGCAACTCAAGCTGGAGCTTAATCTGCATTGAAATGCAGCACTGAATTCTAACTAGTTGCCCAAAGTCTTAACTACAGTCTGAGTTCTGTTCTCTTCCTCCCCAAGCTTATGACACCTGAGAATTAATCTGGGACTGACGTAGTTTATCCCTGTTTACGTGTAACATGTGGCTGTCACATGCTTAAAGTCATCAAGTTAGTTTGTGATTGGCAATTTTCATAGCCTCAAAATGTAAGTGTGTGTGTGTCAGTGGAAACACTTGATCTAATCTATATATGCTGCAAGCAATAAACTTTAATCTGTTAAACCACTAATGTTACTTGTTGCTGTACCCTCTTGTTGCCATAAATCCTTGTACTTTACTCTTTTTCTTTTTCTTCCTTTTCTTTCTTTTTTTTTTGCGAATGGCCTGTGTGCATGCCATTAAACACCTGTTTTCTCTCCCCTGCTCCTAACGTGTGGTCTGAAGGCTGTTAAAAATATGGTGGCGATGGTAAGTGTGCATTCACTACCAGCACTCCATCCCATAGCTATCTTGTTAAATCACTCTTTACTGTCTGTTCTGCTAAACTCTCTTTGTATTGGCGAAAATGCATGTTGTTTTTCCTCTCCACATGCAAAGTTTACTGTCTTGTGTTGTTCATAGTTTTTCCTTTGCTAGTTTTCAGTCAAATCTAAGGGATTTGGGGGTATATAAGATTTAAAACTTGGGTTTGGTTCAGGTCAAAGGAATGTTTCAGGGTGGAAGCAGGGGTAAATCTGTGATGTAAAAAACCCTTTCTCAATCGTGTCGGGTGAAACGAGAAGAAGGGGTTTCTGCACAGTTGCGTCAAGTTGACAAAGATGTCTCTGTTCAAAGCAAAGTAATCCCCAAACAAAACACGTAAGTGTGCTCTCGGGCCGCGTGTTAAACCCTACAAAGCCCAAACCCTTCCAGCTCAGCTTACCTACAGTTATTTTATTGCCAAGATTGCTCGTGCACTGGGCTCAGACATATTTTTTTAGGACACAGGCTTATACAAGATACATGAATATGTTTTAATTGGACGACTTAAAGAGAAGAAAATGAAATCATTATTAAAAGGAAGAAGCTGTATAATTTTTTCACTTGGGTTATTTAAGTTACTGATGCAACGCTTTGATCACCCAGTTCACTTTTAAGCCGTTAATTACATCTCCACTACTTTATTGTAATGTTGTCCCCTGTCTCTTTCAGCTCCACCAGGTGCTAGTCCAACTACAGACAGGAGAGAAAGAACAGGATTTCTCCCTGCTGCCCATTCAGGTGTCCATTAGTGTGCAGCTATGGAGACTCCCAGGATGCCATGAATTTCTGGCTGCTCTTGGTTAGTCATCTATTATGTAAAAAAAAAAAGTCCCTATCCTATTGTCTACCATATGTCTATTTAAGTTACAGCTGTTGTCCTGTTTTGCATGTGCAGGGTTTGACTTATGTGAGGTAGGCCAAGAAGAAGTAGTACTGAAGACAGGCAAGCTAGCCAACCGCCGCACCTTGCACTTTGCTCTCCAGTCTCTGCTGGCACTCTTTGGTAAGTAAATGTATTTTTTTGCTTATGCACTTTCATTCTTTGCTGATTGTTGTTGAGCTCCTAACTTGATTCCCTGTACACTGGAATCTGAACTGTGCATTGGCACTTTTTAACAGCCCGTTTTTATCCTGTGTTTATCTCATGTCACATTTTTCATCATCTCTTTTCTTTTATGTTCAGACTCCACAGAACTGCCCAAACGCTTGAGCCTGGACAGCTCATCCTCCCTTGAATCCCTAGCTTCAGCCCAGTCTGTGTCAAACCCCCTGCCCATGGGATACTCAAGCCTTCCCTTCTCTCCTCCTTGCCTGGACAATCAAGTATCTGATGCCATTTCTGTTTATAGCCTCAGCTCTGTAGCCTCCTCTATGAGCTTTGCTTCCAAGTCAGACTGTGATTTCCTTGCTCATCGGCAGCGCGGTGGGGTCACAGCACACTACTCGGTCCACAAACACCCTCATGTTCCTCGCAGCCGCTCGTCTCCCCATGGAGCAGCTGCTGCAGTGGCGGGAGCCCGCGGAGATGAGGAGGAATATGAGGGCTTTTCCATTATCAGCAGTGAGCCCCTGGGAAGTCATTGTGACTCTCTGCCTTTGCCACCAGGCCACAGCCAGCGCCACCACCGGGGAGGCAGGGGTGTCGTCGGTGGCTCCAGCACAGGAACGGGGAGAGGGTACACTGTTTCTGTATCATCGAGGGGCAGTGTCAGCACCCCAACATCTCCCGTCAAAACAAACCTGGTGCCCAGCCCAAACTCACCGTTTCAGAAAGTCGGTAAGGTGAGCAGCTCAGATACAGGAGAATCTGACCAGTCCAGTACTGAGACGGACAGCACTGTCAAGTCTCAGGAAGAAAAAACTGTCCCTCTAGATCCTCAGGAACTGGCCCAGAAGATTCTGGAAGAGACTCACAGCCATTTGCGTGCTGTGGGTAGTCTTCAGAGGGCTGGTGCAGAGGCCGGGACAGCTGGAGGAACCTCAGCACGGAGTAGCGCATTCCGCTCTTCTGAAACTAGTGCGTTCAGCCGTCCTAACAGCGGCGCTAGTGGTCGAGCTCAGTCTTCCCCAAGACCCAAACCTCCCTCCCGATCTTCTTCACTGCAGAAGATAAGCTCTGGCTACAATAGCCCTGCGGTCTCTGAGTCTTCCCAAAAGGAGGGCAGCCATCCTTCACCCACTTCAGACACTCACGCACAGTTCAAATTAAAGTACCCGAGCTCCCCGTACAGTGGCCACATCTCTCGTTCCCCGAGCAACGTGTCTCCCAGTTCTGGTCACCAGTCCCCTGCTGGTAGTGCTCCATCTCCTGCTCTTTCCTACTCCTCTACAGGCTCTGCCTGCTCTACATCAGCTGACACGGCGGATTTGGATCGACTAAGAAGAGGGGTCATTGATGAAAAAGTACAAGCTATCCACAATCTGAAGACCTTTTGGGCTAATGCTGCGGCCCAACAACAGCAACATCTAGGTCCTGTCAAAGCTGTCCACAGCACACCCGGTCCTCTCGCCTCTGCCAGCAGAGATGTACTAAGTCTTCTGAACCTCTCCCCGCGCCACTGCTCCCCTAACGACACCCAAGACAGCCTGGAGCTGCGGGAGCTGGGGCTGCAGTCACTGGATAGGGGTAGCAAGAACTCTTCCAATGGACATCACTGTTCCAACCCCAGAAAAGTGGCCCCATCACCTACTATTTCCACTAGCAGTAGCCCTGGTGCTCGTTCTATCCGACTACCTGCTGGCAATGGATACAAGTTCCTGTCACCTGGAAGATTTTTCCCTTCCTCTAAATGCTGAGACATTTAAAACGGTCCAATACTTTTATCTATCATTTACTATCCTGGGTGCTGGAGGGGTAGGGCACTTTTTGGGGACCGCCATTGGTCCATCAAGGTTGACTGACAGCGAGAAGGATTTCTTTGGTTGTGAGTTTGATTCTGCAGAGGCACATGAGTGCTTTAGAGAGCGTCTAGTCTTTGTGCCCATAACACTGTAAATGGCAATGAAAAAAACTCAACGACCTGATACTGTGTTTGTGTGTAACTGTGTGTCAGGTAGATGTAAATGCCATTTGGTATTTTTTCCCCCAAAAAAC